>NC_136546.1:1502500-2092500 GCF_910591455.1 Pholis gunnellus | reverse complement strand
CCATGGACTGTTTATAAGAAGTGGACATAGTCATCGTAGTCACCACCGTTTGTTGACTGTGGTTTTGAAGCCTTAAGTTCAGCACTTTGGTTGGGGCCAGATTTTTGCAACTAGTGAACTGAAGTGACCATATTTGGACTGCGGAAGAGTGACCCCTTGGTAGAGACGCCTTATACAGCTCTGGTAGAGACCTGTCAATCACAGTAGCCTCACCCTAAAGCATACCCTACTTTATGGGGTATTTGATAATTTACTAAATGAACATCATGCTGTATTGAAGAAGACTTGAAACTAGAGATTGAGACCATAAACTCATGTTTACAATGTTTAGTGAGGTAATAAATCAAGAGAGAAGTAGAGTCATTTTCTCATAGACTTACAACGAGAGGAGTCGCCAGAGGAGTCGCCCCCTGATGGACATTAGAGAGAATGCAGGTTTAAGGCACTTCAGCATTGGTTCACTTCTCTGAACCGGAAGTTGCCGCCTGATTAAAACAAATATGTCAGCATGTGTTAATCTGTGTGGCTTTGCAGCAGTATGTAAGCATGTGCAGATATATATGCATCCGTTTTAAAAAACGGAGCAATTAGAGCGTAGCTTTGAAGACTGGGGTTAATAAATTCACCTTTTATGCTGCTTTGTATATTGACACTGAAATTAAGATTCATTGCTCTACACAAGCTAAAATAATACGGCACTGACCGACACTACCCCCATCCTCACCCAGCATTCCTGGAGAAACATATCAAGCAGTCAGCTTCTACCGAGTCAATAGATTTTCAGCAACCACGGCTACGCTTGTCAGCTTCAGCTGATTGCCTGACATACTTCATCAGTGTCTCCTGGCTCATCTACAGTTGTCAGTTTTCCGGACGTGGCTATTGAAGCCATGCCCCTGGTTGTTCTCTTAATTCCCCGTACAGCCTGTCTGTTTTTCTTTTCTCACCTGGACTCTGGCCAGTTCTATCATTCGTGATGTCTCCATTGCCCAGAGTGGCCCTGTCTATGGCACATTAGATTTTCTCTCTCTGTCCCTCTACTTCCCTCCTGGATCCCTGACCTCTTTTTTCTCTCTCACCCCCCACTCTATTCAATCTTTTCCCTCTTTCATCCCACTCTATTTCGCCACTCAACCCACAACCTTCCCTTCCCTGAACTTTGCAGCACTCCCAGAGGATTGTAGCTGAACAACCAGCAGTGCCCTGTCAGACACAGAGACACATGGAGGAATGCTGAGCCCCAAAGGTGTGGGCTTCACCTCAGCAGCAACGTAGCATAACTGTTAAAGACGTTATGGGGTGACGTAAAACACTCACCATGGCAGCTTGGACAGGAGAGGTTGCTTTGTATAAAGATCAGACTCAGTCGAATTCGGCCTCAGCCTCTCTGTATTCTCTCTCACAGTAGCTGGCTTGATGCAAATCAATAAAGTAATTTTCCCCCAGACTTGTCGTAATTAACAATCTGCCATGTGTGCTATGGGGAACTGCTGCATTTGAATAGAAGCAACTTCCAGCTGCTACTGAGAAGTCTGTGATTTAAGAAGTTTAAGTCTCTATACGAGTAAGCATTTAACACTGCCCACATGCTCTTAAGCAATGCTTGTTATATAGTCTGTCAACCTGAAAGGGATTCCAGCTGACATTAACCGCCAACGTCTTTATTTAAAAAAACAAATGCATGAAGACATTATCCCTTCAAGAAATTAATTACTGTTTTAATTAATCAAAAATCATTACCAAAAAGTTTTAATTCTAAGGCTTTATCTAGACTTTTCTAATATCTCCAATGTCATATATTTGCTAAAACTTGACAAATAAGTCGGTGCATCTCCTACAGAGTAAGTAATCGTTTGTAGCATGACAACACAGAGCCAGGCAATAATGATGGCCAGGGTGGCCCATTATTTTGTAACACATTCCAGTGATGGGATTACTTTAAGTAAAAAGAAGTGTACGCAATAACAATCTAGCCTTTGCACGGTGAAACGCTAACTCAAAAGTTGTCTTATGTACATGCCATGTCTTCTAAGCTACTAGCTAGCCACCAAGATAAGAGGCCATCTGTTTAGGACAGGACCTCTCAGGAAAAGTTGCATGCGGTCAGTCGCTAAGCTAACGTGAGCTGCTTGGGTCTTGTGGTGTATTTTGACATGTTGTGTAAAAGTTGTTTAAAGGCGCCTTTGACAGTTCTGAAAGTAATGCATAATGTTACCAATTGCTTTAGCTGTTTTTACTTTACAAAAGTTTGAGAAACCAATGGTTCAGAGCACATTATAAAAATGAACAAAACATGTTATTTAGGTTGTTGTAATGTTGACGCATGAAAAGAGAACTCAGTAGAACACAGTTCGTAGAACATCAATTTGGTTATTTTACATTTTTTAAGCATTTGCTATATTTGACAAAGCCATCGCCACTCACTTCTTCTGGAGCTTTCAACTTTATCACACAGATGGTCAAAATCTGAGCACTTTTAGGACCTCTCGTCCCTATTGGCTGAAAAGTTGAGCTTTGCAGTTCATGTTTGACCTTGGAAAGGGCAGTTGACAAATCCCCCACTCAAGGTCTGGATTAATTATTATGTGGTGGAAAGCACTGGAACAAGAGAAGTCTTGTTATAAACTGCTGTTTCCAAGTTTAGGAACCTACTGTCTGGTTGAAGTAGCTCAATCTTAAGTAACAATGAAGCAAAAATTATTCTATCATATCAACCTTTCATCATAGTAAATCGGGCGCTGACATGAAATGTTATACTACCTGTAAGGATTACAGATACTTGAACCCAAAAGCACAACTTGGAGACAAAATACAAGTTCAGTTGTTTTACTTGAGTTCAGGCAGGGTCAAAACCAGGTCAGTCAAACAGGCGAACAAATCCAAGAAGGGGCAGGCAAAAATCCAAGGTCGAAAACAGGCAGATCAGGAACAATACAAAGGTACGCTGGAGAACTTGGCAATAACACACAAGACAATCAGGCAGGGAACAAGTGCAAGTGAGGGGACCTAACTAGTGAGGGCTAATGAGGGAATGGGCTGCAGGTGAGATGGGTGTGGAGGACCAGGTGAGGGGAATCAGAGGTGAATGGTAGGATCTGAAATGACAGGAGAGTTAATAAAACAAGCAGACAGGATGAAAACAAACTAATATGAAGGAATTCATGACACTACCTAGCATTTGCGACATGTATGATAAATCCATTTTAGTATCTCCATGAGCATTGGCTCCTTTTGATGACAATAATATTTGAAGCAGCTTTAGCACCCTGTTGTCTAAATGCTGCTTCAGAGGATTTTCCACGGCACCATCAAACGTATTACAGGGAGAAACATAAAAAGCAGCACAATCAAACAGCATCTGTGGTGTTCGAGTTTTGGAATTAATGAAGGGAACGTTTATTGACGTGTAATCAGTGTAATTATCGTGAACAAGGCAAAGCGAATTCTAATCACTGCCAGCATAACTTTTCCAGATGATCACCTTTATTTCCTCAAATTTCTCTCTTTACAGACTCATCGTTCCAGAAAGACAGCTCTCCATTGATGAGGAATAAGTAGCCGGCAAACACAGCAGTGATATTATCCATGTGCCAAATCTATACAGCCCACTTAACGTGCATTAAATATGCTCTTTGCTTCCAATACACTGATGAGGTGACTCTAGGTAAAAGCCATTACCCCTCACTGATTTGGCTTGATTAAATCCCTGCCAATCACTCAGGGTGAGACAAAAAACGAAGAGCAGCCAAGAGAAGAGTTCTGAATCTTAGAGGTGAGGTGTGCAAAAAAGAGCTTTGACTGAATTACTGGAGGGGTTCCTCGATACTTTGTACTCAGTGACAATTGTTTAGAAAAAATAGTGTAATCATCAAAAACTGACTTAAATAATGAGATACTTCACTCAAACTAACCAGTTCATAGATTAGATATAGTTATACGTCCATGAAAATGAAATGAAAGGGGAATAATGTTTTACATTCTGCAGTAAGAGATTGTGAAGTTTACTCCCCAGTTTGTTTCCTGCCATTTATCAGCGTCTATTTGTTCAAACCCCGCTGACTTCGACCTTTTTTTTACAAATGTCACTGTCCTCAGAACAGCTGCCCGGGAAAGCAGCACATCTGTACTGAGGAGATTAAAGGACAGCAGACAAACTGTCTACACCTGGCTGACTAATAACAATTATTCAATGGGCAGCAGGCCTCATGACGTCTACTATACAGAAAGGAATCACTGGGGGCCTTTAATATGAATATTACTATATGATGATAATTATAATTATTAACTACATAATTATACATAAAGTTAATAAGTTCCTGACATATTGATTATTATTGATTCTTACATAAAATTGGTCTGTTTGTTACGTAACTGCCGTTAGTTAAGTACGTAAGTCACATCGAAAAATGAAGGTAAAAGTCAACACTGACTTGATTTGTCATGAAACACAAACAGCCGTCTCCTGGGTGAAAGTCCTATGTTTGTTTGACACATCAAACCTGCACTACAGGGACTTCCTCATGCATAATCTATAACGCATTATGCATTAGTTGATCTGACCGAATAATAATTAAGTGGATGGTTAGTTGAAAGCCTGTTGTGGCTCATAGAGATACTAAAGGGTACCTGGGTCCGTCAGTATCAGACACCGAGGGGCACTGACCAAGTGTCAGTATTTGAGGTGTTGGGAGTGAAACATGTTGGATAGTATACTTCACTGATTAGCGGTGTAGGCTGCCCAGCTGATGTTTACATGATGTGCTAATAATGGTTAAAAGCTACTATGCACCGATCTCACTTTCAGTCCCGATACCAATATTTGAACTTTATGTGTCGGCCGATACCGACTACCAATCTGATACCAGTGTTTACAATAATAAGCTATATGCCTCACTGTGTGGAAGAGACTGGGATCACTCTTTTATGTGTTAGGCTTTACTTTAACATATCTTTCCAAACTTTGTAAAACCAAATGTAACAAATAAATGTACACATATACATTTACTACATTGTTATTCATTAAAATAATAAATCGAACACTAAAATGAACAGGAATTACAATACAGTGTAAACCTTTTTAATGCAGCAACAAATTGATCAGGAATTTAAATTCCAGGTCATAATGTATATAGTACATCAATTTAATTTAATTGACTGAAACTGCCCCATTGTCACTGTGGCTGATCCAGCTATTTGAGTCAGTATCGGCCCGATATCCGATTTTGGCAGTGCGGGCCGTGTATTGTAGACCTGGGCCTTCACTGCTGTCCTAGAGTTGAACCACCTCCGAATAACCTCATTATGACGCCAGCATGACGGGATGCTTCGTCATTAACGGGCAATGCTTATATAGTTAAAATCAATATAATTAATACAATGACAAGAACAAACTCACAAGAACCAGTCACATATATTTATATGACAACAAAGCAGGTAGAATAACATAAAACCGATCCTCTGATTGAAGGACGGCCCTGCTCTCCACTTAGCCACAGTCGCCCATATTCACATCAGAGCGAACAATATTAACCATATCATAAAAACGACACAATAGAAAATGAACACAGTAGTAACACTACTGCAGATGTAAAACAAAAGCAGTTCACTTACCAAAGCTGCTGTTCACTTAAAGACAAAGTCCATCCTCCTTCCTTTGATTACAAGGAGTTCAATCCCGCGGTTGTACAGAACATTCGGTGCGGTTCAGTTCCAGCCAGAGGTCCTTCTCGATTCATGGATGCCAGTGATCACAGTCGAGCCTCCCCAGTTGTATTTCTTGAATACGTTTTAATGCATTTGAGGGCTGAAAATGTAATGTCATGTAAAACCTTCTTGCATATCTTTAAACTTTAACTCTTACTCCTACAAAGTTCTGCTAGCTAGTTTCACAACAGTCACGCTAGCCCACTGACCAATCAAGCCGCACGTTAATGCTGACGTGCCTATAGGCCAGCTAGCAGGCTCTGGCACATCAAAGAATACGCACAACATGTCAAACTAAAGATCTGATTGGTTTACTTAAACTGCAAAGTGATTCACTTGTAACTGAAGGCCTCCGGGCAGATTCTTTTACCTAGAGACACAGAGGTGAAATCTGATTGGATAAAAGCTCTACTTAAAACAAGCTGCACTGGAAGCAGAGCAACTGAGGAAGACAGTAGCTGTGCAATGAGAAAATGAGATAATGGGAAAAATATTTAGAATACATGTAGTGTATTTATGAAAAATAATAAAATAATAAAATAGCTTTAACTTTGTGATTCTGTCTAGTCCAGCAGAGAAGGCCTTGCTGGTCCTGACAGCCAACCACTGGATTTTGGTATCGGTTTATCTCAAGTAGCTACTGCAGGAATCTTTTAGCCTAATATATTACTTAACAGTTAGTAAACCCCGATTATGACTGTACTACAGTAGCACAGTGGGTAATGCCAACAACAGTTAGGCAGTTAGGCAATCGCTCTGTCTCCGCCTCTGTTTGTTTATTCAGTGCAGGTCCTTAAATAACTGGATATGGGCTCAGCTGAGCGTTTATGGGAGATTTTGAGATATGTGAAATAGAGGTTTTCACTACCGCCATAAAAGGAGAGAGCCCAGGTGATCAGTCAAATCTATGTCAGTGTTCACTTGCATATTTCTCTCCCTCTGTGAAATGAACTCACCACAACAGCACTGAGGGAAGTGATGCTCTTAAAAACTGCAGTCTGTTAAGAATACAAGGTTTCATTCGTTTATTGGTAATAAAGGGCTGCACGTAGAAGCGTTTCAATAATACGTTTATGAAATTATTTTTGAAGCCGCAACTAGCAATAACAACTTTAACAGGAGCTGCAAATATCTGGTTTCATTTGGTTCTATTGGGAGTTATATGGCTATGAAATCTGAGCTATTGACTCAGAGGTGACTGGGACTATATTGCCTCTGTTGGTGTGTTTGTGTGTGTGTGTAGGTTTACCATTGGCATGAATGATGATGGGATCTACGGACAATCTTGAAATAATCTGTTCCACAAGGCAGCATGGCTGTTTTTGTGTGTCAGGTCTGATTGGCAGTTTGGAGGGGTGAAACTGTGGAAAGGAATGAGATCTGACCGTGTGCACATTCAATGCCTCACTGTCCGTGATTTTTTTTGCCAGGGGAGGCAACAAACAGCAAACAGATTCACTGAGACCAGGCAACCGGGCCAACATATAAACAAGACAAACAATGTCTCCAGGGGTAAGCGAGAGGAGCAGAGGAGGCAGGCAAGTGCTGTGTTTGTTCTCTGATCGATGCCATACATAGTGCATGAGTTCCCCGGGAACTACGCGCACAAGTTGTCCACTCCTGTATGGGAAAGTTCAGACGAACGAGAGTTGAGCTGGTAAGATGGGGTTAAATAGAGGTAGAATATAAGGAGCATTGTGTGTGTGTGTGTGAGCGAGAGAGAGAGAGAGAGAGAGAGAGAGAGAGAGAGAGAGAGAGAGAGAGAGAGAGAGAGAGAGAGAGAGAGAGAGAGAGAGAGAGAGAGAGAGAGAGAGAGAGAGACTCTCATCTCAGATAATAAAATGTGATGTCAGCTCAGATCGATCCGAGGGTTCAGCCAAGCAGAGGCCAGGGACAGGCCTGCTTTAAGTAGGAAAATAAAGAGTGGAAACCAAAACATTTTGATTAAACAGTCAAATCCTTCCACATAGCTTTGATTCCCTCCGATGAACACCTATAAACCCGAGCCGCTGCCGTGCGCACTGAGAAAATTAAAAGACAAAATTGCCTTCATAAATATTAATCTATGTGAGGTAGAGGTTGTGCCCTTCACAATTATTCATGCTCTCTGGAGCGCGTTTGTCAAGAGTAAACAGTATCCTCCTGTTTACCTAATACCTAATTCTATTCCTAAGGATGTAATTAAACAGTCTGCTATTGAACACATCCATCTCCCTCTCTCCGTCCCCTTCCTTTCGGTCCACACTTACACTCACACAAACGTGCAGAGGAAACTTCCTCACTGAAGCACTCGTATCCATTTCTTCAACTCCTGTGCCTCGGTTCACTTGGATTGAAGGTGGAAAGAGAGTTAATTTCACAGCATTTTGGCATGTTATTAACATTCTGTGGCCTGCAAGTACACTGTAGATGGCCTCTGCATTAGTGTTGTTTTGTGTGTGTGTGTGTGTGTGTGTGTGTGTATGGGGGGGGGTATTATTAGCTGCTTGCTTAAGTGTGACGGAGTCATTAGTGAGCAGAAAATAAACCAATATTACTTCTTTCTATGCCTTGATGTGCTGCTATTGTCCATGAAGTATGGATTACGGTTGTCTGCGCAATTTATCTTCTATTCTACCAGAGTTGTTCAGAACAGAGACCCCCCCACTGAGAGTCAGTTTCCTGTATGTGTGTCACATGGGTTTCACCACAGACCCGCCCCCTTTGGGAGACAAGCTGTAGGAGGTCCTGAGTCTACTACGTACCTCCAAGAGGTCAACACAGATTAGGACCGATTCTTTCGCCCCATAGTCACCGAAGTAAATATTTTTTAACAAGTCACATATCTTCTGAACATTCCGACACAAAAATTGTATTTTGCAGACACAATAACAGACCAATTTTGTTCGAGAAGCATTGGCGAACGCCGTTGCTAACTAATCGTCAGAATGCTAAATATGGCTGTGTAAATATCCAACATTAGCAAAAAAACATGTAAATCTCACCCAATCTGCTTTCATCCATCCACGACGTTCTTAACACTTCCAAACGAGGTGGGGGGAGGGGGGGGGGGGGCATGCAATGACCCCGCCCACTGGGGAGACAGGAAGTGTACACCATTTCAACCAACGGCAGAGCTTGTAATATGTCATCTTTTGTATATTCTTGTAAGTAGAAGTATCTTCTACTTCCTCTCGTACATTCCACAGTGGGTGTGTCTTCTGTCAAAGTGTAGATCATTGTGTATATAGTGCTATTGTTATACTGTATATTGTGGTATTATAAATCTTTTGTATGTTTTGTATGTTCCATTGAGAAACTATTTTGCATGTAAATATGTTAATGTTAATGTAAATATCTGTTTCACAACGGACAGACAATGTCTTTTTATTATAAGTATGACTACGTCGTCCCCAAACCATGACTATGTGGTTACTATTGGTACGCTGACGAAGTCCCCTAACATTAGTGAAATAGTCTGCAAGGTTTCGCTAACTTGAACAAAGTACATATTTTAAACCGAACCAAAATCTTTCCCCAAACCGAGCTGTTTTTGTGCCTAAACCCTGCAGTGTCCAATCATACAGCTAACAGGAACGCTCACGGTTTTCGGCAAAGACAAATGATGTCGTCATCAGATCAGGAAACACTTCTATGTGTCATTCTAGAGAACACAGACAAACAACGTATTTTGTTGTTTGAAGCGCAACAATCCAACAGTTTAGAAGTCTGAAACCAGGAAACTAGGCCGCCTTCCTCTTACTTCTTAAATGTGCACATATCTTCCATATTTTCATAGCATTAAGTCTAAGTCCTGTTGACATTGTGTGTAATGTGATGATTCTTTGGCCGTACATCTCAGAGCGTTTGTGCAGTATATTTATGTCTCTGTGTGCTTGTTTGCCTGTCCTACTGTTTCTCAGGAATACAACCCTAACCCCCAAACACCAAACACTCGCTCCTCTCCTCCTGTCCATCCAACGTTACGAATCAGGGACTAAGCTTTGCTCTGGTGGCTGGGCTCTGGGGAGCTGCTGGTCTACCTGTAGACAGCCACATCAGATCTTATTCCCTGCACAGGAACACAATCATACAGGGAGAGAGGGAGAGGGAGCTCCATCCATGGAATACTGATGCAGGAACAGGGCATATGCAAGACAAGCTCAGGGAGACACGGGAAACATGGAGGCCAGGGAATGAATTCTTAAAGACACAGTCTGCAGGCCTTGGTAAAGTTCTAATCAGAAGAATGGCAACATACTGTAGGAGGGTATAGTTGGTGAGGGAGCTGCACAAGAACCTTCAGGTCTGAAAAGTGAACCAATGCTGAAGTGTCTTAAAGCTGCATTCTCTCTAGTGTCCATCAGGGGGCGACTCCTCTGGTTGTATAGAAGTCTATGAGAAAATGACTCTACTTCTCTCTTGATTTATTACCTCAGTAAACATTGTAAACATGAGTTTATGGTCTCAATCTCTAGTTTCAAGTCTTCTTCAATACAGCATGATGTTCATTTAGTAAATGATGGTCCATTTAGAGTCAAACAGACCATAAAGCAGGGGATGCTTTAGGGCGGGGCTACCTTGGGATTGAGGGGTTGTTACCAAGGCGTTGTCCAGTCTGCTAGGTCATTTTTGGTCGCCTAATAATGTCTTATTCAGCGTTCGTTTGGACTTAGCTCCACCCTCTTGTGTCACTCCGGGTTGTACAAAACCAAGATGGCGACGGGCAAAATGCCAAACCGACTTTTCCTCTTTGTGGATCTGACCACCTCTTTGGTCCAGACTGAAAGATCTCAAAAATGATTGGATGGATTACCATGAGATGAAGTTCTTCAGTATTATACAAGACATTTTGTTTTAGGAAGTACCATAACACTTGTTGTATTTTCTGTAACTAAGCAACCATCTGCTTCCCTGTGTACACCGGTACGCGCATGCCCAGTATATGTGAACGGCCATGTGATATGACGCTTGTGTATACGCTGATAGTTTTCATTTTAAAACAAAAACATATGAGTGTGGATGTAGCCTGAAGCTGACCTTTTTGATTGTGAAGTGTAATGTGACGACTATTTTCAATTCATATTATTAAGTTAAACTCAAAACACCAGTGTGCCTCAGTGCAGCCTCACAGACTGTTAAAATGAAAGACAAAAACAAACAAGTGCCACAAAACAAGATGTTGACACACACACATTGCTTCATTTAAAAAGATGCCTTTTCATTAAAGCTGTACGTCTTTTAGAGGATTGCATATGATTTCAGCATCATTTATTGCAGTTGATGTAATGATGATCGACCATTACCTATCCCTGGAATATGAGTTTAATATGAAATATGAACTCTGGCTTTTCTTTCAGCTGGTTCTATACAGTCACTCTAAATTCCTATATGGAGTTAGCCTGAAGGATAGTCGGGAAAGACTTGTGGCCAGAAAGAAGCCAGTTCAGATCGAGACCATCTGGAAGCCTGAGAAGAGAAGCACTCTCTCCTCTCTCTACAGCTGACATTAATAAGCTCCGTTTGCTCCTGAGGAGCTATTCAGAGTCAAAAGTAGAAGCCTGGCTGTACTGAGCAGCTCCAAGTATCCATGGTTAACAGTGCAAGTGCAAATCAGGTTGCAGCTGAAAGAAGGCAAGTCATGCTGGAAACTCTTCCCTGGGTAAATATACATTTTGAAATACTGTAGTTAATTTTTTGCTTGTATTACTCCACCAGGAATTCTCCCAGAGTCTGTTTATGTCTCCTGTTTCAGGTTATTGGAGGAGTTCATGCAGACTGCAGAGCAGTCTAAACACTGCAAGCCATTTTAGGTGAATTACAGTTTTATTCTCATCTAATAGCTGGCTTAAAACGCTAATCATGCAGGCTAATTCTTGGCTTAGTGTGCCTATGGATTAGAAACCTGTGTAATGTACAGTTAATCCCACATACACTGCACTAAAAATCCGCCTAGAAGTGTTTCTCATCATCAAAAATGTTACCTCTAATTATGTCTCCTGAGAGATGCTCGACTCCCACTTGAGATGAGTTCGTCCATACAGCACTCTCAGGTTCTCATGCACGTGGAATACAGAATACATACCCTTGATCAAGCTCTCAGCTATTGCCTTTTGATCCAGATCCATAGATTGGAATTGATGCTCTAATGCATATTAATGCAGCTGGTAATAGAATGTAACCCCACCATGAGGCAGAATATCTCTATCTTCCTATTCCCTCTCAAATCTTTAATAATCAGTTGTGCCTCCTGCCCTTCTACAGTCAAATTCGATAACCAGTCTGCCTCATTTAAGTTCAGAAGAGATATTCAGGAGCAAAACTGTGCCATCATTGAACTTCCAAACTGTCGCTGAACTCTGATTAAATTTGACTCCTCTTCTCTTTGTGAGTGTGTTCTTCTGTGATTTGCTAAAAAATTAATAACCTATTAATTATCGGAACCGTGGGGGAAATAGCGAGGAGTGAGAGAGAGAGGGATTGAGGCCGCACAGATCTAAAAGAATACAAAGGAAAGTGAAAAACAAGGCTGGAATTGGCTTCATACTCTCCAGCCCTGCAAATTCTCCTCAGAGACTGATTGTTCTGCCCCTTTCAAAGCATGGTCTCATTTCTGACTTTTTCTTATTGTTTGATCGAATCTAGAAATAAGACGGCTATATTAATGCTTCTGTTTTTAGCTGACTGCATTATGACCTAGCAGGCTTTCTGAAGGGACAGGTCTCATTTTGGAATACGGTTGCCGTTATTAAAACCTAGAGAGGTATAAAGTTGTAAGTTTGACGTCATTCAGTTGTAGGTATACAGTCATAAAATGTCCATATAGGACAATAAAACCTCGGATTAGGTTGAATCCCAGCAGCATTACTCTGAAGAATGTAATTTTAGTCTGAATGTTGGCTGATTAGCAAATGTTAGCTAACGTGCTCAACCAAGATTGTACATGGTAAACATAACTCCTGCTATGAGCATGGTAACACTGTCATTCTGCAGCCCAATCACCAGGACATTTTTTTGGCATTTTATGTTTCTGTGAACCAAGGATGCATTGAATGTCAACTTTTTTATATTATTTACATTCCTTACTGAAAGTTACGTGGTATTATTACACTATTGAAAGTGAAGTGGTATAATTATTATATTGATAGTTAAGTGGTATAATTACATTATTAATAGTTATGTAGTATAATTACATTATTGATATTTTATGTTTAGTAAAAACGCTATTGGTCTGTGATTGGAGATGTATTCCTGCATGAAATTGAACATGCTACACACCTATCTGTCACCCCCAACTCCACCCCCTTAATCTCAGCCTTGCAGCCTTGCTACATAACGGACACACTTCTTCCTGTGGTGGAACTGAACATAAGCTCTGGACATAAATCCTGATGGGCAGAATGGTCCAATATAGACATAATTCCCAAATGTCTTTCCTCTCTGGGGCCAAGGTGAAAGTACTTGGAAGTACTCATATTTACTTGCTGTATTGTACGTCTTGATATGCCTTTGCTCCGTGGCACATAAAGGGGACATGTTCTGCTGGCACCACTTTGATCTGACTGCTGCAGGTAGTATTTTGTAGAACAAGGCGGTGTGAGAACTTCATTAAGTTTTACATGCAAAACTGAGATTGAGCTAGAACATGATGCATCATCAAAGTCTACATGCGCCAGCACTATATGGAGTATATTTGTATTAAAATACTTCTCACAGGTGGACCAGATCTCATAGGAAGTTTGGCCCTGCTGAACCACGAAGCAGTGCAGGTGTTGGTCCTGCAAACAGAGACAGCCCAACAGGTCTTGCAATATTTACTATATTTGCAATATGCACTTCTTGTTACCATGCAACTGTTAAAAAGTAGTAAATCTTTGCTTTCTGGAAAAACAATGATTCTCCTTCAGGTGCAGATATTTCTTTTTGGCACTGATGCAATGTGAAGGTAACATGTTTTTAACTTGGAGTGTGCAGGGAAGTGGCCAAAACTGACCAAATCATGAACTCACAATCACTTATAAGTTTTGGCCCAACTTGACCCAAATGTACATTACATTACAGTCATTTAGCAGAAGCTTTTATCCAACGCGACTTACAAATCAGATTCTATCACATTTCTACACCGTAGGCACAGCTACGGGAGCAATTTTGGGGTTAAGTGTCTTGCTCAAGGACACATCGACATGCGACTAGCGGAGCCGAACTGCCGATCCTCTGATTGAAGGACGGCCCTGCTCTCCACTTAGCCACAGTCGCCCACATGTAGAGCTTGAATGCAAAGTTGTGGTGAAGGAAGATGGGTTTTTATGACCATGAATACCAGCTGTGGAAGTATGCAGATGTGTGGTAAAAGGAGAGTTTTAGTGGTGACATTGAGGATTTCTTCATGCAAACCTGAAGTAACTGAATTTTTCTCTTGCAAATTTCGAAAAGAAATGATTGATTTGGCCTTTAAATTTGTGAAATTTTGCTGAGCAGGTGCTTCTGCGTGCACATGCATAGTATGGAAATAATGACACTGTCAGCATACATGTGCAAACTAAATTCCTACTGCCTTCATTAATTGTATGAGTAAGTGAAGGCTGAAGCCAAATATGCAAATATTGTACTTCTTATGGATTGCTACAGTATATATAGAACTTTATTATCTCCTGTCCACCTTTGGCCTTTTGTTAGATGTAATGAATTCAAATGATATCAGCATACTCCATAAGATGAGCCGTATATCGGCTATACAGAGTTCAATGATTGATATTCCTGCAGCTGCTGTATACCTGTGGATATCCTCAGTGTCCTGTTCCTACCTTGTATTCCCTGAAGTCAATGTTTGAGGACCTGTGAAGAATGTATTGACTTCATCACTAATACATATGTATTTTCTGACATTTCAAAATGCACTTTCAGTAGTTTGTTTCAGTCCTAGACTCACTTTTCTGCAGAGACACTAATAGAATACGTTTTTTGCCCCACACTTGTTCATAACACAACTTCTCAGTCTCTGATCTAGATTGTTGATAAGCACGGGCAAATTCTCATGTTAGATCATGTACATCATAGAAACCTATTCCATTTGATATCTATCATATCTACTATAGCTTTAAAATAGCGTGTGTGAAAAGGGTCCTAATCAAAGATTCTCTCAGAGTCAGAGAGACGCTGCTCTTAATCTCCTGACTTGCTTCTTGTCTTTGAAGCAGCAAATGGGTTGAACAAAACACTCTTCTTCTCCTCAGGATATTACTCCTTGTAGAGCTAATCAGGTTAGAAATGATGGAGGTGTGTATGTGAACACGGGCAAACCCTCACAAGGACATGCTGGTATTTACGGCCCTTATCTCCTGTCCTCATTCAACCTCATACAATGCATTAACCCCTCTGTCTATCTCTGACTTGTACATCCATATCAATGATATGGATGTACAAGATATCATTAATAGCTCAGAGTCTCAAAAATGCGTTCTGTGTACACATCTTCAAGAGCGACCTGCTTCGTTTGCACGCTGATAAATGTAACGTAATGTATGTACATCTCTGCGGGTTTTCTCAGATGTTCTCTCAGACTAACAAGCATCATGAACCCATCCCTGTTGACCACATTGCCTCAGGTTATGGAGATTAAAAATGCATCACTGCCGACCATGAAGGCCGTGTAACTGTGTAAACCCAGCAGAGGTTCAGTTAAAAAAGCAGAACGCATGCAAAAATATCAGGCTCATTGTCCAGCCTCTTTGACTGGGGATAATCTAGCACGTTCCTATATTTCAGGACCCTGCATTTTAATTAACAGTTTAATTATTTAGAATTCCATTAGGGATGCACCCATTGACCTTTTCTTTTCCAATACACACTCAGGGTATTGCCTCAGTGCCAACATGTTTCCTAGGCTTTTGAAATTCTCATCTCTACTCTTTAGACAATTTATAAAAAGGTGCGTTGTTACAACGCATTAAAGCTCGTAACGATGGGCACGCCGTCACATTCTCCTTTGCTCATGGGTGCAGCAGGCAGAGTTTGTGTTGTAATGTTGTGCACATATACAGACCATCAAAAAACAGGCTTTGGAGTTGTTGATAAGTGAAACTTTATAAACTTTATGTAATGCTGTCTATGACAAATTCCAGCCCGTCACGGTACCCCTGCAGGTCAATCAGCTGTTCAGATGAGCCCTGTACACGCAGTTATATCTTGTGGTTTTGCTTTCATTTTCATTTAGGTTCATTCTGTTGAATGAAGCACTTCTTAGAGCTTTCTGGACAGAAAAGAAGGTAATCAGTGACGGCCGTGTCTCCTTCAGCTGTCTCGCTCTTTTATGCATAACTACAACAGTCTGTACCGGTGTCACGTGCTCTTTTAGGGGAACCAAAAATATCCGGCACAACTATTACATACCTCAGGAGGTAGACCCTTTCATCGATTTTGATAACTTTACTTTACTGTCCAAAGCTAAATTAGATACTCTTTTGAGTCTTTTTTAAAGTTTTGGAGGTTGTCAAGGCTGCAGCTTAACCCCTTGGGAAAAAGCTGACTTCTTGGTGGTCTCATTGGTGGTCTCTCTGCTTCATTATCACGTACAGTAAAGCCACCAGTCACTCTTCAAAAGAATCTTATATCAGCCTCTGCCTGTGGTGATACTATTTTAAAGCTCATGTTGTCATTGGGGAATGAACATCTCTCACAAGCTGATGCACATTTACAGTCCCCTCCTCTGGGTGTCTGTGAGGATGAGACTGAGCAGGGACATTTCCTAGAGCGCCGTCTGATGTCAGATGCTGTATGCTAAGTGAGAACAACTCGCCAAGCTGACGTGGGTTATTTCCCCAGTCACTGAGTCAGCGATTTGTTCCCTTCTCTCCTCACAGTCACCTTACTTTACCATTTACCCACAACAACAGGACTGATCTGTGATCAGAGACTTATGACAAGGTGACCAGGAAGTGTTGGGGGTTTGGTTCAGAAGTTGTTATTCCTAGAGGTACGTTGTAAATTGTTGCGAATACAAAGTGATAACAGACTCACGCACTTTTGTAGCTGTTATGTGATCTATTTGTGATGAAACATAACCCTGACAGCATCCTACCTTTTGAATTTGATATATTTCAGAGGGTCACAGTAAAATGGATTGAATTATGAAATAACGTCGAGAGGAAAGCGAAGGATAACAGAAATAAACTAGAAAGGTGCACTCAGTAGAGCGCAGATCTCCACCAGGTGTGTCTGCAACGACGTGCCAAAACACAAAGGTAAACTCATCAAGCTTGTCTGCCCGCTTAGCAGTGGCTGAGTGGTGGGGCAAGGCACAGCAGTGTGTGCACTGGAAGTTCCGTTAGCTGTTAGCCAAACACACCGTCCAAAAGAAACAATTAAAGTGAGATGCAGAGCAGCGGCTGACAGGTACTCAGCAGTGTGTGTACTGGAAGTTCCATAAGCTTTTAGCTGTTAGCGGTTTGCCAAACACACCGTCCACAACGATAACGGTGTGCAAACTGTTTCTGCCGCACTGTGTCTGATGGCAGAGTAGCGGCTGGGGGACGGCGATGTACACAGCTGTGTTATCACTATCGGCCCCTACTGGCCAGGTCGGGTAAGAGTAGTGAGTGAGGACTCAGCAGGCAGTCAATGGCAGTGTAACACAGGCAGAGGTGTTATGAGAGAGTGTGAGTCATTGCAACCATGAGAGGTCATTTGAGCATGCAACCAAAACCGGCCACCCAAAATATGATGCAGTTTGCTGCAGCAGAAGGCGAGGTTAGCCGTGGACAGACACAGAGTCACGGACACACACACACAGCAACACACACAACACGCCTGGCAGAGATAATGAGACAGAAAGTGAGTTGAAGTCCTAGCAATGTTTAATGTAGCTCAGATGACAAAAAATGTCATTGTGAAATAGGTGCTGTATAATGACATGTTGAGTTAGTTACCACGCTGAAAAACCTCATTTTACTGCGATTGTGGACGTCAGTCGACGGGAGGTGTGAAATGAGAGGGACAGGAGTTGGAAGGCAGTCGCAGGCTCACTGAAAAGGTGTTGCCTTCATGGAACATGGTTCCTCAGTGAGCGGAGTTAGAAGCATGTCAGAAAGAATCACATTATTTCCAAGGTGCTACTCACAAATTAATTAGTAAATCACGCTCGCCTCCAGTTTCATTTCCCATTGTACGTGTCACATGTAAAGCACAGGCTGCCAAATCATTTCAAAACACTTGGTTCTCAATAAATCTGCACAGTTTCTGCATTGTTAATGAGGTCTATAGATAAAAAGAGACATTGTATGTGTACTAATGGAATAATGTTTATATTTTATATAACTGTTCTATTTAAGGAGTGCATCGGGGATTCACAGAAAATGTAAAATGGGGCATCTGTCAAGGAACCACTGAGTGATAATGTGTAATGCAGGTTTAGTGACAGCCCTGTAGCTTTAAGCATCTCAGAATAACAAATCAGTCCGAACTTTCCAGATTGACACTAGACTGCTCCTTTCAGGCCCAGAAGTAAAACACATTGAGACTAGGGCTGCAACTAACGATTATTTTAATAATCGATTAAACTGTCGATTATTTCTTCGATTAATCAATGAATCGGATAAAAAAACAAAGCATTAATTTCCAACCGAAAAAATCGTGTGACGCTGTGGCGCGATAGCCTATCAGCGTTGAGATGTTTCTCCTGTCATCACTGACGTCCTGCCGTTGTTGAATCAGGAAATTTATTCTGTAGCCGTCTGTGTTCACCCAGAGCTCTACGATCCCTCATATCAATAGAGACCGGACCAAACTATGTGTATACATGTGTGTGTGTAAACCATATGGTACAAACAATGAATAGACGCTGCCGTATTTACGTCTAGATGACGTTATTGTGAGTGTTGATGGAGCTGCTACAATGTTAGCATAGCCTAGCACCGATCGATCCGAGTTCCATTGAGAAAACAAGTACAAATCGGCATCATTACGTAGTTATTTCGGAGTCCCTTTTTGTCGGTTTATAGCCGTTAAATCACAGCCAAGTCAGTTTATTTTGTGTTCATACAGCTGTAGTAAACAGCCGAGACACAGTGAGCTCGATGAAATCCACGGAGCTCCTCCGGACTATGTTATGAACCAGACATGACGGTGTTTAGTTTCACGTGATATCTGGGACTTCCACAACATGTACTAGGCAGAAATAGAGGTGATTTTTTCCACGGCTTTCAGGCCGATAAGCCGCACCCCCTCTCCGGCGCGTCCAGCACGATTCACGTGAATGAACACAAATAGTCCCCGGCGAGACCGGCGGCGCTAATGATGTGATTCACGCCGCGTTCATCGCGTTTGGTGTGAACATGGCATTATTGAGTGGCGTAATAATCACACGACAAAACGAATTGATAATGAAATTTGTTGCCAACTCTTTTAATAATCGATTATTATCGATTTTATCGATTCATTGATGCAGCCCTAATTGAGACACAGTTGTAACTTATGGAACTACTCCTATCTGCTGATATTTACATGAGCCACAGAGATACCTGTAAGTTGTTGCCATCAGATGGCATTCAGACGGAGACACTGTTAGGAGGAGAGATGGTCGATGACATTGAGCGAATAAAAAAATTGCTTTGAGTTTTATGAAATTTTGGAAGCAAATGATGACGATACTAGTGTGCTGCCCCTGCAGAAGTCAGGATGCTTGTAGCCTTACGCTGTCTGGCAAGAAAATAGAGCTTTTACAACGATGATACGGGTCAGTCACTAACAACCGTTTGGGCATTGAACAAATTAATCTTTGATCTCTCATACAGCTCTATAGATAATTCAGAAACACAGGCTGCATTCGCACAAATTAATTTTTTTAGTTAGTTAACCATTTATTGAGATTTGCCGATGGTGTGGGGAGATATTTGAGAGATGTTTTTATATGTGTGTTTCTTATAATGGGATGGCGTTACAAAAATGATTTGAACAAGAAGTGAACAAGAATGTAGTTGAAAGAGAAATTGGACAGTTCGAATAATTCAAGGCTGGATTGGCAACTGTGCAGAGAGAAAACACCGGCCCCACAACTCCAGGGTCAGAGGAAATGTTGGTGCGACGGCTCGTTTCTGGAGCTGCTGCCAGCTGTCCTCCCGGTGAAGTAGGTCTCCCAGCGGGGGGGCATTAGAATCAGACCTGGGGGTGAAGTTAGACTTAAAATGAAATGACCACTGCACACCTAGGGCCAGGTAACATATCACAGTGGATACATTTACCACTTGTACACACTCTATGGTTGCAACACAACATAGCCTCATCCGAGATGAGAGGCACGAGGCACTGTGAAATGATTGGACGGCAATAACATGATCATTTTCACTCAACTAAGTCAAATCACCTTTTAAAAGAAGAAATGTACTTTTAATTCATACATATAAACCCTACAAATATAAAGTAGTGCTATTTTCTGAATTTATATTTTTTTCCTATCATCTGCCAATCAACTACAATCTGTAATGATACGTGCTTAAAGTAAGTGTAGCATTTCATTATCCACTTAAGTAGTGATTTCTAAGAGCTTATTTTGAGTGTATTTACCTCTAGATGTTATAAAGGAGAGAGAAATTACCTCAAGTGATGTGATTCTTCATGTAAACGTGGACAGGATGCGGATCATTATGTCACATGCAGACTTTTTCTCTATTATTTCTATTATAACAGCCGTCGAATGTGTTGTAGCACTCACATAGTTGAGCAAGTTGTAAAAGAGGCTGAATAAGGAGGAATGATTTATCAGAAGGTGCGGTGTATGCTCAGAGCCAATCACATCACAACGTCCCATTTGCTTTAAAAGCCGTGTTTCCTCTCTCTACAGGGCCCTGGCAGTGTTGTGGATGAGGAGTCTGGCTGCGACACAGCAAGAAGAAATGGATGTCCTCATCCAGGAGGTGCAGAATTGAAAGGTGCAATTTTGCATCAGCTTTCAGTATCAGTTAATAATATAATACAACATAATCAATGGCCACATCAAGCACTATGTTCCCACTCAGTTCAGTGAATCAGTGGCCTTGATGTTACGACACGTTGCTGTCTCTCATCATGGATAACACATCCAGGCCTCAAATCCTTTTACCCTGAGGAAAATCATCCTTGTTGTTTACCTCCAGGGCTGAGTTCTATCTAACAATCATTCGTCACAGGACAGAGCGCCCCTGTCGCTCCCTTTCATCTCGTTCCAGTTTGGCCTTGAAGTGCGACCTGCATGAGGCGCACGCTCACCCATCGCCTCGCTCCAATCCTCCGCAGACAAAACGCACAACAAACAGGCTTTTATTTTGACTCATTCTACCTCAGAGACACAAAGCATAGACATTTGGCTGCTGTCTTTCCATCGGTTTTGTATGCATGAGGTGATGGAGCTCGGCTAACCACTCTCCACAGAAACGATGAATGCGGGGGGGGGGGGCATTAAGTGAAGTGCCCATGCAGAATTAAGAGGAGTTAACATGATTTTTTATTTTTTTTTAATGTCGCAGTTGACACACTCAGGCTTAACAGAACTGTAATTAGCCAAAACACAAGGAGGACTACACCACAGAGGAGAGACATGACGCCAGAGAGAGAGAGAGAGAGAGAGAGAGAGAGAGAGAGAGAGAGAGAGAGAGAGAGAGAGAGAGAGAGAGAGAGAGAGAGAGAGAGAGAGAGAGAGAGAGTTGCAATGTGACAAAAAAACAAAGAGACTGGATGAGAAATTCACGCCGAGACCGTTTCCGGCTCCTCTAATGCTAATGCTGCCTGGCTCTTTTGTCAATCAAAGACTCCCAACAAAAGATGACTCATCAATTTGCCACACCAAATTACCCCGGCTCTTTTGTAACCTCGCCCCTCCTCCTCATTCCACATTAACCCAAATTGCCTCCGCCTTGCAGTTCAACATGAACCAAATGACAAGCAGCACACTTTGCCTCTTTTTCCGACTCATTTCACATTCAGCCATGGAAATTAAATCAGGACAGTGGTTTTTGACATTATTGTACCCTGGTAATGAGCATAGCAATTAGGTGGTGGAAATTAATTTAGAGGAGGAAAAAAAAAAGTTCAGATTTAAGACCCTGGAGCAGACTGTGGTTGTAATGGAATTCTAACTGTGATGGTGTCGTGGAGCAAATCACCACTGGGAGGTGCTCTTTCACACACTCTTCTTCACACACAGTGGCTGTGAAGTAATGCTGATTGATGTGCAGAGGCTCGGTCCCTCTCTCAGCTGCTGGCGCTGGTAATTGCCTCCATCCTCCTTCCAATACCAAGGAGCGCAGCGAGAGAACGGGAACATGTTTCCACGCACGGCCCCTCCAGCAGGACAGCACTCTCCCCCCGAACTCCTCCAGAAACACTCGCAGATATATTCCGCTGCTGTCCACACCGGGATTTGACATCCACTTCCAAACCTGACAAGGCCTGACAGGGAACTGATGAGCGGAGTCAGGCTGGGCTAAATTTCCCCACTTTTCTTGCCTGGTTTGGTGCTAGGCCGCATGGCCTCAGGTGTGGGGAAGATTTTAGCAGAGGTTTGTTGGTCGGGCTCACAGACATTTCAGGCTTTAATCTGTCTGAACACAGCAGTTAATGAGGAAAAATGAGTTGTCATGTGCCTCGTTGATCATGTTGAGCCCGAGAGGGACAGCTATTAAGGCCACAGAAGAACATGTTCCCGAGTCCAACTGAAGCAGAGAGCCAATCCTTTTGTGCTTTTTCAAAAACAAAGACAGTGATAAAGACTAAAGATAAAATGTTTACCACCTGTGTGATAGTGCAGTTTGAGTCATTTGGAGAACTGTTCCACACACCTACTGGTCTCACTGCGCACCTAACAGACGGGGCATTTGATGTTTTTCTGCTCTGCTATATTGTGTCAGAACCACAATGAATTCCGTTCCTCCTACGAAATGATTCAGTGTCTGCACAAAAACAAAAAGCCCAAAATTCAAGCTTGGAGACAAACAGTTACAAAGGAACAAAGTATCCCTCAATGGCTAACCCATTTCCTGCAGCTGCTTCACAGTTAAAAGCTTAATGCCGATGATGTGGATTTCTGTAGTTTCCTCTTCTGGATGGTCGCATTTACATTTTCTTATTTTTGGAAGACATTTTGGCAGTGAGGTAAACAGAACAGGAACCCACTCGTTAACACATTGTTTCATAGTATGAGTGGTGGTCAGAGGGATTTTGTTTTGGCACTTTTTGCTCCACTACTTTTATCTTTATCAATTGTAGTTACTATTTCATTAAGAGTGTGTTTACAAAATAGGTTTAACTAGAGAGCAAGAATTCTCTCTGTCTGTCTGTCTGTTCTTTACATATCTTGAGAACTGTTCATCTAGCCTCACAGACAGTCTAAGTTCTAACTTATAACACTGATCACGTTGCCACCGGAAAAATAACTCCAGTAAACCCGGGCCTCGCGGCCTGTAAGTCCCTCGGCTGTGTTGGAATGTAGTCCTACTGCATACTATGTACGTAGCGAGTATGTACTGTGTACTGTACTAAATAGACCACTAAGTGTGATTGTTCATTCCATGGGTTGACACTGAATGCTCAACTTCTGTTTAAGTTGGAGCTTTGAATTATGATGCCGGATAGTTAAATGAAAAAGAAAAAATCATATTTTATGATTATATATTTTCTGACTCAAATCTCAATCTGCTATGTAACCAATAACATCTCGCTGTCATTGTAATAAATGTGCTACAATGTTTGTCCATGTCTATTACACAGTAAGTACTAAACAGTTTTTAAGTGCTTTTAAGGCCTTTTGTAAGTTATTTTGAGGACTTCATAGAGGAACATGATTCAATGCTTTTCATATCTAAACATCATAATAAATCTATATCTGTTTGGGGCCCTTATAGTTGGGGCCACAGATTGCCTTCCTTGTCGTTAAAGTCTACTGTCATGGCAGTGTGTCGCTGAGGACCCAATGGAGCCATGTGGTCAGTTTGAAGTCGTTAGTATGAGCGGTTCTCCTGAAAGCTGCAAACAGCAACACCACAGGCACAACAGCCATGTGTTCAACTGGCACTGCACTAGTAATGACAACGATGCACAGTATGAAATCTAGCTCCATCTCGCTCTGCTACGACAATACAAATCTACTAACAGTATGTTTTTTTCACAGTATATGTTTTACAGTATGTTTTTAATACAGGACTTGTATTCTGTATTGTAGTATTCACATACTTGTATTCTATTCTATTTGTATTCTGGTATTGCTAATACTGCTAAATATTTGATTGGAGTACTTCCACCACTGGATCTTGGTATCGGACAATATTGAACTAGACTTGATTCACCCTTATGTATTGTTAGGACCTGTAAACCAGTGGAAAGCTTGTGAAGCAGCTGCATGAAGGAATGAGGATGTGTTTGTGGCTGAAGCACAGCAAGGAGGAGGACTGCACCGGGAGACAGCGAGTCTTCTACACTGTTTCATGAACAATAGAAAGTAGAAGTGGAACAAAACTCTGAATGGCAGTGAATCCTTTGTTTTGGAGGAGCAATGTGTTCCTGGTGAGCAGTTGAGCAGTGAGCACAATGCCAAACCATGTTTTAGATATACTTAGACAGACCAGTTCAAACCAGGTCTCTTTTTTCACACCTAGGCCTTCAAAGGGTTTTGAAGAGGCAGTGCAGATCGATACGATTGTTGGTTTTGGATTTTTACAAAGCCGGTCAGACACCGCACCTCGAGTGTGACCACTGGAAACCAGCTTTCTAACACTGGGTGGCGTTCCAAACAACACATCGTTGGAATCACATAGGAGCATTAAATCAGGAGCGTGGCTCCGTCAGTCACCTGGCCCTCCGCTTAATTTACAGACGACGGTTTTACTGCCCAGCACTCATTTTCATTATACATCCAAAACAACAGATTCAAGTGTGCAATGTCTGCATACCTGTACATACACATAGAAAACACAGCCTCGGGATCCCACAGGGGCCCTCCGCCACACATAGCAGAGCACCGACAAAGAGAACCACAGAATATCAGACAGAGGAGGACAAGGACAAAGAGGGAGGAGGAGGAAGGAGTAGATGGTGGTAACAACAAGCAACAAGCAACAAGCTAAATGGACCATCATTTACTAAATGAACATCGTGCTGTATTGAAGGAGGAAATTGAGGAAATAAATCAAGTGAGAAGAGTCATTTTCTCATAGACTTCTACAGAATCCGTCTTCTTTTTGCAACCAGAGGAGTCGCCGCCTGACAAACACACACACACATGATTCCCCTGTTTTAGGAGAAACTGGAACCACACTGCTCTTGAGCAAAGTGTTAAATCCCTATCAGGTGACCTCTAACCTCAAGAAGCAGGGTTTGCTAGTTAGCACGATGTCTTGAATACTGCTAACTATTCTTTTATCTGTTTGTGCCCACCTGTAACTTGAAAACCGTCTATGCAACATGTATAATAGATATATGTAAAAGTGCATTGTTTTAAGTAGTTAACTGTGTGTTTATCAAAGTTGAAGCCTTTGCATTCCTATTCCTATTCCTGAAAAACATGATTTCCTAAAAACACGTTCACTCTTTCTCCTTCTCCACAGTTTTAATCCTACCAACATGAGTCATATGTCAAATCTTGTGTTATTCTTTGCAGATGTCTGTGATAACTTTCCTTTATACTTGAATGAATTATGATTTTTTTAAAGACAGTCCCTGTAGACATCCATGCTATGTGTATGTGTAGCCAGTGTGTACAGTGATCAGCTTTGCACAATCTATTTACAACATGTACTGATTATAGGTTATTATAAGTTATATATTGCATTATATGGAGGCTTATTTCATCCAAAACGCCCACTATTGCACACGGATAAACTGCACCCGAGGTCATTATGATGATTGCATTAAAGTCTATGGAGGTCCATTCAGTCCCCTTTATAGCTGAGTACCTGTGTACAGTATGAACTCTGTGCCATATCTCATAAAAGTAATTACAGCATGCTGATTAGCTATGACTAAGGTCATCATGATGACACAAACCATAATGCATTACAGCCCATGTTTTAGAGCCTATGTTCCCTTCCACTGCATTTTTAACTCAGCTAAGATAAGATCAATGTGTTTTCATGTGATTATAAAATCATCCCAAAAATGCAGCAATGCCCAAAGTCCTCACAACCCATGTCTATGAAATGCTTCTCTTGTATCAACACGTTTTTTGCCAATCTATGTGTTGTTATTTTCCATATTCTTATAAGCAGGGTAAGAATTTAAAAACATTTTCAGCTCGTTAAATCGTCCAAATTAATTCCTGAAGTGATTGTGGCGGTGCGATATTTTCAATCACCTCAGCCCCGATTATGGAAATGGTTCACTATTCATTGAAATGTTTTAAATGTGAGTGTGTGTGCTGAAAAGCTATTGAAATGCTAATGTTCCTATTAAATCCAGTTGACTCAGTACGTTGCTGCATTCTCAGAGACGTGTGAGGCTTTCATCTGAGAAAAAAGGCAGAACAGATTCATGGAAATCGATATCAGACTTTCTGATAATGTGGCTTTGGTGAGCATTGTCAATTCCAACTTTGTGAACTTTTCCCTTAATGAGTGTCCTGTGGGTTTTTGTATTTAATACACTTCACACAGTTGATCACACCACAACACAACTCACCGAATAAGATTACTAGATTTATTGTCCGTCTGCAAACACAACAGTAAAGCAGCACTTTATGAGTCATGCCTGTCAGCCCTTTCCAGCGGCTCGCTAAAGGTGATCATTATAATCAGTCCCACTGTTTTTCCGAGGTGACCTCTGCACAGCGACGGTGGACAATATACCTGCTCTTCCATCTGATAATACGGAATGTACCCCACACCACTTCTAATCTAACAGCACCTCTGTCACGACTTGTCAACAGAGCCACGAATAACAATATATTTCAGAGAGTTTAGAAAATGAAATGAAGGAGAAGAATTCAGCCTTAGACACACCTTGGACTGTGGCTCCTTCAATCTGAGGTTGGGGCAAGACACTTAACCCCAAATTGCTTCCGTAGGCGGTTTATGAATGGGTGAAAGTACAGTCCATTTACCATTTATAACACTGCCATATATCATCAGTTTGTTCTACTGAGTTTATTATAAGAGTTACTGTACTTCTGCCTCAATTATTTACTACTTTTCCCAAAAGAGACTTTTGACAAACTCTCAAAGCTGCACTAATATTTTTTTTATTTTTTTATTGAAAATGCATTAGTCTGACTCACCGGTCGCAGACTCTGGATTCTAAGCCTGCAGTTTAACCCCTATTCCAGCAATTCTCTTCCTCTTCCTCTATCGGCACTATACTGGCACTAAATACTGGAATTATAATTTCCGGGTTTGTCATGTGATGCCTTGGGGCCCAAAAATACCTTTTCCCATAGAGTTACATTGGAAAGAGATTCAGCTGATAATTGCTTTAACCCCTAAGCCTATTTTGAGGCCTCTGCTCAAAAATGTCATACCCATACTTAAAGGGGCTTATCTCTCTAACTACAAGGTCTATTTGAATAATTTCAATGGAATAATAACACTAACACTTGTGAGATTTGTTCATATGAGTGTATATGTTACTGGTAAATGCTGAATGAATATAACACACAGCTCAAATTGAAAATGTTCAGGTTCGCCTGAAAAAAAAAGCACTTTTATTGATGCTATTGATTTGAAATGATGCAGACGAAGGCCTAAACTCTCCCAAATCATAGCACATGTCAGCAGTCCTTTTTAAAAAAAATATTGGCTTCGATAGAGTGAAGCAGGCCAGAGATATCGATGTTGTTGTACAGGTCAGCCGACGTCAATTCTGATTTTGGAAGCAGCACTTTCAGCCGTTTTATTGTAATTTTATATACTATATAACTATATATTTCGATTCTTTTATCACTAATAGTGTTCAATATATCTAATACCGCAGTTTGGCATCATTTTGGGCTCTATATAAACCTGTAAAACATGGCTCATTTTCATCTGAATTTCAGTTTTACAGAATGCAATTGAACCTTACCAAAGCCTGTGATTGGCCGACACATTGCGCATACGACACAGCGTTGAATCCAGAAGAGTCAGGCGTGTAATGGTACGTTCTTTGAGTTGATTGACAGAATTTTAAGCCTATAAAAACACAAAACCATGAGGCTCGCCCCCGAGGGTCAAACCCATTGGCAAAAACTGAAAAGATTACCCCTTCTTCATAGAAGCTCGTAGAGACTCAGTTTTTACACACAACGGAGGAGAGAGAACGGGAGCACATGGCTGCAAGGATTCATTTTCTTTTTTGGCCGATTTTCATCCAGAAAACCATCTCAAGGTGCGAAGCGTTTCAATTGTTTTGCTGTTTGGCTCTGTGTTGCTCTGTGGCAGATGAATTGTAACTTTGTAATGGTTTGAAGGAGAAGAATTTGTAAGATATTGTTGCATTCAGTGTGGAGTCCTCATGCTCGTTGATATGCGGTTTGTCTGTGAAAGTATCGGTATCGGTAATGGAGAACATAGCTCTCCGTCTCCTGGCGAAAAATAGGTGAAATTTTGGTAGTACTTGTAGTATATTGTAGTACTTTGTGTATATACTGTATATGTTTTTGAGTGATTCAAATAGGTTACATGGTACATTTTAACAGAATTTCTTCGTTACGTAGGTATATGATATGTCATAAAAAACACTTTTATGTGTTCTCAGAAGTACTTTGTACTACATGTGTACACTCTGTCGCCCCCCCCTCTGGGACCAAATTGGGTCCCGTTTGTTACTAGAGGGGTAATTATTTCCCAGTATGAAAACTTGAATAGCCCTTATTTAAATCAGTAGGCCCTAAAGGTTGTAAACTGCACTAACAGCTGAATACAGAGTGAATGAGAATGAGGCTGGACTGAGGGCTGTGAGGCAGAGTTAACCCTTGTGCGGATGCTCTATGGTCCCATGAATGTGGAAGATCAGGGTATTTCATCTGAATACTAGCCTCAGAAGTAAGGCCATGTTCCACTTAGCAACTTTCATAGCAATGAACGGTGTGCAACACAGTATCCAGTTCTCTTTATACATCCATGATTTGGCAAGGGCACTGTCGCTGCATTCTGTGCTTCATGCAGACGACTGTAATTGGTTTAAAGAAATACTAACAAGCCAGAGCAATTTTTATTTTGTACATGGATGATGATGTGTGGAGCCACACAGCGCTAAGGAGATAGGTCTGGGTTTTCAAGACTAACAATAGATAAACGACTTTTGTCTTCATTGTATTCATAATTTGTGTTGTTAAACAAGTCTCAGGCTCAGCTCACTCACAAAGAGTTTTCTTCAACTCTACGGCACATGTTAGCATCTGTTACCTTGTTGTGGTTTTATGGTGAGCAACGTATCTGCCTTTATCAGTATCATTTCCAGGAGGCAGGGAGCTGTTTTCAATTAAGAAAATAAATGAACCCAACGTACACTACTGTAGGGAGCACCTCAGGAGCTGGTGGAGGCCAAACCAGAGCTTAAAGAAATATTAAAGGAATATTGGACTAAATGTGGTAAAGAAATGTCTCCAAATAAATGCGAACATTGCTACATTTTTGCTGGATGTGTGAATAGGAAATTGTTTGCTAATATGTTAGACGTGACAACTTTATATGGTGATGAAATGGTTGTGTTTACTCAAATGGTAGCTTACTCTTTAAAAGGTAAAGAAAACTGTATAGTCATATTCCTGACGTGGCTAGTAAGCTAGCTACAGAGCGGACCATGACATTTCTTTTTTAGCAAATGTTGCATCTTGAATAAAAAATTAAGTTGCCATATCCCTCAAACTCCATGCTGTTTTGAAGATTTAACTTCCAGAGCCAAACTGAAACATGTCTCATTGTTGTTGCTCTCTGGTCTTGTGTAGCTCCTGTCATGGGAGAAATTAATTGACTTTCTTTTCTACAATAGATTTCTTTCTGTGTAATTGTTGAGCTCTATGAAGAAATTAATTGTTTTAGTACCAATTGTTTTGACAACTTCTTATTTTAGAATTTTGACATTTTCTGCTTTTGAACTAAACATTGAGTCAACTACATTTGGCTAGCTGTTTGTGGAAATGGGACAAATACTCAACTGAACGCTGAACGCTACTGTACATGGATGTTTCTTTTCAAACTCCTTCCTTCTCTGAAACTCTAACCTCCCTTCTTTCTCCTTCCCTTTCATCTTCCCTGTCAGGGTTTGAGATCTGTTCCTGTGAAACAATATAATCCTGTAATGTGATCAGAGGCAGTTCATTTTTAATTACAACTTACGAGGGTTCTGGTTCGAGCCATGACATCATCATCTTTCTTCAAAGTGCGCTCTGAAGATCTCACAGAGGAGGAGAGCTGCGTCTCCCCAAAATAGCAAAACAATAACCCTCAGAAAGGATTAGATGACACCAAGAAGCAATCTGGCGCTGATCAAGTGAATTCCATCAAAGGTTTGCAACGATGGTCTCCCACACACACACACACACACCTTTCACAAGGCCAGGAGCAGACCTGGTCTTGTGAAAGGTTTTGCGACAGGAAACAGTTGATCACAGACCTTTCTTTCATCTTTCCTCTCCTTCTTTCTTCTTCCCTCCAAATAAACAATGGCGGTAGGGTAATGAGGCCCCTGGGTGTTGTGAGGACATGAGATGAGAAGGAGACCTGGCCACACAGAACGTATGAAACAAGGAGACGCGAGGAGAGGCGAGGGCCAGCCGCCTCATTAGGGAGCCATGAACGATGGTGGCAGCTATTCATTCTCTCCGCTAACGACTGCCGGCCGCCACGTACGCACACATGCACACATAAACACAGACACACTTATAGCATGAGCCGGGAGACGCATACACACCTGTCAAAACACAGAGGACACATTCAAGCACAGCGGGATGCTGCTCAAGATTATAATTCTGTTTTTAATGCTCGGCAAAGAGAGGGAGATACACAGAGAGAATGATTAAGAAAATAAGAGCTGCCTTGGGGCCCACAATGCCACAAAGTATACTTTAAAACGTAAATCATTAACATGGTTTTCAAAGAAAAAAAGAAAATGCTCTATATTAACTTACAATTTATAATCAAAATGGGATTTTGTTTTTGTTAAGATTTCAATATAAAGGCCTTTGTTACTTGTAAGTAAGTCAAAGACAAAATATGAGTTATCAAGTCATTTAAAAGTCATTTAAGAAGGAAAGATACCAAATATTTGCTAGTTCAAGCCTCTCGAACACTAGTCTACTCTCCTTTATGCCACTGTAATTCCAATATGTTTGCGTTTTGAACTATTGGTTTGACAAAACAAGCAATTTGGTGAGGTTACCTTTAGCTCATGATGAGTGATGAGACTAAACAATCCAGTCCTACTTTCCATAAATGTGAAAGCATCTCTTAACTTGACCTTCAGGTCTTTGATTCTGCTTCCCCAGAATCAAACACAGTCTTAAGTCTTTTACACATCGGGGGTCTTCTTTTTTTTTATGTGCTATAAATTTGACTGTCAGTATATTTTTTCATACAGTTGGTTTTGTCATTAGGACAAGGTTGACTTTTCTAAGCATGCGCACCAAGAATAAAGGCATCAACCAATCACGGTGTGTGCTCCAGGCGACGACAGGGCGGCTTGGTAGTTCAAACCAAGACAGCAAACTGTATTTTACTTTTCAGCGTTGACAAAGGAAGCGCAGACCAGCTCCACTCCCGTTCTCACCGTTCTCACCTTTCACAATAAAAGCCCTCAATATTTATTATTAGTAGAAGACTATTTTGGAACGCCGCTTGTGTGTAAAGACCTTTACTCTTAAAAATATATCGTCACTGTGCTATGCAGCAGTACACGCAGCTCCTCCCCTCAAATGGATGAAATTGTCTTTATTTGAATAAAAACTTTAAGAATAATTTGAAATTGCTATCTATATATTCTACATCTTTTTCATAAAATAAATGTTTTGATTTGATTAGATACTCATTTTAAAGTGCTCGACTTGAAAGAGTCACTCTCAAAAAAGTCTGTCGACCTTTGCAGTCGCTAACTCAACGCCGACGAATCAGATACGGGAACATTTGCTGCTGTGAAAATGCTACAATGACCTGTCCCACTTGACAGTAGGACCGCTGTGGCTCTTTGTGCTGAGTAATAGAACATATGGACTGCAGATTACTGTATTCAGAAAACACAGATGAACTTATGCAAGACGTCAGGGACTGGGTTAGAAAACAGACGGTAAGGCCAGTTTCTCTTTTGTTTGCCCATGGACACCTTAAACACTTACACACACACACACACACACACACACACACGCACACACACACATACACACACACCTTGCATACCACTGGGTGTTGGAACAGAGAGTATTAGCCTTGACAAACAGGAGTGTGCAGTCCTGTTTCATTTCCCCTGCCAGGTTGTGAGCCTCTGCGCAGGTCGGCAGGAGTGATAGCATTTCACCTGAGCTCCTGCATGTTTAATCCCCTGCTTTCCATCCCTCCGTCTCTCCTTGCACACCTCCATCTTTCACCTCCTTCTTGCGTTGTTCAAATTTCCCCCCAGCTCTCTCCAAACCTCATTCTTTCTCGCCTCGTCTTACCTTCACTTCATCGATTTCCTCCCTCTCAACCCACTCCCTGGTCCCCTTCCCTCCCTCCAGTCACCCGTCACTCTTCTTCTTCCATCTCTCCTAAAGACAAACACTCCACAGGTTCTCTCCATCTCCTCCTCCCTCTCTCCGTAGACGGTGTGTTTGCTCGGGGATTAAGCCGGGCTTCGTGCCGTTGAGGAAGGAAGGAACCAATCAGACTCATATTTGTCGTGGCATTCCGTGTTTTATGGCGAGAGGGGAGCCTGACCCGCAGGGGGCTCACACACACACACCCACCCACCACATACACACACACACACAGACGCACACATGGCGAGCGGCCGACCGGGGTGAAAGCCGAGGCAGCCAGACGCAACTCGACACCCGCCTGCCTCTGCTCTGGAGTGAGCGTGGGCGTGCATTTGCCCCTGCTCGGTTCTCTGCTGTTTGTGTGTGTGTGTGTGTGTGTGTGTGTGTGCGCACACGTGTGTTGCACACCGCCCTGCTGCTCTGTCGCTGCCTTTGCTCCCAGGGCAGGCCAGGTTTTCTGATTGGCCGGCTGACGCCCGGGATATGGACCCGTGTTTTTCCCCTAATCAGCAGCGGCTCTGATTTGACAAATTCTGTTTTCCCTGCTGTCGGCGGGTGCGCGAGGTTGCGGCGACGGGAGGCAGCTGCACAAGGCTACTGCACAGTAGAGTTGTATTGTTTCCAGACATTAGCACAGCGACGGACGTGTATGTGCATACAAAGTCGCAGCCACGCACACATTCTGTACACACCATCGCCACCTTATCCAATCAGCAGGCTGATTAGTCATTGCTCACATCTCCTTCTCCACTTGTCCGCTCCATAATTCATGGATACAACAGATGGGCTTGGCTTGGATCAAATTCTCTCAAGCTCTTCATGTTAGACATACCGGCTCTTTTTTCAGCCTACTCAGGTATTAAGCATCAGGCTACAACAGGTGTCTCTTTCCCAGACGCATGGAGTGGTAGTGCATCTGAGAGAGGATGAAGAGTAGATGCCCCTGTCACTGTTAACACAAATCATTAATGTCTTTTCTCAACCGGCGATGTGAGGGGAAATAATTAATTGTGGTTGCATTGATCCAGTTTGTACAACATGTTTACAGCTGCATGCTGTGTCTCTGAGGAGACCCACACTACTCTCATGTTTACTCGGTTTCTGTCCGTGTCTTTCCCACATTGTGCCTGACAACAGAGGAGGTTGCATCTGTGCAAGGCTGTTCCCGGATCAGAATTTCTGGCAATCCAAAATTGAATTGGCATGGGTTTCAGTGATAAACACATTAACATAGTCAAATGCAGTCCACCACAGTTTTCATAATTAATTTACACTTTTAGAGACTACATTTTTAGACCACACAATATTTTTCTTCCCATAATGCAACTCAATAGTGTTATTCATTTGACCTTTCAAACTTCAACTCCCCTAGTTTTTAAATGCAGACTTTTCCCTAAAGGTCTGACATCTTCAAGGCCAAGCCAAGAATACCCTGATGACATCACTGTGACATCACCTCACTTTCTTAGTTTTGACAAAGCTGCCCAAGAAAGAACTGTTTTCACAAAGTAGTACTTCCCTGAGTGTAATGCCCCTTAAAGAAAAACGTTTGCAATCACAATGGATTCCAATGGCAGCTCAATTTCAAGGTTGACCCTCTCAGGGTAATCCACTTCTTTACTTTCCATCCATATTCTCAGTATCTTCCCAATATCTAATGTTGCATGTCATTCGCCAGCTCTCTCCCCTCATTTCACATCACCTCTCCACAGTTAGACAAAGGCGTCATGAAGTATCTTTACTGCGTACGGATGTAAAAAACAACAACAAAGCAAAAGTCTAAGAGTTGCAAATGTCAAATGATTGTGACCAAACCAAAAAAAGAGTTACTCCTTTTTCCTAGATTTATTTGAATAATTAGACCTGGACATGTACAATTCAAAAGTAATTCATAAACAATATTACTTAATGTATCTTTATGCTTTCTTATGCTGTCAATCATCTCATCTCCCTCATGGTGGTCCTGCCATTCAGGTTGGAACCACTGTCCTAGAGTCACTTTTTAAACTACATGGGTCGGTGTTAAAACCTCCTCACTCCTGAACCTTTCCATACTCTAAACTTCTCTTTTAAGCTCTTTTTATTTTTTCTTACGTTACTTTTCATGTGCACATCTGAGTGCAACCGCATGGATGTCTTTGAGTCCCCGTTTGTTAGCATTCATTGTGCAGAGACTACAAAGACTCTGCAAAAAATAGAGAGATCAGAGAGGCAGTGTGATGCAGCCAGGGGGAGACTATGGCCTTTAGATGTAGCTGTTCAGAAACGGGAGCGATCCCTCCTGTTGGGTAAGAGCAGGTTACTTCAAGAACAATACGTTACTTCTACTCTATTTAATCTCTGAAGTTGTGTATTTACAAGACAAGTAGTAAGACTGATTCTATTAATCCAGCACTATGCACAAGGATAACAATTCACGGTAGATTATGAAAAGCAGTTTGGGAAACGATTACTTGGTCAAACACAAAGCTCCTCTTTTAACGCCTTTAACCCCAGACAGCTGATCTCAGGCTGCAGGGAGCATAGTTCCCAGTATCCGGCTCCTTCTGTCCTGCACACTCGTTATTTTGCATGCAGAGTCTTCGTCGAGGACGGACCAATGCTGGACCACCACCTGCAGCTGCCACCCGAAACGGACCCAGAGAAGCAGCGGGCCACTCACACACACTGATACAAATACACACAAATACTGTACACACATCTGTTTAGTTCATCATGACAACCATGTGACCCTTGCTGTTATGATTTCCTCAGAAATGATTAATTAGGGTAAGATCTAATCATGGAGAGCAATGTGACTGTGTCATATGATTATGGCCAAAGGCACGCACTGAATGAACATGGACTCAGAAGGCTTTATTAAATAAAATACATGATGTATGATGCAGTGGTTGCTGGGTCTCTGCCCTGCCTTGCCCATGCATTTGGCAAGTAAAAATCCTATGCCAGAATGAGTAAAAGAAAAGAAAAGAAGAAAATGTCCCCAATACACATTAATAGAGTCCTTCAGCATGTACACTCTCAATGGTAAACCTGGCCAACTGTGAGCCCGAGTGAGAGCACAGCTTGGGTTTGCCCATGGAAAGAGTGGCATCATTCCATGGGTCCTAATATAAAGTGGAGACAGCACGGCGATGTGGCCGAGTGACTGCGGGGACCAGATGGAGGGCTGGACACAAAAAGGCGAATCATCGTCACGGGGCAACGGGTCCGTGTTTCCAAGGGAGGTGGGGCGTTGTCATCGCATTTATCTGCAAATCCCTCGGTTGTATGATATGAATGCGTAATGTACTTTTAATAATCAGAGGAAGAAACAGCTAATAAAAGGAGGGGCCATTGTGTCCAGCTGCCCCACGTTTCCCGCCATCATTAACGAGCACTTTATGGAAAACGTGACTGTTTTCTTACCAGGCTGGACTTGCCAGCCTGTCGGAGGTTTAGTTAGTTGGCTCTGAAAGCTGCAATTTCAAACACAACTCCTCTTCGCCAAATATCTCACAGACATATTTGTCACGGGTTTGATCATTAGCGCAGAGCGGCGTGCCTCTGCCGACATGCGGGTACCGAAAACGCTATTGGACCTGACATTTGGCAATCCTGAGCCAGTGAAGGCATGTTGTGACTCTGAGTTCCTATTCCTGACAGCTTGTTCGCCCTGATTAATGACCCTGAGGTGAAACAGAGTTCCCCCGTCCACCTCGGAGAGAACAAACTAATGAACCAGATGCATTATTTATTGTTGAAAAAGGCAAAGTCCAGAACAAAAGCTGAGGTTGGGGTAAAAAACACTGCAACCTTCCAAAAGCAGAGAGAGGGAAAGCATTTCCTTCCTGCCCTCTTTATTTTGCTCGTCAACCTGAAAACGTTGCCAAGCATAATATTAGTGGGAGAAAAGATTGTTGCAGTGCACGTGGTAATGTGAGTATCTATGGGGATGGCAGTTCTTACGCTGTAATTCAGGAATCAAAGGGATTGTTGCTTATCTTGATCAGCGGTGGGCTGGCGTGCTAGCTGTGAGAGCCGCTGGAAGAGATTAGATCTTAATTGTCAGACATTACAGCGTGATGGGAACCTGAGAGACACTACTGTGCCTTGTAATAATCCTCCGTGGTGTTGACACTGACGTCCAAGTTCAAATAAAACTCACAAGCACTGAGGATTGTGTCATTCCTTCTCCAGTTACGTTAATGAGAGAGGACTTATTCCTGTAATATTACATTACTGCTGCCAAGACCTTCACCGAGCTTTGGCATGAATGTTTCAACCTTATTTTCTGCTGGAGGAAAGTTAAGATTCTGAGGCTTTTCGGGGAAATGTGACTCGCTGCTACACTACATGTTCGTTTGAAATGTTGTCAAGATCGGAAAATAGAAAAGGATTAGGGAAATGTCTAAAAAATGGTAACAATGTAAAGGAACACAGAAGTGGTTTTTGCTCTTTGCTGTCTAGTCTATCATCTTGCAGCGACCTACCCTCGGTGGTGAACCGTTGGTCTACAGTATGGCCTTACAGATCTTCTGTGTTTTTTTTGCGTCTGTTTGACCATATAAAAATGATAATGACCTTTCTGTCATTTCTGTCAAGGCGGCATGTAAAACTTGCAGTAAGTGCAGTCTGGTTTGGTAATCTGTGGGCTGTACTGTAGAAGCCATTCCCACAGTCACACAGAGAAACAGCCAACTAGACAGCTAAAGCTTCTAAACCGACTCACTGATATTATTCTGTAAATGAAAAGTTTTCAGCTTGGATAATTATTCCTCATAACTAAATCAGGCAGTGGCTAAATTCAGTCATGGTGAAAACTAGAATTACAGCCCCGTGGTTGCACGATTTAACCAACCAGTCAAGTTGCAGTTTACATCTATGTCTGTCCAAAATGTCATCACTTCATAATTTGATCCTATTACACATTTTGTGTAAAAATGTCTAGAATATTCTTTTCTTGAGTTATGGCCATGAAGGTGTTTTGTGAGGTCACATTGACCTTGATCTTGACCACCAAACGTACAGACGTATGGACAGATGTCTGGACGGACAAACCAAAAACCCATCATGGCGCGGAGGCATAGAAAAACACCTCAGCAAACTGGGCAGAGTAGCAATTGTAAGTGAAACAGACACTTCAAAAATGGAGACAAATTCCTATGAGCTTTTGTCCAAAAATAACCAAGAAAGACGTTTTGCTGGTGTGTACGTGGTTCTCATCAGCCTAGAAAGGCAACACATGAAGGCAGTACAACCTCTTTGCCTGTTATCACAGTTTGTTGGCCAGCCTGATAATGTGAAACCCATTTTCTTCTCCTCTAAAGCAGTGGTTCCCAACCGTTTTGGCTTGTGACCCTTTCAAGTGGTCAAAATTGAAATCAAAACTCTGCCTCAGGGGTGACATTTTGTCCTCTCATGCTGTTTAATTTCAGACTTGAGGTAAAACTATAGACAGCATTTCAGAAAATAGAAAAGGATTAGGGAAATGTCTAAAAAATGGTAACAATGTAAAGGAACACAGAAGTGGTTTTTGCTCTTTGCTGTCTAGTCTATCATCGTGCAGCGACCTACCCTCGGTGGTGAACCGTTGGTCTACAGAATGGCCTTACAGATCTCACTTAACAAGTCAGCATAATAATGTAGACCTGGTGGGAATAACAGTATACAGATATACAGTAGCAATCAAGTTAGAAACAACTAAAAGAAGGAGACAAAACTCTTTTGGACACTTGACCAAACCTAAATGGAACAAAATATTTCATTTTTACTGAGACACAGAGTACAGTAAACACAGGAAATAAGTTAGCGGTTGCTGCTGCCAAGTGGGTCTCACCCTTGATATCCCTGTTTATCTTTGTTTTTCCTTCATGAGATAAGTCCGTCCTCTGGCCTACAAGCTGTTGTTCTAGCCATGGACATCATCAATCATGGCAGCGTTTAGTAATCCCCTCGCATTAATAACGGTACTTATTTATGTGAACCCTTATTGGTTTGACAGCAACAATGAAAAAAAATGTGCATGTATAAGTGTGTGTGGGTGTGTGAAACAATGGCATTCCTGCCAGAAAAAAAAAGATGAGAAATAATTATCATTATCATTATTATTATTATTATTATCAAATCAACTTTATGGGATAGTAAGTCAAAAGCTTATGTTTTAAATTTGAAAGATATTTAGCTTTTTATGTTTCATTTTATTTTGTTGGAAGAAAAGGGCTTCCATAACGGAGAGATATTGTTAAATGTATACTATTATTTTGGTCACTTTGCTATCTATAAACATTACAAACCTACTGGGACTTTACAGATTTCACACATGACGGAATCAGATTTGTACTTTTCCCCTGAGTTTAAGACTAATGTACAGCATCACAGTGGCGGGCCGTGTATTTTAGACCTGGGCCTTCACTGCTGTCCTACTACAGTTGAACCACCTCCTAATAACCTCATTATGACGCCAGCATGACGCGACGCTTCGTCATTAACGGACAATGCATATAGTCAAACTCAATGTAATGACAAGAACAAACTCACAAGAACCAGTCACATATATTTATATGACAACAAAGCAGGTAGAATAACATAAAACCCAAATAGCACGATTCAACAGGCCTCTGTACATTCCAGCAAACCTGCAGCGCTAAAACACGTATTCCACCACAAGCCATTCAAATATTATTCACATCAGAGGGAACAATATTAACCATATCATAAAAACGACACGATAGAAAATGAACACAGTAGTAACGCTACTGCAGATGTAAAACAAACACAGTTCACTTACAAAAGCTGCTGTTCTCTTAAAGACAAAGTCCATCCTCCTTCCTTTGATTACAAAGAGTTCAATCCCGCGGTTGTACAGAACATTCGGTGCGGTTCAGTTCCAGCCAGAGGTCCTTCTCGATTCATGGACGCCAGTGATGACAGTCGAGCCTCCCCAGTTGTATTTTTTGAATACGTTTCAATGCGTTTGAGGCTGAAAATGTCCGCTCGACAGAGGCAGCAGATATTGGGATTGTCACCGCCCAACATGTTAAAACACAAAAAATGTAATGTCACCTAAAACCTTCTTACATATCTTTAAACTTTAACTCTTACTCCTACAAAGTTCTGCTAGCTAGTTTCACAACAGTCACGCTAGCCCACTGACCAATCAAGCTGCACATTAATGCTGACGTACTTGTAGGCCAGCTAGAAGGCTCTGGCACGTCAAAGAATACGCCCAACATGTCAAACTAAAGATCTGATTGGTTGAAGATATTTTTACTTAGAAACAGCACAGAGGTGAAATCTGATTGGATAAAAGCTCTCCTTAAAACAAGCTGCACTGGAAGCAGAGCAACAGAGGAAGACAGTAGCTGTGCAATGAGAAAATAAGATGGGATAAATATTTAGAATACATCTAGTGTATTTATGAAAATAATTTTACTATAAAATAGCTATTACTTTGTGATTCTGTCGAGGCCAGCAGAGAAGGCCTTCCTGGCCCTGACGACCCACCACCGCAGCAACATATCCCAAGGTTGCATACAAAGGAATTTCACATTAAGTGTGTGGGAGGCAAAAATCCATCCTGATATAAATCATGTCAGAACACACTCCAATAATGTCAACCTCGTCTCAGCCATTGGACCCAAACAAGCCTGCTACGAGCAGCGTCCCTGCACAAACACTTGAAACACTATCACAAATATTTCTTCCTTCATATTTACCCTGGCAGAGGTCCAGGGCAGGGTTTTTCACAACAGGAAATACCTCCAGCATACTCAAACTTTATCTCAACATCAGCATGACGCCGTTCACTTTGCACTGATGACAATGGAGAAACACACTTAATCCTTGAAATCTTGTCAAGAGTGGCAGCGAAGCTCATCGCGGGTGATTACAACGGGACGGCGACAATATACTCGTGTTTCATTCCGTTTCCCAATAACGCTGGGTCCGACATCGAGTCAGAAGATAAGAGAGGGATCTCTCTTGACTGCTAGCCTGGCTAATCTGCTTCGACAGCTGTGCGGTGACACCGGGAATTAGTCGTCGCTCATGCAAACAGAGTGCATATGCTAATACTGGAGCTAATTGGTGGAGAGTGGGTGGGGTTGGTGGGATGGCTTGTCAATTGGAAGTGAGCTGGATGGAGACGGTGTGCCTGCTCCGCTCTCAGCAGTCTGAAAGGCTTCCAGCAGCCCTCATTACACATGTGGAGCAGACTAAGCGCTGAAGAAACACCATTCACATACACATTTCCTTATATCACTGCCACTTTGGGCAGGTTTGAATCCCTCCGCATACTGGATGCCATGAATACATTGACATTTTTAATGCTAATAATACGATTATGAATAAACCAGTGAGGCAATAGCTTCCATTAGCAACACGGGACTACTTATTTTTACATGTGTTTATCTATTTATTTATTCTACAACATTTCCACATCAATGTAAATGTACCAGAGTTAGCTAGCTATTTAGCAAATTTGATTTTGTAGTCCCTGGGCAGATTATTACAAATTAGAGGCCTAATATTATCAATACAATGCTTTAGAAAGCACTACAGTACAACACAGAGCAGAACAACATGACACGATACCATACAATAAAATACATAAATATAATACGAAAGTGGCAGATAGGTCAAAACAATTGGAGTGTGTGACAGCAGTGTCAGAGATGATGTTACTCATGATTGCAGGTTTGGTTTGCTTTAATCCGACTCTTTATTTTTAAAGGTTAGGGTATTAGAAGTGTCATGTAGGCTGTATTCTGTGAAACCGGTGCTACTGTATACACATAGGAAACAAGCCGGGCCTAAACATGTGGAAAAACAGCTTTCTCATCATTTGAACAAACATTTTCCAAATTATAAATGCTTTGTTATTGCAGTTGTCAACAAAACATGGCACCATAGTTACAGAATTCATTGAATATGGAGCCAGAATCCAGACGTGATCTGAGGTAAACGTAAATGTATGAACAGGTCTGACAGGTGCAATCTTTAGCTTGCTGTTAGCTTGTTAATTGGATAATTGTAACCATATCATTACTGTAATGATATGTCAATGAGGGCTTCAGAGCTTTACTATAGCCAGATTAATACCAATGACCACAAAAACTATGTACTCATAAATGTCATGTCACCTGTTTAAACCCCTTTCTAAAGCAGTGCTCTATGTGCGTTAAAGCTAGCCTATAGAACAGCGGCCACTGTAACACCCGCTTTGAATGTTATCAGCTGATTGAATGGCCGTTGTAAGTGGATACCCCTCATAAATTAGGCAAGGGCTACTTAACCTACTTGTAGGTTCAGAAGGACGTTGTGGTCAACACCGATATGGATGCAAGCAGACGAAGCCGACCTCTAGTGGCCGTAGTAATTATGACAGGAGCAAAGCAGGAAGTCACGGGACGTAGTATAAGAGGGGACATAGCCCACGTAGGAAGCAGGTCAGGACCTCAAACTGCTGTTTGTGTCCCGCGTGAAACCAAAAGTCAACGTTGACCCATTTTAACTTACGTACGTGTATAACTAAAGTGACATAACATATTTATTTTAACCCAAAACCATGATCTTTTCCTAAACAACTTGTTTTGTTTAACATTAGCAACGTGTTTAAAAGTGGAACTGTTTTACTTTTGCTGCAAAATCAAAATCAAAAGTTTATTTGTCTGATTGCTAGTCAATGTTGTGAGGGATTTAAGTTTTAAAGCGCTCCTAGCATTGATATTATATGTTACAGTGTGTTTACATGTAAGAGTTTAGACCAAGAAGTAATCTCATCATCAGAGGTCATTTCATGCTGTAAGAGGAAGGTGTGAGGAGTGTACTGGAAGCGGGGGTTTGGCGAATCAATCAAAGGAACTGGCCCCAAGAATGTAAGGAGGTGTCTGCCAGCGGGGGTTGGAACGAAGCTGGCTGATCTAGGTGAGAAGAACAGAACAATGGGTCATCGGCCCAGGAGGGGCTTATTGGATGAGCCAATCACTGAGCTGATCGACAGGCTCAGGAATGTAACTTTGGGGGGACAAAGGGCTGTGAATCCCAGGAGAGAGTCAGACTTCCTTGGGGCCATCCAGTGAACACACCAGTTTGCTGGGTGGCCTGAACGGGGTCTCACATTTATGGAATATTATGTTTGTTTTATCATTCATAGTGTACTTCAGTTTGCAGTTGTTTTGGCTTCTGTTGGTTATTAAATATCTTGTGATTTTGATCTGGACCTGCCGATTCCTGTCCTCCATCAGAATGGGAGCAGGGGGGGGGGGCTTCTTCTCCTCTGGGCTGCTTTTCAACATGCGGCCTTCCACAGTTCTGAGAGGTTCTGAACCTAACAATGTACCGCATATCACTTTATGTAAGACACGTTACATTTCGGTGAAGTATAGAGACTTGTTTTTAGACGATGCAAGTTGAAATTCTTATTGAACTACTTTTGAGTATTACAGGCTATTTGTGACACAACAGTTACTAATACTAGTGAAATGTAGCTAAAAAAGTATTTTACCAGCTATTTACAAGATCTCTTTTCTTCTGTCAATCACAGTAGCCCCGCCCTAAAGCATCCCCTGCTTTATGGTCTGTTTACTCTAAATGGACCATCATTTACTAAATGAACATAATGCTGTATTGAAGAAGACTTGAAACTACAGATTGAGACCATAAACTCATGTTTACAATGTTTACTGAGGTAATAAATCAAGAGAGAAGTAGAGTCATTTTCTCATAGACTTCTATAAAACCAGAGGAGTCGCCCCCTGATGGCCATTAGAGAGAATGCAAGTTTAAGACATTTCAGCATTGGCTTCACTTTTCAGACCCGAAGGTAACCACTTGGTTTCATCCACACATCCACACATTCTCACACTAATGCGTCAAACACTGTCGATTGGTCACTAGCAGCAACACTGCTTAGTTAGGTTTAGGAAAAAAGCTTTGTTGACTTGACTAACAACTCAAGTAACTAATGACTCAGGTGAGTCACAAGACACTAACGACTGAAGTGACAAAATGTCAACTTTACTATTGTGTCCCAAGGGACTCAAACAGCGATCTCTTGGAGAAAGGTCCTGTGTTTGGTTGAGCCACCCACCATCTCAAGTGATTGACATATCAGTAAAATAACCACATTTCCTATCGTATGCTTCCTACTGATTCACAACAAGCCACCACACTGTAAAGTTAGTACTGATGTGTTGTCAATCCTCACTCTCAGTTTAGGTACAATACATAAGGAACATGAATTCTCTCTTTTAGCTTTTCTTCCCTATAGTTTCTACTTTTTGCTCCCTCACTCCTGCCCTGCCATGGAGTCAGTACTGTTCACAGATTCCTCTCATCATAATGGACAACTATCCATCTGCTCTTTATATATCCCTGTGATCAAGCCCCTGCCTCTGCATCCCCACCATGATCTTCAGATTGTTCCACCAGCGTCTAGACTCCTGATTGAACTCATTTCTTGGGTAGAACAGTAGAGGGTACCGTGACCTGCTGTACTATATGGACCACCAGCCGCTCAGCCGATCAAAGCACAGACCTTCTTGGCACCGTCTTGCTTCCTGAGTTCACGTTTCCAGTTAACCAAACTGTTTGTAATTAAGATGTCTGCCTGAGGGTACAGAGGACAGAATAGGAAAAAGATATGATCCTGGCTGGAGCTCAGTTTCCATGAGACCGCAGACATATATAACGGCACAAATATATGCACGCTTCTTTTATTATTCTCTCGCTGACGCACTTGAGTTAAAATCACAGAGCCTGTCATCCACCAAAGTCTCCACCCCAGACCACACGGACCTGGATCCTCTAGAGGCCCGGCCCCCGCACCCCTTTGACTGGCTGGTTGGCCCGGCCGCAGAGCAGTGCCGGGGGTCAGAGTTCAAGTGGGAGCCGTGTTACTGGCAGCTGAGGCGGGGTTAACGGGCAGGGAGGAAACACCAATAAGCTGTTCTCCAACCTTCACCCCTCAGGGACTGTCGGGGTCAGGGACCACATCCAGTCTGGTTCCATTGGACATCAATGAATGCACATTGTCTCAGTGTGTCCAAGCTCGTGTGTCGCTATTTGAAAAGAGAAGACTCCAAGTTCATTGCATGGCATCACAATGAATCATAAGCATAAAAAAGTAATATATATATTTTCACAATTTTAACATCATTGAATATACGTTGATGTATTCCGGAACACTTTATAATTAGAGCTGCAGAACAATTCACAGTCACAACAGAGCAAGCGTATCAAATCATTTTCCATACTTGAATAGCGACTGCTCAAATGTTGACACAAACACATCAGCACTGTGAACAATTATATTTCAATTAGCGTTCAAAGTCATCCACGTAAATTAGACAGAAACAGAAACACAAGTTACAAAAACAGGAAGACAAAAAGGAAGACCAACACTACGACGTTGCAGTGCTGACTTATTGGATGTCCACCAAACCATTGGTAGGAAGTAACTTCTGATTGTCACATTTTAAAGGAGCACTTCTCACCTCTGTGGACTACTGAGGATTTCATGGGCCACACTTGAAGTGTCCGTCAGGAAAAAAAAAGAAAAAAGCACCTTTCCTTCTCTGTGTGCTGAGCAGGTGTTCTAAATGAAAAGAGATGTGGTGGTGAAGTCTGTGCTGATTCAGCTCTTCTCGTGACACATCCAGATGTATTTACTGAGGAGTGTCTTTATTCTCACTTACTTTTTGTTCTTCCTTTTCACATACACTTCCAAATGCTATTTGACTCAAGACTGATTCTATTGCACTATTTATTCCTCTTTTTGTCATCTTTTACTGTGGCCACTGAAAGACTTTCAACTCTTAACTGTTGAAACCCTCTTGTGGTTCTTCCCACAATTTCCTAGGAAATAATAGGTCATTTTAAATTCATAGGAAGGTTTATGGAAATAATGATGTTATTTGTTACTACTTTATAGCAGAGTCCATTTTGTTTGATTCAATTTAATTAAATCAGATGAGATGATGTCTTTTGGTCAGTGCACAGAGGTTCCAATAAACCAGCAACAATGTGGGATTTGTCTAACGGCAAGCACACAATTAAACATTTATTAAGAGTTACGTTTACAATAATTCATTCATTATTGAGATACTTACTTTACTTACTTTAATCCATATATTATATAAATGAAAGACAAAAAGATGCAACTCTAATTATAGTCCCTCATCAACATTATGGTATGCATATATCACACTCATGAATGTCATGGCACACTTCTGAGCAACAACAGCAAGCTTTCTGCCAGCTGTCAATGTAGTTTAAGCAACAGTGTGTAGCATTTAATGGGATGTATTGGCAGTTGTAGGAATATCATTTTAATAAGAATGTTTTCTAGTGTATAATAACCTGAAAATGATAATAGTTTTTTGTTAGCTAGTTAACACGGGAGAAGTTTTAGTTGGTTGCAATCTGCAACCTCACCACTGGATGTCGCCAAATCCTACACACTGCGCCTTTAATACAGACAGCAGCACAGCCAATATTCAATGACATCCCTGCGGCATCGCTGATTGACCGCTCCAGAGTGAATGAAGAGAGCCTCGAGAGGAGCCTCGTAAAAACGTGTTTCCCATCATGACTAGCACACTGCACATCTATGCATTTTAATGACGTAACCAGAAATAAAACTGTAACTGCATGTCATCACACATGCAAAAATTTACTCCTGATATGTAAATGTTTCCATTATAATTTAAACTAATTACATTAAAAAACATGTAAAAAAACCCAAAAAGAGCACAATTTCTCAAAATGGAGTCACACATATTTGATTAAAAGTCCAGCCCATATTCAAATGAGTTCATTGAAGAGTCTCAAGTCAGCTGCAGCCGTTGCATACCACACCTCATAGGTGGTTACTAAAACTGGGATGCAAATCTCATCATTGGAGTGTATTGGAGAACTTATCAGTCTTCCTCTCCTGCTGCAGAAACCACGTTGGCTGCAGGAATCCGGGGACGGCCTGATCATGTAAATCGCTGAGTGTTTTTAGTATGTGCATATTTTAACATGTTAATATCTGCCAGACCAAACATAGTGCTGACAAGGCCTTTTCCCCTCGGTGCTCTATAGGCCAAGCCTGGTAGCATGCAGGCTTTGCACTGTCAAAGCCGAAGCATAAATAAATCATTGAATTCATTCATATTCAAGCCAGACCTCATCTATTTCACACATTGTCTCAACAGTTACAAATCTGCGTTACCCCCCCCCCCCCCCCCACCCCCCCCTGCTCTGTCAGTGCTCCAGCTGCAGTGGTTGGCAAAACTCTGCGCAAAAACTTAGCAAATTTGTCTTTATTCTGCTTCTCTGATCTCAGTGGCTCTCCCAGGGGAGCCAAAGTAGATTCTGGCTAAACAACACTTGTTTTTCTTTTTGTGCTTTTCACATCCAGTCCCAGAAAGTGTTCCATCTGCACTGGTTGTCAGGTAACTGTGCCGACACATCTGCGGCTGGTTTGGGAGTGGTGCAGCTGTGACCTCTGGTTTGATGTGCAAAAAGAAAAACATCTAATGTGGCATTCGCCATCTGCAGACAAGTGGGGGAGACGGGGAAGGGGGTGAGAAAGGGAGAGGGTGGGGGAGAGGAAGACAAGGGAGAGAGGGGGGGGGGGGGCATTTAGAAATCCCTGCCATTAGTTCTCCCTGTCACTTGCTGCAATGGGAGGGAAAACACTGTGTTTGTTTTTGCACTCATGCATTGGCTGCCTTCACTTTCTCTTCAGTGGAATGGAAGCTTAGACAAGATAAACAGAATCCTATGGCCGTTTCACTGAAATCCTATGACAGATCTACTTCTTTTCTTTCACTGGTACATGGGTACACTTTTTTAAGCTTTTTTAGCTTGTTTAAGCTGTTCCATATGAATTTGATTTTAAACAATTTACTGTATCAGAATTGACTTGCCAGGCTAGTTGCAATTCATAATAGATTGAGTGCCTACAGAGTGTTTCTCCCCCCCTTGATAACGCAATCGATGACATTTTTGGCTTCTCCAGATTAGATAGACTTTATTGCTGACATGATGTACGATGACACATATCAGTGTTTTTTAAAGGTGATTGTGAAGGTTAAAACTGTTACATCCAGTGGAATGTATGTAAGGCATGTGAACCCGCTGCTCTTACATGCGTGTGGAATGTCCGCATTAGTTTTGGATTCAGAACGACGCCACCGAGCAGAGACGGGGTCTGAGCCGTCGGGGCCTTTGGATGTATTGGCTCCCCACCGGGCCTCCTACGTGTTTGCATTTAGCCGCTTGGGAGTTGATGTGGGGGGGCTGACAGGTAGGCTGATGAGAGTCCCTGTGGTACCGCCTCTTACATAGCAATGGGATTAACGCGGCAGCAGGAACATGCGCGTCAGTGTGTGTGTGTGTGTGTGTGTGTGTTGTTGTGCGCGCCTGAGTTTTAGGTGGAAGGGAGGACGGAGGGTTGAGCCGAGACCAGACACCCTGTGGTGCTGGCGTCAGACTGGTACCGACTCTAACACACACACTGACTCATACACACACACACACACACACACACACACACACACACACACACACACACACACACACACACACACACACACACACACAAACTTACACAAGGTGAAAGCTACATATAAGCCCAGGTCATTATCTCTCCCCAATATTGGTCAACAGCAGACAGCATTGTGTTCAGGCTCCACATGTTTAAGTATGAATTGAGAGAAGAACACAAATCCAGACTTTGGGGAATACATACGCTCATTTTTCCAAACCACACTTTTCAACCTGGGCAAGCTAATAACCGGCTCAACTACTTTTGCAGATGTGCAAAAATAATATCCTATTAACAGCATATGTTGGAAACTACTTGTGCCTCCAAATGAACTGTAATGATTGCTGTATTATGGCTGTGCATGCACATACAAAAATCTGTTTTTAACAAAGTAAGGTCTGGCCCTCAATGGTGGGTCAACATTTAAAGTTGAACTGAGATTAGAATGCATTTAGCTCAGAGTACAGTACAGCTTTGGCATTTGTTTTGAATTACTTGGTCATACTTTGGATAATCATAAAGAGGACTTTTTTGTATTAAAGCAGTGGTCGCCAACCCGTCGATCGCGATCGACAGGTCGATCTCGGAGACTTTCCCTGTCGATCTCCAAAATAAAAAATAAAAAAAGAAGAAAAAGAAAATCCTGTGCTTTTATTTTGAAGGGGATTTTGTCTGCAGCCTGTCTGCTCATCATCTCCGCTTGTTTGCACGTCTCAGAACACGCAGCTAGTGGGCCCTACCGAGGCGGGTCTATGAAGCAGTTTAGCCAATTGCTGATTAAAGATATAAATGAGTGACATACAATTTAGCCAATCAACGTCCTCAAATAGATTCAGAGTGGGGCCAAAACGATTTGGCCCCAAGCTGCGCGTTCTCGTCAGGAGAAGTCTCTACAGGCGAGCGCGAGCGCCAGGCGAGCACTGCTCCTCCAAGACCCGTTTGAGAGGAGAAGTTTCGCGGAGATTCTGCAGTTAAAGAGCTGATCCCAGATCAGCCTGACCTCACAATCAGACAGCAGACTAGCGGGAAAGGGAAGCAGAACATGAAGCTTCTCTACTAGCTGCACCAGACAGGTTTGGCTAGCTCAGGGGTCGGCAACCTTTACTATACAAAGAGCCATTTTGCCCTATTTTCCACCAAATAAAATGTGTCTGGAGCCGCAAAAGCTATTTGATGTCAAATTTCTCGCCACATATCAAGCATTCAGGTAAGCCAGCATCGTTGGCAGTGAAAGCAAATGAATACGTCCACGCAGAATTAAACTCTATTTTCCTCCGTGACTTTTCTTCTTTTGGATTTATCCATCGATAGTTTACAGAGGGTGGAGGTCTGCAAATGATCAATGACTTACAGGAAAATGCGCGTTACGATGTAAGATGCAAGTGGCGGATCGCGTAGCGCGGCCGTTTTTTAATCTATTACTATTTTGCTCGACAGGTTCGAATCCAGGTTGATGCGATCTTTCCATAAATATATTTTCTTCAATGTATTTCTTCATACGTGGCTGTGATGTAGTGCTCACTTATACAATTGTAATCCCCACAATATATATGAGATGTGGCTTTTAGATCTCCAGCAATATGTTTGTGAATGTCATGCTAACAACTTATTTAGCTTTTTAAAACAACGGGGACAGATCCAGCACGGACAGTTAGGGAGTGAGGGATGAGGAGGTAAGGAAACATGAGAACACCAGGGTAGGGAGTGAGGGATAAGGAGGTAAGGAGACAGACACCTCACAGACTGCCTCAGACTGGCTGTCTGTGCTTATGAGCTGAACTACAAGGCACTCACAGACGGTGTTCAGTCACAGCATCACACTGACTTGAGTCACATGACTTCTGATGGCATTGTGGTGGGACACAGAGCTGAACTGCACTTACATTAGTTGCACTGACTGAGAATTGTGTCAGTGTTGTGTTGTAACGTCAGTTGATAAATACAACAGTTAATATTGGTCGTTCATCCAGCCTGCTCATTGCAAATGTGTTTTTTCTTGTTCATATTGTGTGCGGTTAACAAATAATTTCCTTTTTATGTTGCACTGAAATGAAGTCATGTAGTGTGTTCTTGGTCACATCAATTTGAAAGTGTTTGATTTCATTCAATTACAATTAGACCAAATAAAAAGCCTCAAGTTGTAAGTACAGTCTGGACAGTCTTTTTCTCTCAACGCCTCAATAAGTAGATCTTGCCGGTCACCAAGGCAGAGGTCAGGGATCTTGGGCTTAAAAAGGTTGGTGACCACTGTATTAAAGTGTTGCAGTGCAAAAACTCAAGTAAGCAAAAAATAAAAAAGGACAGAGAACATACAATTACAAACAGGAAAATAAACGAGCACATAAGCAAAAGAAAGAAAATAAATTTTGAGTTTGAGTTCACTCTGTTAACAGTTACACAGTGTTCTTTATATGTTGAGGGCTTTTATTGTGAAAGGTAAGAAAGGAAGGAGTGGGTCTGGTATGCTTGCCTTTGTTAAAGTTGACAGAAGTTGCCTCCATGTTGTTGTTTCATACATGTAGGTGCAACAACACCTGTACAATGTGGTTGGTTGATATCTTTATTCGCGGTGTGAAAGCTCAGAAAAATGATCGCTCTGAAAAAAGACTTTGTTTTTTACGCCGCAATATAAACTACAACTCATGACTAAAACAAAAGTTTGATGTCGGACTTAATTACATGAAAAAATGAGTAAAGGCCTTTAGGTTCAGGTTCTGTTACTAGTTTTCTCTTGCGTAATATTTAGCTTCTACCCACCATTAGCAGCGCACATAACAGTCTAAGCTCTGTTTGGATATGCTTTTGCCCAAAATGTACCTTGGGAGTCATAGTTAACTTTACCTTTGACTCCGTTGTTCATGTTTTGTACCGATGATTCAACAGGGAGAGATTCAAGCTCATCCAAACTGCACAAGTGCATTGAAACGATGAAGAGACTTGAAGCTGAGGTGCTGTTTCCACAAACATCATTATCATTTAGATTTTTTGTTTAATTATGTACAAAGGCTGCAGCTTTATTACAGTATAAGTAAGTATGTTTTTCACAAGTAATTCAAATTTCTGCTTGACTTAAAAACAAACAGCATACTTATTCTGTGTAAGTACTGAAACACACACAGACCGAGGTTTGCCATTTATTTTTCCACTATAAATATAAACACACCTTAATGGTTTTCTGAACACGACGTGCGAATGTGTTCTGCAGAAGTGAAACTGTTGACATCCACTGTTGGGAAATGCTGTCTCTCTGCTGCGTGCCTGAGTCGTGGTATTGTCCCGGCTGAGCCGCTGTCATGATGTCTGTGTGGGTGTTGACATTAGGAAATGAAGCTCCGTGACTTGGCATTCAATATTCAGCACAAACAGAAGGAAGGAAGAGAGACAACCCGAACCTGACTAAAATCTAACCGCATGAACATTTGAGTCATGATGACTCGTCGTGTGTCAGCTGAGAGGAGGAGGCGTTGATCACAGCTCAATGTGAGGATAACATCTACTCTATCACGGGCCGTTTTTATCAATAGGGCTGACGCTACGTGAATGTTTTGAGATGCTCAATTAGCTGCCACGTCTTGACACCACGAGTCATAATGTGCTCAGAGGTACTTTGATCACAGGTTTGGCTCCATTTTATAATGAGCCGATCTCTAACTGAACCCTCTGAACTTGTCTGCATGTTTTTTGTACAAAGTAACCACATGTGACTCACTGTCTGCAGGAGGGAGCTGTTTGTGTAAATGGGAAAGTACACTTAATGAAATGGGCTTAGAGTGGGGTGTATTCTGAAGTCAGTGTTGGCACTCATCCAGCGGTGACGTACAGTGCATGGGACCTTTGGCTTCTCTGGCTTGGACTAGGATTAAAGGTAGCCCATTAATAGAGGAAGGCTCTGGACAGCCTCCCGGCCAAAGCTTCCACAGCGAGGGCAGGGCCCTGAAGTCTTCACTCTGACGAGAAGGCAGTTAATTAACAAAACTGTCTGAAGTCCAGATCCCCTTCAGCCGGGCCACGTCGCACGCTGCTTCTTCTCCAAGTCTAATGGAGAACGACCCGCGAACATCCGTCTGAATTTGTGGGGTCACGCTGTGAAATGTACATCTTTTCACCGCTCGGCAGCAAAACAGCTGGAAACTTAGTACAAAGCAGCGGCTTCTTTATTTCGTTACATGCGCGCTCCCAATAGCTGTGACCTTACATGCTTACCCAATTGTACATTCTTCTTCTCTAGCCTTTTGATTATTTTCAGGGTCATAACTGACACGATCAGATCCTGGCTAACGTCGGACAAAACAGAGTGATACCATGGAAACAGATGCTGAGAGAAAGATAGTTGTTTTGATCCAATGTACTCTGGCTGATCTTTCAAGAAACAGAGGCAAGTGTCCAAATTGTAAAAACTGGTTTAGAGTTGACAAAACAGGTAAATCCTTGTGTGGAGTCCCAAAAAAAAAGGGTGAGGCAGGGCCAGACGTGGCAAAGCTGAGTAGAAAACCCAGAGCCCTCTCTCTGTAAGTTGATGTCTCTAAGCACGTGTTCAGAAACAACACAAGGCAAATCTTTGCCTCGCATTGCCTTTATATGGAGTCACGCTCTTACATTCACTTTGCACTGGATATGAACACACCTTAAGAGGTCATCGTTTTCCCCTTTTAGTCCAATTACCTGGCCCTCAATATAAACAGTATTCTCACTGATGAGTATCAAGGACAATAGACTCTTCTGCTTTAATTTCCTCTTTTATCACATTGGCCCCAAAATAGGATGCTATTTGTTTCTGTAACTACACTGAAGAAAACGAGGGTCGCATTAATATTTTCATACCAGGCGTGAACCTTCGGTTCTGAAAAGTGAAGTCAATGCTGAAGTGTCTTAAAAGCTGCATTCTCTCTAATGTCCACCAGGGGGCGACTCCTCTGGTTGTATAGAAGTCTATGAGAAAGTGACTCTACTTCTCACTTAATTTATTCCCTCAGTAAATATTGTAAACATGAGAATATTCAAGTCTTACAGCATGATGTTGCACAGTAAATATGAAAGAGCCATATATGGCATCTCTATTTAACTCTTCCTCAGTCCAAATATGGTCAATTATGTTCACTGGTTGCAAAAAAAAACAAGATGCCTATGGCCAAAACAGTCCACAAACCAATGGGTGACATCACATCGACCACATCCACTTGTTATATACAATATTTAATTCATACTATGACTTCATTCATTCTCTATACCAGGGTCATTAATAGGCGGACCGCGGCGCCATTGTATCCCAGGACCTAAAACGATAGATAATTGAGAATTATTACATTTTGACGGAGCGCTTCTATTTTCTATTCTCTTGTTCAGCAGTGCAGGAAACACACCGACCAATGCGTTGTAAATCACATCACGTGATGCAGCTCAGCCAATCAAATATGGGTATTCTGACAAGTTTCCTGACTCGAGTCAGATGTACACACACAGGGGAGAGACGAGGAAACAACGAAGAGCAGGAGAATAATTACGTGAGTCAGAGAGGTTTTTTCACATGGCGTTCTCCAAAGAGAGAAAAGTGGTCAGAGAGACCAGAGTCTTTAACTATTACTAAACAAGACTCTTATAGGTTCATTCTTCCCACGTCAGTTTAAAACCAGTATGTCTCACATGTTCAGAGACCGTAGCGGTTAATAAAAGCGATAAATGAAGCGCCACTACGAGACAAAACATAACTCTTTTGAGCAAACGTACCCACTCACATCCAAAATGAAGGTACAGAATAAAATAAACCTAAGAGTCCAATATGATCAGAATCCTAACACATGAATTCATTGTCCAACACTGATGTTAACAGAGAGGAGTAAAGCTGACAAACAAGTGGTTTAATAACCACAGATTATGTCCATGCACACAATTTTTATTATTATGGACATTGTGGCTTTTTTGATTGACATCACTTCATACCTGAATGAACTGAATTTAAAGCTGAAGGGCAATTCAGTGAAAGTACTTTATTGTAAGATGCACATTTTTTGTATTTCTATGTATTATTTATAATCCATCCAGTTAAATGTGACAACTGAAAATAATAATTGTTAAAATATAATTGATGTGTAATTTCTTTATTTGACAGTTGTCGACTACACAGAGACGTTGTTACTACTACTAGGCTTCTTGAATATATATATATATATATATATATATAAATATATATATATATATATATGTTATATATAAATATATATATATATATATGGCACTAAATAACGCCGCAAGTTAGATATTATTGTAATGTTCCGAACCTTTGCACAAGGAGATTTTCTCAATCTGGACCTTTTGTAATTGTAATTGAAAACCCCTGCTCTACACCTTTCCAAATTTCATTTGATCACTTCTGGGTGATCTCATAATAATGTAGTATGTGATGTAATAATTGGGTATGGGGAAAAAGATATTATTGAGCCAGTGTGCATGACATGATGTGATACCAAGTATGGCCACCACGACAAAATCACCTCACTGGTTAAATTACATTAAGATGGTTGCCTCAACGTTAGCAGGTTTCTTGACGTGTTTTTTGGAGTAAATCAGCCGAAAAAGCGTTAGGAAGTCTAATTTCTGATGGCTTGTGAAAAATGTTTAGCTGCTTTGGGGGGAAATACATTCCTGACAAGTAAAAATGAGCCAAAAGTGTCTCTTGATGACTTTATTGCAAAAATAAACTGCCATCTACAGCCAACAATTACCACTGTCACAGAATTTCATAGTGAGGAGCACAGAAAGATGGAATGTCTGAAATATGCTACATTCCAGAGAAACGTCTTCTGGCCACTTCAAGTTTGACAGGAGAATGTGAAAATGTGACTGAAGAGTTGACGTCAACCACACAAATGTGAGAAGTACAGTCTGCTTATGTGGATGTACTTCATGTTACACTTCTACAAGAGAAACGGCTTCAGGGATTTGGACCCCCTCGTCTTTGTACCACATTTATTGCTCTGAAACTTCTCCAAATGGACGATCCTGATCCTTGCTCTCAAAAAGTCTCTCCTCAAAACAGGGTTTGGAAAATGAGGCCTTATCTTGTAATCAGGGTTGTTTTCTAGACCACTTCACAGTTATAAATGTGAACTTCCCAACTGTGTCCCAGTTCATTTTCCTGTATGTAGAGATATATAAAATAAGGAAGGGTAATAACGTCATAAGGGTCCAGATATACAGAGGCATATCAAATTTGGCAATTAGCGCCATACGCTTTTAAGAACAAAAATATGCTCTACATTCAGATTCATGTAGAATACCAGAGGCTCGGCACTAATGTTCAGTAACGCAATGACCCTTCCTTCTTTTATAAGTCCCCTTTTGCATTGTATGTAGATGACATCAGCTGACAGGAAGTGAAGATCGACCCAAGCCTTTGCCTAGCAATGCTACTTCATTGAAACAACCTATATTCAGGTCATTACGTTAAACAATCCTTAAGCTTCCAGACAACTGAATTGTGGAGTATGCTATGAGGCTGCAACTCAGCATCAGCTGACCTTAGCTTTCTGACAGCCCTCTGGCTGCTGTGTTCTCACTCTTGTCTGACATCTAACTGAGTCACAGTACGAGACCTGTCTGGGTTCAGCCGGAGGGAGCTCCTTGATGGATTAGGAAACTTGCTGCCCACTGCAGGACCAAGGTGAAAAAGATCACCTCTGATGACGGGTGATAACTCACGGGATTACTGTAGAATAAAGGCAGGGATTTCGGAGTGGTGGACATGAAAGACCCGTGATGCCGGGGAGGCTGAGCTCTTCGCGGGGGACGGTTTCAATCCATCGACATCGGGGTTACAGATGGGACTGTGAATGTAATCCTCTGTAAGAGGAGGCCAGCACATTATTGCTACTGAGGCAATAACAAAACATATTTGCACTCGAGGGGTGTTCTGGGTCAAAGATACAGTGCAAGGTGAATTATATCATGGGCTTTGTGGTGTTGACGTCCTGCGACAGTGTTAGCTTACCGTCTGATAGAATACAATCTCCCTGAAGAAACACATTCATTAAGGTCTACTGAACTGCAGGATGTGTTTGACATCTTGATTAACAAAGGCCTTTACTGGATTTATTCATTATTCTATGAGGATATTATGTTTCAGGCAAATACTATTTCCAAGGTCAAGATGTAACTCTTATTCTCAATTTAAATATATTCAAATATGTTAAATCTTGAAAATGAAGAATCTGTGTCAAAACACAAAAGCAGCTATTTTTCCTGACTTATGTACCTTGTGTTCTGTGATAAACGGAATGTTTTGTTATTCATAGTGATAACAGTCAAATGTAGACGAGGCGAAATTGCAGTAAAATGCCGACAGCCGTAATAAATCAAAGCTACAGTAGAAAATGTTTCAGCTATCTCAAACAGCAGTAAACATGATGCAGTGTCATCTGTTCAGGATCAAGAGATGAGGGTGTCTTCAGAGCTCCTCATTTGCACTGACATTGTCTTGAAACGCTCCACTGCTTCAAATGTTAAAAACAACTCTTTTAAAGAACCAAAGCACCACTTTTCCTCCCACATGTAAGGTCCCGTTCATTTCCCTCGTGTCCAGTTTTCACTGTGAACTCTGCTCAAAGATTTACAGACAGATACACACCCCTAGCTTAGCTAGTCCACTGGGCTCATACAGAGTGTGGCTGCTATTGTTATGTTGTGGCTCTTTGTGTTAGTCATCATGGCTTAACGTGGTGGAGACACCTACTGTAGCAGGAACTACCACAGAGGAGGTCTTCAGTACTGTGCCAGGTCTTTCTATGTCTGTGGACTATGCTTGGGCGGTACCAAGGTATTACTGTATACCAGAGTATTTAGAGGTATGAGTTTCAATACTGTCAAAAATACAGACACTCCTCTTTCTATTGAACTGATACAAAGATGGTGTTCAGGCTTTCAGCCAGTGTATTGTAGAGTATCAGGGATTTTTTAAAATGTATTTTTAAGATGATTCTTTAACTAGATTATATAATTAAAGCACCAAACTCCCTTCAGGAATAGTTCAGTGCAGCATTTGCACGCAACATTATAGCAACAAACTACAACTCCTCAAGACCCAAAGCCAGGTTCCTGTGTCCTGCTCGTCACCTGCTGCTGAAAGTGAAATGTTTGCCACAACTTCAGCCCAGGCTCAGGTGATCTATTCCTAGTGACATTATTAGTGACAAGATGCTCATGACTGCATGTTTTGTGTAGCACACAGTTCTTATCAAACCTCTTTGATAGCATAAACACACACACACTCACTCACACACTCACACACACAAACAAACATATACCACTGACCTCTGACCTCAGGACAGCCTCAACGGCAACAGGGAATTCCACCAGAGTCAAAGAGGTAAGTTTGCTAGTATTTATGTTAATGTTACCAGTTAGCTAACGTCAGACTGATGGTAACGGAACGGTAATGTTACAGGTTATGTTAGCTAACCAATCAACAGCCAATGTTTGCATTTACAGGTAGTGAGCTGACAGTAAAGTTAACTGTGAGGAGTCAACACCACTTTTGTACTTCTCTTCATCCTCTATGGGAACAAAGGCTGCAGTGAGATCGCTCCATTGTATTTGACATGCTGCTCGTCTCCTCGTGACAAGCTCACCTCGACCAGCAGCTCCTCTAACAGCAGGGCCGGTACTAGCTTTTTGGAGGCCTTGTGCAAAATCTTTTCTTGACCAAATGCTACTTTTTACACACACACACACACACACACACACACACACACACACACACACACACACACACACACACACACACACACACACACACACATATACAGTATATATATATACAGTATATCAGGGGTCTCAAACTCATCTTCACTCTGGGCCACATCAGCATCAAGGTTGCCCTCAAAGGGCCGGTTGTAAATATAAGACTGTGTAAATGTAACTACTCCTAACAAAATAAATGAATCACTTTTGATGTTTATTTTATGTTAAAGGTCACTTTGGATTATTTTAACTGATAAATAGAAGATTTTAGATGCTGGTCCTGGGAGGATGGTTAAAGAAGTTAGTTGTATTTAAGGCAGCTTTATACTCATATTAACTGCCTCGCCATGCTTCTGTTACTCTCCAGTTGTAGTGAATGTTCTCTAATTACAACAGATTGTATTTCCCTTTAGGTGAATAAATGACGTTATAACATCATTACCTATCTCTTTGCTAACTCGTTAGCAGAATGGGCCAAATGGAACACTTACACTGACATATACGTAAGTACCGAGTGCCGTGTTGACCAAAGACATCGTGTTATAAAATGAATATTTGATAAAGGTAGTTACAATGTTCAGTATCTCCTGAGCTTCACCTGTATGGATTTGAAAATAAATGAATAATGATGATTCAGTCCTGCTGAAGAGACTGATAAATGTACGTGATACATTATTTACATTATTGTCCATAGCTATCCATAAGCTCATGGAGTACTTTGAAATATCCATTTCAGTTCCTCGTGACTCTACTTCTCCTGCAGTTCGGAGGGTTGATTTGTCATGATGACTGTTAAATTTGCCTCGCTGCGTTTTATCCGCAGTCATGATCCATCTTCAAAAGTTCCAAGTGTGTCACCTTTGAATTTACTTAGCAGAAATGTCGCCCCTGCTGGGTGATTAGTGGCACACCTGAACACCGCTGAGTGGCCCCACTGACATTTCCACAGATTTGTGTCATTGTTGCAGGAGTGCTTCTTGAGGGGAAGAAAATTATGCATTAGTGTGTCTGCTAAATAAAAGAAAGTCCTTCACTCTTTGTTCTGTCTTGCAGCCCTCTTACATTCATTGAAATGCACTTTGAATGATGAAATATTAAGCCTGTCATCGCCCTTTAAACAAAAATATTCAAAAAACAGATAATATTTCAAACTGAAGTTATTATTAGCAGCGGTGATTTAAAAGAAACAGCAAAAATAGTGCTGTTTAACTTATTCTGCTTCAAATCAAACACTGTCACGACAACAAGCTTGAAGGAGAGGTCACTGCTTTAGATGCAGGTTTGTTGCTCATGTTGCATTATTTTAAGGGTCATTTTTGAATGTCGTGAGTACCACAAATAAGTTCCTCTCAACGCCACTATATTAGGACAGTGGCAGAAATCTCAGAGACATAAAAACGTATAAATATAAGCTGTGTTTTATGATCTCTGTCAGATGAGTAAAACAGTGTCCATGACAACTCATATATTTACTTTTAATTCAACGTGACATAATGTGAGAAGAATATTCGGATGTCATACATTTTTATTTGACAGACACACATAACAGCTTTTATATGTTATTGTGCGAAGCACTTCAGATGACATACTATTACTTTGAATTGGATTGAATAGGATTTAGCCTACATTTATTAATAAAACGTAAGTAATATCAGATGAAATGTCTTTAAGGAATGCAGTTAGAACAGAGAGCCTTACAAGGCGCTACACAAACTGTGAAGGGCAGAAACTTTGATCATCTTCCAGAACTACAATACAAAAGGAAGAGCATATAGAGCCCTGCTACGGTTTTACATTATTCCAGCTGTGTGTCACGCCTCTTTTTCGGGTGCCAAAAAGACTTCCACAAACGATACACCGAGTATCCTCTGTATCCTCTGGCATTTTAAGGATCGGGACGTCCTCCAAGATGGAGAATATGTTTGTCCTTCTGGCACTTTAATAAGACACTGTATGTCTTCATGTCTATTTGCACAGCAGGAGGACATTTTCTTCAAAACATTCTTTCTTGTTTGTTGGGTGGTGGCTTACAGCATGAGGCTATGACAAAGAGCCATTGAATTCAAGCAACAGACCCTTTGCACACACACACACACACACACTATGGCTAAAGAATGCGCACAGGTAAAGCCAATGTTCAGGGCAAATCCTCCACTGACAGTGACTTCCCTGTTTATTCAGAAAAAAAAGCAAAGGGCTATAAAAAGTAGAGAGCATTTGAAGAGCACAAAGGCCACCACCACAGAATTGGAAAAAAACAGAGATGTGAATGGCGAAAGAAAGAGAGACATCTGACATGACATGCAGAAGAAATAAACTGCATTTTAAAAGGCTATTGCGGCCTTTGCCTTTTACAAGACCTAAGCTCCGGAGGGGTATTCGTCCATCATCTGCAGACCCGCAACTGCCAATAAATCCCAGACAAGCTTTTCCTGTGGTATGACACGCCGTCAGCTCAGAGAGATGTTTTACAGTAAAACCACAACCGTGTAAAAGATCCCTCTGCCTCCCCTGGGGTGAAAGCTGGAACAATGCTGTCTCTTTCCTCCATGGACTTGGATGGAAATACAGAGATCTTTAAAGTGTGGCTGGCCATCGTATGCTCACATGAGGAGGGTAGTTTTCAGGGGCGATAACCTCTAACGGCTCTCCCGGGGGCAGCTTGGGGCCAGATGTGATGGGCTTCAGTCAGTGTTAAAGAGGAGATGTTGCTGGTATCGTTTTAGTATCAAGAGAACACAAAAGAGCAAAGCATGTTGATAGAAAACTGATGGAGATGACTACTTTTTGTCATATTGTTCAGTCGTCAGAAGCAACCAAGAGATGTACTTTACAACCATACGGTCTGAAGTCAAAGCAAACAGCAGATTTGAAACTCATCATCTCACAACAAAATCAATTACGATCCTCTCATATGTTGCAAGTTCAAAGTAACTAGAAACAGATATTTTGGTTCAGAGGTCAAGAAAGCTGACCTCTGTGTGTCTTTAATGTACTCCACAGGAAGCTGTGCTCCCCCAGCTGGACTCGGCAGGCCTTCTCCACTTGGTCACAGGTCACTGGTGGATACAAGTTTTACAGAAACACTCAGTCAAAGATAGAGAGGGAAAGGTGGAAATGCGGTCAGTTCAAGGTGCTTTCACTTTTGGAGGGGAGGAAGAGAGAAGACGAGTGAAGCGAATTGTAGGGATTAGGGATTTACCAAAAGGGGGCCAGAGGACAGGACAGTCAACAGCTGCAAAGAGTTGAAAGAGGAGAAGTGATGGCAGAGGATGTGGCAACACCGTTTCATCTTGGATCAGAGATGGCCCCTGAAAACCCCCCGTCTGAGCGAAAGACGAGGAGGAGAGGAGGAGACGGGAGGTCAGGGTGGGGGAGTGTGTGCTGACTAAGCCGTTCAAAAGGTCGTGTTATGAACTCTGCATCCTGTAGGGAGGGGAGCCGGGGCCTGGGAATCCTGTTGCAAACCCAAAGAACAGCTCTTATCCAGCCATAACTCAGCAGAGGACAGCTACGAGTCACCGTTATCAAAAAGCTTCTGGAGAGAGAACTCCCCAATATACCCAACACAGTCTCTCTACCTCCCTTGCCGTTTACGTTGCAGTGTTTTGATGTCGGCAATCTGCGCCGACGTCGATTGAGTTAGAAAGATCTGGCAGCAGGCCTGGCATCCCCGCCAGGTGTCGACACAGCAGAGGTTGTCAGGGTTATAAGCAGCCGAAATGCTAACAAGCATATCTGAGGACTCTGAGAGCTCGATAGCACTGATATTAATAACTCTGCAGCTCCATCCGGGCTGTCTGTTTTCTGAGCCATATTAGTATCGGCCGGTATTGACACAGTTACCGCATCAAGACTAAATCAATAGCCAATCTACTGCACTGCATGGATCAGAAAACAAATCTAATCAGATATTCTAGGCCAGTGAGATTGTCTGAGAGTATTCAGTATGTGAGTGCGAGAGGTACTTTTCATGTTGAGAGGTGGACGCTGTCACAGTATCAGTCTGAAGCAGATGGTTGAGTAGACTCTACTATCGTCAGACTGAAGAGTGTGTTTGATACTCCCAACATCAAAAACACCTTTCAGTGCATTCATAATTTGGTTGCTACAGGTCGTATCCAGGAAGGCATACGCAGCATCAGCTTTGGTTCTAGTCCAAGCAGTTTTCTGTTGATGCCACAGGTGCATTGTTACAAGTAGAGAGTCTGAAATATCACGTTTTGTGGATTTGCGTTGTGTAACGATGATATTAGATCATCTTAAAGGGGGTTTTATTCTATTTTTGAAATACATTCCTACTACTACATTGCTACTACTGTGACTACTACTGATTTTTTTTCAGTTTGATAGTAGCCTCATCTTTTTTCATAGATACCATGGTATATACAGACCATACCAAAGATGACATATGTAGCAGACGGTATACATACCTGATACAGATGCTGACTTATTTTAAGTTTAATAATGAATATCATTTGTTTAAACAGTTGTGACATTTCACCAATCATTAGTCATCAATAACACAATATCATTGCTTACACAACTCAAGGAGTAATGCTAAAATTAGCATGCTAACATACTGATGTAGCAGGTATAATGTTTACGGTGATCACCATCTTAGTTTAGGGTGTTAGCATGCTAACATTTGCTAATTAGCATGACAGCTAAGGCTGATGGGAATAACATTGCCTTTGCTGGTATTTGGTCATAAACCAAAGTGTTGGAAATCATTTTAATTCATCCTGAGGGGAAAATGAATGTCGGCACCAAATTTCATGTCAATCCATCCAATAGCTGTTGGAGGAGATCAGAAGTCAGGGGAGGACCAAAGTCATGAGGATTCGTCAAAGAGGCACCAAATCTCATGACAAGTGAGGAGTGTGTTAAAAAAACACAGGTTAGCCAGAGTTATGTAGAAGAACAGATCAATGCAAACCTTAAAATATCAATATCATATTAAACTCCCCTCCCCCGCAGGGCACCATTCATATCGAACCTACTGTCTCAGCCTCAAGACAAACACCTGGGAAAACAAACATACTTGCATGCAGCGCACACTTCCATTTGAACTTAACTTCTACCCCCCTCACATCCCTGTGTAATGAATGAGACACCAGAGTGTGCACCAGACAGCCTCTCACATCTTCTCCCTCTATATTGTGAGTCACCACCTCAGTTCCTGCCCTCCCTACCTGTCATCAGACCTTAAAATAAAGGGAGCCGGGAGCAGGTGATAAAAGAAACACACACGCTCCTCTTGACTTAAAACACGCTGACTGAAGCCCACGCACCATTACTGTATGGCACTCCGATTTATCTCATCTCCCACTCTGCTTCCAAATTCACTGTGCCACATGCACACGCCTCCACACCACATCATGTACAGGATCTACAACTAATCATTCACTCCCGTCTTTCCTCCCAATGTGTTCAACATTTTGAACTCATCCTGAGAACCCATGTTTTTTCAGCCTCCCCTCTTCAGTTAATCTGTCATCATGAGCTCTCAGGAAGAGCGACCGGATTGTAAACCTCCTTAAAGACATTCAGGGATTTTAGTATATCACTTCCATAAAACAGGGGAACATATGAGGGACAGATTTCTTAAAATGATGATCAAAATTAAAGCAGCAGAGGCCAAGTTTTTATATACCCTTCTTGCTTGGTAAATGCCTCGACTTTCAAATTTCATGCCACCTGTTTGTAACCTAGACTATTAAACAGGAAGTCTCTGAGTGACCCAGATGGCAGTGGTGCCAAACCAATGTTCCTAGGGCCTATTATTCTGAAACCTCAATGTCCCATGAGACCAAAGGCCCATTTGTCCGACAGCCCTTTATTACGAAAACACACGCCCATTGATCTGAAAATACACACTCTCAGTGCAACAAACAGAAGCATATGGCTAATGGTTATGCAGAACGATGTCATTTAATCTTCATTTTGCAACATTTTTAAAGAAAGAGTCTAACTCAACTCAAACCATGATCCTTTCCTCAACATAACTTACTTTAATGTAAAGACTAAAGATCTGATGATGTCACTCTATCTGATAATTAGCCATGTGCTTCCGTTTGTTGCAGGGAGAGTGTGTATTTTCAGAATAATGGGCCTTTGGAACAATGGGCAGTCCTTGATGGCAGCACTAGGGTTATTTCATCGAGCCCCTTTCAGACATGGACCTTGTTACATAAGTGTGGAAGTTTTTTTTAAAGATATTTGATATTTGTATTTGTTGGGATAGTGGAAAGACAGAAAGGGGGGGGACAGGCAGCAAAGGCCCTGGGCCGGGGCCACTGCGGTAAGGACCTTGATAAATCGTGCAAATACTGTACCAGGTGAGCTCCAGACAGCACCTGAATAACTTTAACATAAAGGTCACGATGGTACAGCTACTAGGTCAGATCTTGAATTATTTGCACGGCACTTTCAGCATCGCACAAATCTGGATTAAATACCGTCAGATTAGAATAGCACGTGATTAAATACACGCACAAATAATCAAATACTTTCGTCTCAGTAAACGCAAGACATTATCACCTTTTAAGTTGATTTATTGGGGCAACTGTGGCTGAGAAGATAGAGCGGCTCGTCCCTCTAACTGAAGATCAGAGGTTTGATCCCCGGCTCCTCTAGTCCATACCGATGTGTTCTTGGGCAAGACACTTAGCCCCAAATTGCTCTTTAGTTTATGAATGGGTGAATGGTGACATGTAGTGTTAAAGAGCTTTGAGTGCTATGCAAATACAGGCCATTACCATTCATTAACAGATACAGTCAGTAAATATCAGAAATGATTTACTCTCTAGATCACAAACAATCCAACACTAACTTTAAACCAAAAAGACTAAAAGTAAGAAAGAGCTACAATGTGAAAGAAATCCCTGAATCAGCAACTGTTTTTCTTGTCATTTGGTTTGCTTTTCTTATTTTCGTGATTTTTTTTTTGCATTGCTAATAAATGATTGAACAAATGCTCTAATGCCTTGAATTGTATGTGGTGCAACTTATGTCCAGCCAGGAACTTTACAAATTGACCATAGAGATCCTTCAGATTCAGGCTCAATCACCCCCGAATCATTTTAATTAAGATTATTTCCAAATTCCGTTTTCATCATTTATGAATCCCTACTGCTGAAGACAGAAAAGCTTCTGGTAAGTTAAAATGTCCAAGTTATTGGCATTTATTGTGCGCTAACCACAACAAGCTTGCCAAAGTCTGGACATGCTGTTTATCTGCCACAAGTTTTCACGTCGCTTTGGTAAAGATCTTTGACCGCACAGAAACACCTGATCAGTGGAAACATGTCTGTCCTGTTCCTATTCATTTCAGAAAAGTTGTTGAAAGCACTTTTGTCTGAATGAATAAGAAACATCACTTCAACACATGTGACCCCGCGTCACAACTAGGCTCTAAAATGTGCTGTGTGGGTAGAATCCTAAATATCACATCAGAAGTAGAACACGTTCTCCACAGCATGTACTTACTCTACATCAGCTCTCTTTAATCCTTGATGGTTTCCCCTTCAAGCTTTTGATTAGCTTCATTACTGACGGTGACTCAGGTCAGATAAAAAGCATTGTTCCTTTCTCTTTGTTGTTACTGAAGGTGTTCTGCTCACAAGGCACACTCAGTTACTTTCTGCAACATTTGCTTTCCCTGCCTGCACCATTCAGGGGGGAAAGGACATCAATGTACCCTCTTGATGTCTGAGTGGTTGCAGAGGTAGAAAAAAAGGAGTGCTCTGTAAATTCTGCTGCTCTCTTATTTACATTAGTGTGTCAGAGGTCCTTGCGCTAATTCAGCTGCTTCCAGTGTTTCTGGGCGGGGAGTACATCACAGTCTGGGTTACGCATCCATTACTGAAGGCTGCTGGCCTGGAGGTTTTAAATTGTTTACACACTTGCCCAAACTTATCGCAAACCCCTATTCTTCTTCTTTCCCTGGAGTAACTCACAGGCGTCTGAGGCCACACTCACTTCCATCAGTGGGTTCTTTGCGGACAGTATACCTCTACTACTAATTACATATGATGTGTTTAACTCTTAATTTTATCCTACTCAACTTTTACTGAAAGTAAATTCAGAATAGCAGTACAGAAGTAAAGGGAAACTACTAAAAGCATCAATTCTGCACTTGGATTCATGGTTTTGAGCAGGAAAGCATATAAGAAAGCATTATGAGAGTTACATAAAGCATTATATCAATAATCTAACTCCAAGTTGTGCCAAGACTTCAGAACCTCTGTCTGTCAACAATGGTGGTGCTGTTGTGGACAGAAATGTATGAGCATATGTTCAGGCTACTCTATCTAAAAGGCCTCCCATAGGGTCCAAAATCAGAAATAGATTACCAGGACTTACTTTGATGGCTCACATTTTCAATATGTGATGCGTTGAGTGCCTTGTCAGAATAGGTCTGACTCCTTGAGATGAGAAATTTACTCCATGGTTCAGAATAGGGAGTGTGAGAGTAAGAGAGGACCCATTTTGTAGAGCTCAGTAAGAAGTATTTGAAGTTGAGATCTTAAAATGGGTCAGTAATGGAGGCTGCCACTTCATTTTTCCTCCCCTAAGTATGTGAAAGCCCACTAAAGATACTTTTCTGTGACTCCACCTTAAAATGTTGAAACACTTTTCATGGAGTCCTCCAAAAGGAAACCCGATTGATCGTAAATGAAACTTAAAGTGTCTCATCGCTTTCAAATGTGCATTAAAACCATGAAAGCTGAACTGTTTGACATCGAAAACAATTCTAGCTGATTTTGTCAGAATATTCAGCTCTCCGGGGAGCAACAACTTGATATAAGTGACAAATTAAGATATGCATTAGTAAGAAAAAAATGATGCAGCCCTAATGAATGGAACGGACATATTTTCTCTGCAATAGCCTTGAAATATACATTCCTCTACACTTTGGATTGTGGCTCAGGAATAATGTTTTAATTGATGTTTATACCAACAAGTGTAGGCTGTAATTAAAAAAGAAAAAAAGAGTATGGGGGGGGGGGGGGGGGGGGGGGTAAAGACACTCCATTGGCAGCTGTACAGCTGTACATGTACTTGCCAGGAACATCAGGTCACTCTCAACCCACGTGATCATTGCTCAAACTGAAACCCACATTGGGTATTCCTCAGCTTGTCATTTCACATTAATCAACATGCTTCATCATTAACAAAAGATAAGAGATTCAGTGACATGGAAATGAATAGTGTTCATATTCACATGCTTTTGTGGGGGCCTTCTTTTCAATCGTCGGGTGATTAAATAAATAGATGTTATTTGTATTTCTTCAATGCACGGGTCAAATAGTCACGCATAAACAGGGACTTGATGAAATATTTGTCATGGCTAATATGTTTGTTAAATCCTTTATTACAATCAAGAGAGGGTAGAAATGTCAGACATGGTCGCACAATAGCTGGTGCCCTGATTACAATAGCCTCACGCCACCCTCAGTTTGTGTGGCTGCTGGTGGAAGGCCACACAAAAATATGGAGTTGAGCAAATGGCAAAGTTCTATGAAATTCTTACGACTTTACAGAGAAGACTCTGGCCTACTTGGGGAAGAGAAGATTAGTAAAAGACAGAACATCCCACATGGAATTAGAGTGGTTTTCTTCCCCATCACAGTGCCCACAACTCGGTAATTGTCTGTGCATCCAGGCTCTTAAGGAAAACGGGACAAACCCCATTCCAGCCCAGTGCTCTATTTGTCCTAACTTTCAATCGGATGAAGGAATAATGTTCTAAGCAGCCTCAATCTTCTGGTTTAAGAGAGGGCGATGGAAGCCCTGGTGGCTTAACAGACGAGATAGACTGCTGAGTGTCTGCATGTTGTGTAATCTGAAGTCCCTCAATTTCTCATGCTGCACAGGCCAAAACGTTCTCACTGCTGTTAATATGAATGCTCATACTAATAATCACAATCACAACTGGTGTTTAGGGGAAATATTTATTTAAACTGAAGAGTGAAGTTCTCTATTTCAATATGATCAAGCAGTTGTATTAACAGCATTACAATAGTCTCCTCTTTCAGCTAAAACACTGATGAATGGTCTGTGAAACAACTCCTTTTGTTATGCAGCTTTCAGGCAATGTGAGAACAATCTGCATTAGAAGTTAAGTACAAGACTTTAAGGCAAGGCTAGTTTATTTGCATAGCACATTTCAACACCAAGGCAATTCAAAGTGCTTCACATAAAACCATTAAAAGCATCAAAACATAATCCAAAAGGAAAGGAGATTTAAAAATTGTTAAGAACATTGATTGAAACTTTAAAAACAGTCATTAAAACATTAAGAGTTTTGATTGCGCAGGCAAAGGAAAAGAGTAAATAAACAAATAAGATAAATAGAAATGGCAATATAATTCTGGTTTGTTTGCAGCAAACTGTTAACTTTAGTAGGGGAGATAGCAAAAGATTATTTTCTTTAAAGAAGTAATCAACCAATATACTGTATATAATGCATATACTTTACTAAATCATGATACAGACCAGTGCACCCTGGTCTTTGTTTGTGGACGCAAGGGAACATTTTTCATCCGAGGAACAAAAGCCAGCCATAATGAAACTAAAACCAAGCAATTACTGAGTGTACAGCAGATACATCAGAACATTCCAAGTCCAGGCTTATCTGAGAAAAATCTCTAAGCTGATAAAAACCCATGAAGTCTGTCAAATGTAAATCAAAAAAAAAATTGTTCAGTTATCTTGCATCACAAAACATTAAAATCTAATTTATGGGGCCAGCGAAGTTAAAAAGTTGAGATTCATTAATGTTCTTTCCAGCTGAAATAAATTCTAAAAGCACAGTGTTTAACACCAAAATAAAGATGGTCAATAGGTCAGAGGTAAACATTTTTACTATTAGAAAGATTTGTAAGATGTTATTTTATAGATGCAGAGACAACATTATGTATTTTAACCAACAGTCTTTAGCCATACTGCTCTATGAGGCAGAGCAAAATGCTAACATCAACACGCTAACAAACTCTAGTGTGCTGATGTTTAGCAGGGAATATTTACCATGTTCACCACCTTAGTTAAGTATGTTAGCATGTTAACATTTGCTAATTAGTAAAGTGGTAGACTGACCTTTATTGCCATCACATAACCAGCAATGCTGCCACCAGCCCACTCATTTTCTTTGGCAAGCTAGCGTTAGCTAGCTAATTTACCCTTTTCCACATGATTTAAGGCTACACTGGTTACAGAAAATTTGGCCAACAAAATTGTCACTCATCTGGCGATAGCAATGTGCTTTTCTATACGGTGACAAGAGCGTGTGGATGAATCATTGAGTTGTTAAATGATATTAATTTACTCTCTACACTTCGTAACATGGAGTAGTACTGCTGCTAGTTTTTGTCGTTAGTAAAGAACTCACACCAGTGAGTCCATGACTTGCTGTAAGTTGGTTTAGTTTCTATGGAAAGTAGCCCACTACGGGCTACAATGGCAACGGTACAGATTAAAGTGTCTGACACTCTGACCATCCTGCTACATTGATTTAAATGGGAATGTCCATTCTACTCCTGTTCTATGTGCGTTCCTAGACCCCCGCTCCTAACATTGCTGTAAGGCTAAGCAATTCAGAGTTTGATGGGTTTGCTGTCACATCACAGATATCACTGTAGTGCTACTAATGGCCCTTCATTGTCCTCCTGATAGGTGAATGGACACAAATGATTATGGACAGTTCAGCAACAATCTATTTCCTGAATCTGATGAAGAACAGGCCGGTGTCTGACCTGGTTCACGACACCTCTGCTGATTCCACAAATGTCGGCACCCATCAAACAACATCCCCATCAGCTCCAAACCCATGCCAAAGCCATCCCCCACGGCCTGCTCCACCCTCTGATAACCACAGCTGGCACTGAATCGCTGCCTTTTCCCCTTAAAGTTCAGCCGGAGACGACGTGAGACTCTGTCTGCTCATTTCTGTTTTGCTCTGCGTAGCTGCCGCAAAAAACAACCCCGATCAGCACTCTTTGCAATTACAGAATAGACTGAGGAAGCAGCGGCTTGATTTAGCAGACTGTGGGGACTGACATTTTCTATTATCTTTGGGTCTGTGATGATTTATGCTGCATGTGTGCTCGCCTCTCATTCTCTCTCACACACTTTCTCCTCTTCCTTTTCCTTCCTGTCTGTCTTTACCTCTCGCGCTCTCTTTCTCCACATGCTAATATCTCATCTTTTCTCCTTAGCGGGGGCCCCTGACCCGAAGTCCACAATGCCAGATGTCTGCACAAACGGAGCAGGAGGAAGTCCTGGCTACGCGTTCTGAAGATGAAAGCTAAGATGGTGTTCGATAGCCCTCGCGCTGTGCTGTTTAAATAAACAAGAGGATGAAATATACAAGCGTACAGGCCTTTTTCTCAGAGGATTCCCATGCAAAGCAAATAATTTCACCAGTGACTGTTCCATATATGGTTACATACTGTACAGAAGGGACCCCGGTGCGTTAGCTATTCAGTATCACATAGATGGCAACAATGGCAAGCTGTTCACCATTGCCCGGAGGGAAAAGAGCATGCACTGCACTCCATAATAAATCACATTTTCTGTTCTGTAATTAAAGTATCTAAGTAGATACAGCTAAAAACAACAGAACAGCTAGGGAAGGGCATGTTGCATTAATATTCATCACTGCATAGCTACAAAGCACAGTGTGAAATGACAAATAACCTATATGAGCCTGCAATCAAAGCAGCCTAAATACATGGTGTGAGCTGCTTCCTGGTTTGGAGAGCAGAGCTGCAGAAAGACACAGAGCCGAATTTAGCCAAAAGCGTTGACACACTAAAACCCTCCGGTAGCCACAAGACCGTCCATCCTGCTTCTCCCCAAACCCCGACCCAGCAGGCCATGCTGTTCCAGTAATTGAGTGAGTAATGGACTTATTCCGCTGAGTGGTTCTCTTGGTGTACTCAATACTGGGATGTAAATCCTGTGGCAAATGGCAGATTAGAGGGGGGGAAAAGGGAAATAAATTAAAGCAAAAATAAATAAAAAAGTACACAAAGAAAAGAAAATCCATTCTACAATTATTCCCACGCAGTAATTTCAGCCGAGGTCTCAGCTTGAGCTGTTCATCAGCCTTAAAGCGGAGGAGTCCACTGTTCCCTCTAGACTTTGGGGTTGTGTGATGGTGCTGCAGCAGCGAGAGCTCTTTCTCTGCCCTCACATTTCTCTCTATCATACCCACCTCTTTGTTTGTCCCTCTGTCCAGACATGCTGTCCTCTATACACCCAGGCTGGAACACTGGACTGCTGCCACATGTTTCACCGGTGGGAAACACTGATCGGACTAATCCTTTTTCTCCGAACGCACCATGCAGCCTAGATCCTCAAACAATTAGCGTGTACAATAAACCCATTATCCATAAATCCATCAGAGTTCTCCGCTCCAACTAAGGATTGTGAAATTCTCAGCCGATTCCGATGCATGGAATAACAATTTGTCCAACAGCCGATGCCTATGGTTCTGTTGTTGTTTATTTTGTTTATCTATTCCCCTTTTGTGCCAAGGGAAAAAAAGACATCATAAGAAAACAACTGAGCTGGTTTAAAGTCATCCAGCAGTTCATTACACTGTCTTTGAATGAGCGTAAATAAAAAAATACTAATTCATCTCAGAAACCTTTAACATAACCTACTTTCTCATGCAAAGAAGATTCTTTTTTCTTTTTAAATAACTGCTTCAAACGCCTTTTTAGCTGCTGTACAACTAAGTACTCAATGAGAGGAAGCTTTCAGTGGGCTACTCACAGTGGAACATGTTCTTGGTAGGGCCGTCCAATCAATTTCAGCAAACATCCCAGTATGATTTAATGCAAACAAATTAAGGTATCAAACACGCATTACTACTTTGCAGTTAAATATTCAACATTTATTCCAACATGAAAAAAAAGCAGTAAATAACACTTTGATAAACACATCAGGATATCTTATTTTTGTCATCCTCAGGCAATATACAGTATAATATAATAATATATATATCATATAATAATATTCAGTATAATATAAAACACACATACATATATAGATATAAGCTATGATGAGTTTTCACTGTTAATTCACCATCTCAATTAAATGTTGACGCCTCCATGACCAAGTTAAGCAGATGAGACTGAGGACAACTATGTAGAAGAAAAGATGTTCACTTTGCCTAATACTTCTCATGTTTCCTTACCTCCTCCTCCCTCACTCCCTACCCTGGTGTTCTCATGTTTCCTTACCTCCTCCTCCCTCACTCCCTAACTGTCCATGCTGGATCTGTCCCCGGTGTTTTAAAAAGCTAAATACGTTATTAGCATGACTGCATCCAGCTAGCCAAACCTAGTCTGAGCTACTAGAGAAGCTTCATGTTCTGCTTCCCTTTCCCGCTAGTCTGCTATCTGATTGTGAGGTCAGGCTGATCTGGGATCAGCTCTTTGGCCTGAAGTTTCTCCGCCAAAGTTCTCCTCTCAAACGGGTCTTGGAGGAGTAGTGCACGCGCTGGCTCTCGCGCTCGCCTGTAGAGACTTCTCCTGACAAGAACGCGCAGCAACTTGGCACCAAGCTGAATCTATTTGAGGACGCTGATTGGCTAAATTGTATGTCACTCATTTATATCTTTAATCAGCAATTGGCTAAACTGCTTCATAGACCCGCCTCTTGTGGGCCAATTCTCGATGGCCCCAGCCTGCTGAGATGCAGACAGGCGGAGAGGACGAGCAGGAAAAGCATCTATTTTGCGCAGATATCATATTTTACACATATTACTGGGTACATTCCATATTTCAAAAACACAAATATTGACAATTTGTATAATTTATTATTATTATTATTTTATTATTTTTTCGTGGCTCAAGGTGGGGCCCGGCCCCATGGCCCTCTACTGGCCAGCCGCCACTGGCTACTTACATAACTCAACAAAAACATTCCTTCTGTGAAACACAACTTAAAGGTAAAGCGATTTGAAACATAAGCAGTGTTTCCCACACACATACTTCACTTTGGTGGGGGGGCCATATACTAATGACCTGCCCAAGTATATTTGTGACCCATTTTATTTTTTTTAAATTCAATTTCACTTATCAGTCGAAGAGAATGATGGCATCCATGATTGATTAACACTAGTAGCTGCAGAACGCTGTTGGGAGCGGATAGAGAGCTTGACCTTGCTGCCCCAGCTGTCTGGGCTGGACCCACAGTGGGACTACGGTGCTACGGCTATGACTACGGCATGGAGGATGTTCCCACGGTAATGTGCTGAAGAGCCCTCGTTAGACTGACAGGTTTCTATTCCACCCAGACCACACTGATTGTTTTTAAGATATCTTGTGAGCCATAATTCTACAGCTTTGGTTTTTTTCATTGAGCGTAACAACGTTCTGGTCACTGATCTTTCTCCGAGACATTGTATGACTCCCACACAGCCGACGCAAAATTGATGCAACACAACAGTGCCAAATGGTAACAGTGCCAAATGATATATGTCATCTTATTTACGGATAGGGAATTGGCAGTCGACGAGGTGAATATCGGCCAATACCGATGTTGGGCTGATGAATGGGTGCATCACAAGGTCCAGCCCATCCCCACCTAATCTTCCCCGCACAGCCCTCTACCCTTTTTTTGTGGCTTTCTTTCACTTTTAGCTAACAACACATTGAGGTTTGTGTCTGGATTCCCACACACCCTAATGACTGCACTCAAATTGCCTCATCATCTCTCCATCTGTCCACATCTCTTTCATCTCCTTATGACTTGATTTGTAAATTATTCTTATGTCTCCCCCTCTGTTTTTTCCCCCTCTGCATCTCTCTCCGCCTGCCCAGCAACCACCATGGTTAAACAGTGAGCCCTGGCCATACACTTCACCGGAGGAATCCACTGACTGAAATAATCCCTCCCGTCTTCAAAACACACCATTCTGTCCAGACCCCCTCACAATTAGCAGCCCACAGCCAGATAGCCTATAGTGAAAATAAGCGCCCTCAAGTCAAAACAAACACATGCAGGCGAAGGGCGCAGAAAGCCACAGCAAGCCGCCAAGCGAAATATTTTCAGGCAGCCTAGTCATGCTGATGCTACAAAAGAGATCGTAGCAGTGAAAACATCTGCTAAATATTGTTTTTGCCATGTTGGCTACAGGCTTTTTCCCCCTTGTTCTCCACACACAAATGGGGTGTATTCTTTGCGCCAGGGCTATAAATTAATGTTTTTGTGGGAGCCTGTTACTAGGGGCTGGAAAGGGTGGGGGAGTGAATGAAGGGGGGGGGATTGACCAGGGGCCAATTAAAATACAGATGTCTGACTGTCGGTGTAATTCCATTCAGCCATGATTTACATTTAGAACAGTCACCCAAGCCTGCCACTCTACGCTCACAGAGGAAATCGAAGCTGACTCCAACCTAATGAGAAAAGTGAACCTCCCGAACTTTTACGAGACTCTCGTCTGAAAGGAGCTCTGCAACTTTGGCCATAATATGAAAGCCCTTTCAGCTAATCAACCATTGACAGGGAGACCTGTGCATTAGGAGCTTTGGGCTTCTGGTGTGAAAAACACACGGCGGGAAAGTTGCCTTTTGTTAACACTCTAGCATGGCAGCCTCTCTCAAGGATAATCTATGTCAAATAGTGTCCCTCGCTTAAAGCAACGTGTTCAAGAATGTACTGAGCTAAGAATAAAGTTTGTAGTCGGGCAGAAAAGACCAAAATATTCTGTTTGTTGCTTTATTATCTTTTTTTTAAATTAGCATATGATCCCCAACGCTGTAACAATGGCATTTAAGAGTATGTAGAACCCTTGATTTCTACCTGCCTCCTCTCAGATAGGATATTATTAATAAACCATGTCGGGTGCACAATGTAAAATGTTGCGGTGCCGAGGGTTGGTGGGGGACATGGAACAGAGACAGACAGAGGTGAGGTTGAGGAAGAATTTGGTCAATTAATGGAAACGTTTGACGTTTTGGGAAATACGCATGTTTGCTGTTTTGCCGAGAGCTCGGTAAGAAGATTAATGCCACGCTCAGGTCTGAACGGAAGCTTAAAGATGTAGCTGGAGCCAGCAGCGGGTTAATATAAATTGAGGGCAGGAAACAGCAGGTAATCGAGGTCAATCAACTTCCCAGTACGATAAACTTCAATAGCCCTAATTAATGATTAGGTCTTAAAAGTTGTGAATGAACTGCCGTCAGGTGAACGAGCCGAGATGGCGCGGTTGGGAGGCGGGGTTAGAGGAAATGCTAGCTCTTGCTCTACAGGGCGATGTATGAAGATCCGGGTTATTTCATACCAAGGACGTCGAACAATTTTGGCTTCATGAGCAACTTTTATAGGAATGAATCGGGCCACACCTCTGACGCCGCTCTTTAACATTCATGACGTAACCGCCCTAAAATGGCAAATTGTACAATTAAAATTAGAAATGCTCTTAAACAGATTCTGTGGCCCTAAGAAATACCCAGGCTAGCTGTTTCTGCCTGTCTGTGTGCTAGGCTAAGTGGCTGCATATTAAGCATAAAGACACGAGAGTGGTACCAATGTTCTCATCCAACTCTGTGCCAGAAACATAGAGGTGTATTGGGGAACTTTTCCTTCAACTCCAAGGAGATGCATACAAGCTAGTTTTGAACTACAAAAGTGTTGTTGTACATTCACTTACAACATGCTACACCAACAAGAGCCCATGTGGTTATCTGTACAGCACAAACATAGAGTTCCTCATTACTGTGGAGTGATGGTTTGACTTTCATAGACACTTAGTCACAGCATTGATTCGGTCAGAACAAGACATAAAGCACAGCGAGAACACATTGTGCTGCGCTTGTCAATAACAGTAATCCTATATATGGAAGGGAACAGGATATGTTCTGTCCACGGCGATAACTCACAACTTTCTTTACCCTTCGCTGCTTTATGTTGGTGCTTTACTGTAATACCCCTGTCCGTCGAATGCCTTGACAGTCTTTCCTGACCAAAGCAGTCTCATCGTTTACACCCAGCCTCCCGTGCAAATCAGCTCTGGCTTTTGATTCCCACTTTATAAGGAAAGGTCAGTACAGCAGTGATTTATAATACGTTCTTCTGTAAATTCAACAGGGTGATCCATCAACCGCGCAAAAAAAGGGAGAGCTCCGTAATAAACATTTGCCTCCTCAAGAGCCTGTGAGTGAATACACAGGAGGGTTTTTATTTATATGCAAGTAAGACTGAGAAATATTTGAAATCCAACAAAAACGGTCTGCACCGGAAAGCCAGCAAAGCCCCCGAAATCATGTGAAGACAAAAAAAGGAAAAGGAGTTCAGGAGGCTTATTGCTTTGTTTCAGACATCTGTTTATTAATTTTAGATCCCCCTCTTATCTTCAAAATTCAATGCACGACCAGTGTAGGTGTTGCCAGTAATTCTTCTGCAGCTCATCCAGCTGTAATAAACAGGATACTCTCCTCGGACAATGCAGCCAGGAAGCAGGCTCTTGTCCTCTTTGTCTCCAAGGAGTTCATCTGGGGCACGATGGCACAAGTGCTCTTCGCGGTTAAAGATGTGCAAGTCATGCTCAAAAATACAGGAAACGAACAATGCTGTTGGAATGCGCTGGCTTTCAAACAATACCTCTGCCCTGACCCCTGAAGTAAATCATGTGGGGCTTTGACTGTGTGGAGAACAAAGAGGGGAGACCTTACGCAGTATTTTCTTCTTTGCAGTCAGGGGAGGGCAGCTGCCTTTTCTCACCGAGCCCCTGCAATTATTAAAGAGGAAACATAAAAACTGAAAAAAGTTGTGGAACTTTTTACTGAGCTTCTTCGCTGCAGTCATGTAGAAATGACCTCCTGTGAGATTTTCCATGTGCTGCACATTCCCGCGGGTGGGCGGGTTGTGGGATTAATGCAAATGGTTGACTTGTCCTGATAAAGGAGGAGAGCGGCTTCATTGCAGAGAGTCAACCTCCAAACATAATATGACTCCTTGGATAGAAGAACCGAGGCCCCACTTTGGCACCATATCCCACATCTGAGCACCGGAGTGGGGCCCCTTTTTTAAACTCTTTTTGCGACAGCGGTATAGGAAGGGGCGGGAGGGAGGCACTTCTGAGGCGAGCCTCGTCTCTAATAAAAGGGGCGATCAAACATGTTCTTTGCCTATGAAAGAAAATATTATGCCGGAGAGCGGCAGCACAGGGTGATGTGGGAGGGGAAGAGCGGCTAACGGGCCAATTTTATGCGATCGCTCTGATTTGGTTTTCAGGGATGGTAGCGGGAAATTAAAAACAAATGTGCAGCTTTTTGATAACCCCCCCCCTTATTCTTTCCTGGCTGCTCTTGAATATGGAAATTTTGCATTCCTTGCATCCCACCAAGAGCAAAAAGGCCTCTCCAAAAAACACATTTTCCTGTAAACAAGTACACAAAGACTTTCTCTCATCTCAGTCAGACGGACAAACCGTGCAAACAAACAGAATAACCATGGAGACAAAGTCTTTCTCCTCCCTCTCCGGACTGGAGTAGGAAGTGTGTGAGCAATAGAATTACCCTATATTTATAATGTTGAAATTGTGTTGCCATGGTGACAGTCTGGGCAGCAGGTAACATGAATTTATTCAGTGTGATCGTTGATTGACAACTGGAGGTCATGTGGCAGAAAATAGCGTTGAATGCTTCCTCATGTGCTCTCTCCAATGCCTTCATGGTTGTCAGTATTGTTAACACATTTTCCAAACGCAAACACACACACACACACACACACACACACACACACACACACACACACTACATCCGGCTGACACAGCAGGATGGCGTTGGCGAAGCATTCTCCCAGGCAGGGACACATGTGTGCTGGGGAGCTGACTGGCGTTCAGCATGCAGCGGGATGACATCATCCCCAGGGCGCTAATGATTGGGTGACCCCGCTCCCGCTGGCTGCGCTGCCTGCCGAGCAGATGCATTGCAGACTGTTTTCTCTGTGTGACTACTGTACTTACTTTATCCACCGCATCAAGTCGAGGACCGGCTCGGGACAACCCCGATGCTGCCGGGCCGAACAGCGCTCCGCATAAGACTTTATTATCTCCGCAATCTGAATCCAATTAACAGCAAACCCACATAGAGCTCAAGCGCCAGAAGGGGACAGATGAGGAGGAGGAAGAAGGGTGTGTGTGTGTGTGTGTGTGGAGAGGCAGCGGGGGAGATATCCGGGTAGATGAAACAGCAGGAGGGAAACAAATTACACCATCTTTCCTTCGTTTTATTGAGAATTCTCGTGCCCCTTTTGTGACATTCAACAATAGCTTTGTTCTTTGAGAAGGGGAAGGCGGCGAGGCTCACCTTTATCTGTTGAATTCACAACTCCCCCGACGACACTAAAATGGCAAGGAAGAGAGTCCCCCCCCCCCCCCCCATTCTTTTATTCAATCTCATTTTTCACTCATGTAGGGTCACCGGAGCAGCAGGGAATCACTCCTCGCCCGATGCCAGAGAAATTTAAACAAAGAATTGTTTGCACGCAGAAAGTTATTTTTTTCTGTTCCTTTATCCTCTGTTGATACGAGGACACGGCCATCACACACAGAAGACATTGAATAGACGAGGCACTGACAGCCGGGGCTCCAATGTGCTGCAGCAGGATATGGTAATGTGAACCAAATGAGTCTCATACGCATGGTGAGCGGCCCTCGAGACAGATCCCTTCCTATGAAAAGGGTGTTGAAACATACGGTAATTGCTTTCAGTGTCGTTTGGCAGCGCTGCACCTCCTGACTTCAGGAGCTTTTTATAGTAATTCTCCATTATTCTGCTAGCGTTACAGAGGGAATGTGGGGGGAAACCGGGGAGATGGAGCACACTTAAAAACGTGAGAATTGATAAAAAAAACAAACGTGAAATGGGGAGAAGTTAATGGAAATAATTCATGCGCTAGTTTAGTCACAGCGCAGTAGAGGCACCGTGACGCGGGTTCAGACGGACTTTTACTCTTTTTGATAGAAATCTGATGTTTTGAAAGGAGCACTGGGAGCCGAGTCTGCAAACAAGAAGGTGCGATGGTAACAAACGCAGAGATAAGTACAGCAAACATGGCTGCCTTCTGTCTTCCAGCTCTGAATTATTAAAGGACTGCAGGGACACAGCAGCTGGTGAGTCGAGCAAATGAAAGGCATTTAATGCGAGTTCGGCGAAGCCTCTCTGGAACTCAATTTTCCTCGGCCCCTTCCGTATCTCTGACACACGTCTCGAGAATCCCTCCGGTGGCTGTCTCCAGACGGAGTGAGTGTCGGCCTCCTTTTCATGGCAAACTGATTTGTGGTGAGATTTTTGACACGCGGATCCATGAATCAGCCAGGCGGACCGACAGGTTGCTGACGAATGAAGTGCCTCCTCTCCTGCCTCTCCTCCGCCTTCACATTCTCAGATGCCTTCACCTTGTGAAGACCACCTTTTATGGTTCCAATCATAATGCAATCAGCTTCGGAATAACAGCCGGCGGTTAGCGCTACATCTCATCGCGGCTCCAAAGAGAAAGTCTCGCCGCACATCATCAGTCGGCGGCTCGGCCCTGTGTAGCGTCACCGCGTGTCACTGCGTGAAGGGGTTTAATTTCAAGAGTCCTGGTTCTCTATTCGTGACCTTGTTTACATGTTACTCTCTTCTTTCTCTCCTCTCCTGCTTTCTGGTTACACAGAGATGACTTTGAGGTCTTTTCATTTTTTTCCACAGAATGACACCGGGAGTGGAGAGGAGAAGTGCCTGGCAGCTTTCTCTGAGGCTGCGGTTATGCATGAGTGAAGTGCAGCTCCTCCAGACATGCAGACTGGGAGCCAGGAGGCACGAAGAGACACCAGACTGACACGTTCACCACTCCTATAACGTTGTACTTATAGATACTATACGAGATAGATACTTGAGAGGTGGGCAGACAGATAAACAGTCTGTCTCCATCGTGGTATGTGTGCAATGTTACTAATTCAATAATAGTATTTTTTCAACTCAGCTGGTTGCAGCTCTTAAAAATGTGCAGTAAATGGAAACATGGGAGCAACCGATCTCATGCCAGTGTGTGCCTTTATCTCAGTGGTGTAATATACGAGTCCTACATCAGAACTATGGTCTAATCCTATGCAGGTGTTGAATAATATATGTCGGTGTTCACACTGGAACAATGATATCATGCTGTATACTCAAAACACAGCCATTTATTGTATATGCTGTCACTGATCAACATGCAAAAGAAATGGAGTAGCTGCTTGCAGCTGAACAAACATAATACATTCCTGAGAAAGAGGAATGACACAGATCCAGAAAAATCTAGAACTAATAATCAGAAGTAAAGAAGTAAGTAAAGAAGAACATGTTGCTGTCTACTTGTAGAGTTTGATTTAACATACAAAGTTGAATAATATCGTATATATGTGTGTACCACCTGCTAAAATAGTGTATCAGGATTAGTATGTAGTACATACTGCATAAAACTAGTATGTAATATTGATTTGGGACATTCTACAGTGCTATATATAATAATGTCAAGCCAGTTTATTTGTTGTGTGATGTTCCTTCCAGCTAATGCCATCGAAACACTCACTCAACAAATCAGGAAGTAATGTCATCCCAAGTTTATTGTTCCGGCAGAATGTACAGGAGTTCACCATTGGAAGTGATGCTCCTGTAATATTAAGCTTGGATCACCCTCTACCCCCCTAACTGTGATGCAACCTTTAATGAAATGAAAGTGTATCTGTGATGGACGTCAAAAACGCTTTCTCTGTGGTTTGGCCATTGGGATTCCCCCACCTTCCAAATCCCACTTTAGCCCCTGATGAAAGTCTCGTGGTGGCGCTAGAGAAAAAGTCAAGAGGATCACCAAACTCATCAGGCTTTATCCTCTAGGGACCGTGACTGTCTGTGCCACATTTCATGACCATCCATCCAATAGTTTAAATATTTAAGTGTGGACCAAAGTGGCGGACCGATGGACAGTAAGGCTGTCCCTGGAGCCACATTGCTAGCATGGCTAAACATGCAACAGTACAACCAATTGAGCTGACTTAAAGATCTCCAGTAAGTGGCATTTTGTAAACTAAAGGTTTTAAAAAACCTTTCCTCCTGGGCTGCATATGTTCTGTCGCTAAGCTTGTTTTACAAATTGCATTGTGCGAGCAAATTTGGCAAATATAGGATGTAGTTTAATGACAAACAGAGTAATGAAGCTGCCTACTTATAATTGCAGAAGAGCTTTTGAATTTTAAAAGGGAAAGACACCAAACTCCCAAGAATAATTTGGGGATTCTATTCCTGTCCCTGGGAATGCAAAGGTGTCCCCACCCAGCGCCTGAGAGAAAAACACTGTATAATCACAGCGCGCCTATTAAAGCCAAATTTGTAGAGGGACCCTAGGGTGGAGATCAATTCGATAATTCAAAGGCAAACCCAGTTGGATATCTTAAAGTTGTGTGTGTGTGTGTGTGGGGGGGGGGCAGCAGTCTTAAAAGCAGAAAATAGATATTACACCGGATGTCAGAAAATGTCAGTCATCTGCGTGAAATGCAGGCCCCATGCTATGCCTTTATACTTTACTTCAGCTGAGCTAAAAAGAAAGAGACAGATATTAATTTCTTTATCGCGTGCCCTACTATCCCACATCGCCTTGTGACAAATATTAGGGTGGAAGGGATGGAACTTTAGAAAAGCTTCTAAATATTTTCTGTGCTGTGATTGTGCAGCTCTTTGACTGACTTTCACACAGTTGTTTCAGAGCTCTGCGGCAGCACAAACGCTGTGAGAGAAGTGGAAAAGTGGAACTGTGTTTGTCAGGGAGATTAGTTTAACATAAACAAGGAGAATTGAGAGAGCGAGAGACCGCTCACAAACGATTTCGGCTGCCGTCTGCAAAGTAAAGTTGACCAGACCGATCACATGCGCAGCATTCAGTGGAGAGTAAATCTCTGAGGCTCGGAGGATTTGACTGATCCAGGTAAGAAGATGCCAAACTATCAAAACAATGCAATCCAAACCGCTTTCAAACGTAAGAAGGAACCCGCTGTTCAAATGTTAACTTCCTGACAGCTCATGGAAGAGATGACTCACTGCAGTGGGCTATTTTCCCGCTCTTTTTTCTTAATTATATGCTTCTGTTTTCAAACTATATTTTAACCCTCGTGTGCCGTTCATATTTTTGTTATTCCGCCAGTGTTCGTAGGTCTGGTGGACCAGCTGCATTTTGGGGTTTTTAATTCAACACAATCAAACAATTTTATGTTAAAATACTCAAAATAAGTTTACTTCATCCCAATTACAAGCAATATAAACAGCATGTATGGTTAATATTTGCCCTTTGCCTTTGTTAGATCACATTCATGAATTAAAGTGCTTTTGTTTAAAATTGTCGCATGTGATGTGTCCAACTCTCACTCCTTGGTTTTTCCTCCATCAGGCTTCCCTGTGAAGACTTGTAAGTTCCAAGCATACGAGGAAGTGGCATCACAGGCAGCCCAGATCTTTGTCGGTGCTTAATTTTTTCAATAATGTTGCAACCTTGTGCAGGAACGGCAGGGGCAGACACACAAAACTCACACTCACACTCTCACACTCACACTCTCACACACACACACACACACTAACAGCAGGCCCAGACAGGAGGACAGAGTGAAGGTACACAGGACCTACACTGGACCCGAACATCCTGTTTGTAATGTAAATGTGTAGCGGGGGTGTACAGTGTGTGGTCATTGAAAATGTGTTCTGATATGTGTTCTTCACAGAAAATGAGCCGAGGCCAATGAGTCTGAGTTTGAAAAAATAATGAATCGTATCATTTTTCTTTTGATAGAAAATGAAAACGGGTCCCACAGACCCGAACACCATACAAGGGTTGGGAACTAAATCCTAACCTGGTCTTTGTTACTGGAAAATTGTATATGTTATTTCCTAACATATTCCTCTCATAAATTTAAAGCCCATGTTCATAAAAGCCTGACGACCCCTATATCTACCAACAGTTCCAACAACTTCCATCATTTCTCCAGTTTATTACTCCCAGATGCTATAAAACTCTGCAGCCCAGTTGCCACCCAAGGTGACGCTTAAAGTGACACCACGGCTCCAAATAGCTGTGACGGACCGTCAGATGTCGGGCACAGTATCATAGGCGCTCTCGTATCAGGACTCGTCATTGACGGCTTCATTCAGAGAGATCCAGCTGGCTCTCTACCTCACATGCTCACACACACACGTTTCCATGTGCATTCTGTTATTGCTCCCGCTTTTTGACAAATGATGGGTCTACGTTTGTTTTTGCATTTACTGCAATATATGTATATGTGCATTGGCATGCATACAGATTAGTGTGTGTGTGTGTGTGTGGTTGAGGCGGTTGGTTTCTGCCTGCTCATGTGGGAGTGTTTCTCTGCAACTGTGTGTGTGTGTGTGTGTGTGTGTGTGTTTGTGTGTGTTTGTGTATGGCCCTCTGTTTCCTGTCAGGCTCTGCGGCTCCGTGGAGGCAGAGTCCATCAGGCAGGCACTGCTTGTGGGCTTATTGAATGTTGGTTCAGGCCTGCAGGGAGGGAGCTCTCGGGCTTCCTTAATCACAGCACAAATGCCTTTATTCATCTTCAGAGCGGTGCAATTAATTTCTGTGCCGGTGTCAGAACCTTTGGGGAAATCTGACCTGTTATTGCCTCTCAGAGCCGCGCATGTTCTTTCTCTCGCTCGAGGTGCCAGACAGGCATTCAAAACAAATTTCATGGGCTAATAATGTATTCACATTCACAGAGAGCCACTAAAGTGTCTTTGTTTTACATGTACAATAGAGCTGTTCGCCCTGAACTCTGCTATTGTATAGAAATACTTAAGAAAACTTTAACCTAAGTGGTTTGCCTGACTAATTGAAAAGTCTGCGTATTGTTATTCTGGTAACGCTCTCATCACCATCACACAATAAATTCATATTTAAACGATAAGACTGACGTTGTCTACTTTCCGTTTTTTTGTTCTATAGTTTCATCTGAAAAAAGGCTCTAAAGCAGATGAGCGCTATAGTATTCAGCAAATTGCTCAAAAAGGTATACATAGTGCATTGGGGACTATTTTCAGTGGCAAATGAATAATACACGTTTCACAATCTTTACAGCGACAGTGAATGTGGAAAATAAACTACAGTACATCACGGCCATGTTATTGGATTTGTTGTAACGATGATATACAGTCACCACCCTTATCTTTACTGGTCATTCATATCAACGCGTTGCAAATAATAAATTAACAAATTGATTATTAGATGACTTCATACAATGTAGAAACTACTACCGCTAAACATGCTAATACATTTATATTTATTTTTGTATGTTTCAATACAACTGCCAATAACTTCTATTTTGTTCAACATGTTGATTATATATATAATTAAATAAAAATGAATGAATTAAAATCTTAAATCTTTAAAATAATAAACAGCAGTAGATTAGCATAATGCAGCAGTAGCACCATGTTTAAAATGCATACAGTGATTGGTAGGAAAATACATATAAATAAACATCATCTGGATCCTTAAACTGATCAAATGTGCTACAAATGAAGAAAACTCAATGAAATAGAGCTCGCTCTTTGTTCAAGAATTCCAGTTATTCTGAGTTTGTCATCAAACACTCAGCTTCATCAAATGCACCACGTTTTTCCATTACATTCAAACTGAAAGTCTGTTGTCAAGAGGATCATTCTGGATACAATTAAACAAAACTTTCCAAGCTCACAAGATTTTACAGCGCTGTACTTGTGATCCTCTGGCCGAGTGGAGGAGCACATTCTGATACATGAGCTCTTTGAGGAGCTCCGAGCTGCTGCGCTGGTTCTCACGGTGAATCATGACATGGACTGATTTAAACCTGAAACAAACCAGATGCAACCACAGCAGTTGAGAATAACTGAGTATTAGCGGGCCCAGATTTCTGGCCATACGGCTTCAATAACTGCCATAATCACCAGTGCTCTTAATATTAAAGTGCTTCAAGAGGGTCATACGAGGTCATCACACTATGTGTTATTTATAGAACATGATGTGCTGGAGTTTATCAGTGCTAACTGCCATGGCTAGTGTTATTGAGATGATTTATGCACTGCAGAATGAACATCCAGTATGACACAGGACCATGGAATATTTCAGTAGTATTAGTTTCAGTAGAATTGTTATTTTTTGGTATTAGGCTCACATGAGCCCTTTCCTTCTCCCTCTTTGTCACTGTTCCTCTCTGTAAAAGGTAATACCAAGCTTACCTAAATGACATTAGTGTATTTGATGTATTTCTCGCTGTTGATACAACTCATGTAATGTGAGTAAAAACGTTTTTCCTGAAAGGGGTAAAAAGGCTCAAGGGAACTCAAGTTCTAGACTTGTAACTTTGAGTTCCTGGAGTGAACGCAGAGCTCAGGTGTGCAGGAGAAGTTTCCAGATCTGTGTGGACACTTTGAAAGAAGCAGAACGTTTTCAGACTCACAAGGTAAGTTATTCAACATCACTGAATATTGACATTTGTCGGCTATGATTTAGTTGCTACCAACTGAATTTTGGCAGGTCATTTTTTCTGTTTAGTTATAACTCAAACTCATGGCAGGTTAACGCTAATGTTAGCTTACAGTAGCGAGATAGCTAACGGAAACCACCATGTCATTGACATGAGAGCCAGTAACGTTAACGTTAGCTACATCCTTCAGAGCTCTGCCCAAATTCATTTACTTCATTTTTAAACATTAAGTTGATGCCCCCCAAAAACTTGACTTCATTTGATGTACAACATTTGTTTTAACATGATGTGCACATGAAAACTCTTTTAAATGCTCACTCTGTCACACCAAATGCAGCACATATGAATCAGCTAATGATCAGCCAGTCTTTCTCATTAAGATTCAATGAAATTGTGGAAGAGCAATGTAAGAGCCATTTTGTATTTTTAACAGTGTTTTGTATTTTATTTTTATTGCGAAAGTAATGTGTGTTATGCCCTTTAAAATGTTTACCCTATAATAGAGTTAAGGTAATTGGTCATGTTGTAAAATGTGTGTTTTAGCCCTGTTGAGATAAAGGCTCCTCTATTCTGGCCTGCTATTGGATCGTTTTTGGTTGACTCCTTTAATCAGTAGGGTTCAGTGCTAGTTAGGCTTTGATGGAGCAGGATTATAGGTCAATGTTTTGGTACTCCAGTTATTGCATAAGGATTTTGTTCATTCCTTGTTTACATGGAATAAACCTACTTTTAATACGAGCTACGAGCCTCATTGGACAGCTAACAAGAAAGGTTTAGCCTGCAAGAGCACACGGTAGTCTACGCGAGTCAGAACCTTTTTACATCCTGCAAGAAGCCAAGAAGGACGGTGAGATAAGCTGCCACTACAAGCAACCTTCTCAGAAAACCACAGGTAAGCAAACACGTATATTAAATAAATACAATGTCAGGATGATTATTGCTATGGGGAATTAAGAAAAAAATATATCCAAGAAAATAAATTAAGAACACTAATTGCATAAACATAAAAACTGTCCAAAATTCAGTAAATAGAATTAAATGCAAGTCAACGTAACAAGTCAATATAAAGTAAACATGACTTATATTTACTGACATGTTTCAAGGCATACGGGCAGCTAGAAGTTTCAGGGCGACAAGGATATCAACAACCTCACTGATTTACAGCAATTGATCTTTACAACAAGTGAGACGTAACGATCCTTGCTAGTGTACACTTGACACAAAGCCACACATTACACTACAGCCCTAACCAAGCTAGCATATGTTTCCTAAAGTCAACAGCAAGCCACAACAAAATGAAAACTACTAACCAACGACAAAAACACCATCTCAACCATCCATCAAGCTACCCATCTCCATCAAAACAACAACCACAGGCAGGCTGAGCCTCCCCTTCAATCACAAGCACACTGCTGCGCTACTTCATCATATCATGTTTTGTGTTATTGGGGTTACATAAATGCAATTCATGGTGCTGTTAGACTGCTGCTAGACGTCCTGTTAATACAGGTCGGAGTGTAAACTGTTTTTGACCGCAGTGAACATTTAGTTTTTGAAAGTCTACATGGCAACAAATATGCCTTAAAACTGAATATTTTATTAGATTCAAAACCGGTGGACTATTGCATGCAATGTAACTGTAAGTTATTAATAATAACTTGATTGTCAACGATATGAATGTAGTTTCAAACTGTTCTGTACAGCCCTAGTAATTACCCATGTAGCCCTATTCCAACAGGAGAGATGTCCGCTTATTTGGTGATTCTTTGAACAAAAAGAAAAAAGAGAACCTGACAACATGAGTTCACGTGTAATCTGTGAGAAAAACAAGTCGGGACTAAAGAGGGAAAACACCACAGATCTCTGGTGCCATCTTCAATCTCACCATCAAACAGAATACGCACGTTTGCTTCCGACTCCATCCACAAAGAGCAGCAAAGCTGATCCCACGGTGAGCTAATAACCCTCAACAAAATATAAACCTGACAGTCAACACTAACGAGGCTGCACGAGAGCAGTTACTACCAGCTGATAGATCTGATTCATTGATCTGACTTGTGTAAAATAACACTTACTGCCTTTTTCAATGGGTGTTGAAACAAATGTGCATAGATATTTATATCTCTCTTCAACTTCCAATCATTTCGTATACAGATGTTTTTCTCGAAAGCAATATAGTCAATACACACATTTCAATATTGCCCAACTCTTGTGAACACACACACACAGATTTAAGCTAATAGCCTCCCTCCCGTGAATAATCTATTTCGTCACACCAGTTTTGTGTCTGTGTTTGAGCCTCTGAGATTAGCAGGGAGTAAATTCCAAGTAAATCCCATTTCAACATGTTAAATATTTGCTACAGTGTTTGAAGTGCTTTGCTCAGGTCCGTACGGGAGCCAGCCGTCGGTTTAAAGAGCTGACAGGACAAATATCAACAAGCAGCAGCACTTCCCCCACTGACTCCCCTGAGATGTCAAGTGAGAGTGTGTACGTGTGTGTGTGTGTGTGTGCGCACGTTACTGGGGATGTGCTGGTTTGTACGAGCATCTGTACTGCGTAGGCAGAAGCATGTGTGCGCAGGCTGTTTATTAATGCGCACACGTGTCTGCCAAACATCTGGGCTCACCTCAGTGTTTGAACATTTACACAGTACACACAGGTCAAAACAACAACTGCCAAATAAGTCATTAGGAGTGAGTCTGTGAAAGGAACAGCATATGTTCCTGAGAGCCAACCGTTATTCATCATCATCACGAGTTTCCTTCCTGCGACTTTTCCCCCCAAATCACTCATGGATGACCCTGTTTGCATCCACCGAACAGGTTTCATGGCCTCTCCCGCTGCAGTCGCCCAATGTTTACGTTGTAATGGAAGGCGATCCGGCGCTTCAGTCCAAACGACTCTGTCTCCTTTCAGACAAATGATTTTTGCTCGGCGGTGTGCGCCACGAAGTGCATGAAAAGACATTTCATCTTCCCGCTGTCATGGCACAGATCCCACTCATTCCCTCATCTCTTTCTAATTATGCAGCGCTATGTATTTTAAATTGCTCTATAAAACGTGTTTCATGTAAAAAGTAAGGGCGCAGAACCCAATTAGCGCCGGAGCAATGAGAAAGCATGCTGTTCCTGCTCAATAGAGTACATTATATGTGGACGTGGCGGTATGTGTGTGTGTGTGTGTGAGTGAGTGAGTGAAATGAGCCACGTGGGACTCATCTCCACCTGAATTGACAGAATCACAGAGCCAGTGCCCGGGCCGTATTTTCACGGGGCATTAGCAACTGGTATTTAATTGGGAGCAGATTCAGTAAATTGATTTTGATTTCAATTGACCCGCAAATGTGGCATTTAGCACAAGAGATGAGCATGAAATAGATTTTTAAACCAGCATTCTGTGGTATCGGTAATTCATTCTGCATTGATAATATATGCCTTCTACACTGGACGACCTTGTTCTTTCATGTCATGGTTCCCATCAAGGATAAGTGGTTGGTAAGAGAAGGCTGCTAAAACACTTTAAAGTAACTTGAGTTTCTTATGATTCGCCTTATATACATGATTTTCCATCATTTCCATCAGTAAAGACAACATGATACTCACCAAGTTAATTGCTGAAATCTAAGAATGCAGCAAACCCCCCAAAAAAGATCCAATATTTCTGTATGCACACTGAAGAGTTTAGCTCCAATGAAAGTTGAAGTAGGATCATGCATACTGTATCTCTTGATCTGTCGGAGTCTGTTGAAGCGGAGTCGTCGTATTATTTCCAGCTCTTTACTCGTGATGTTATATTAACTTCATTATTCTTAACATTAGATATTGATAAGTGCAGCTTTAAGAGATGAAATGAAAAACAGTACAGTACAGTTATTTTATATCAAAATCCGATCACCTTTTCTTTCTGTAAAACAAAATGTGACGTGTGCTCATTAAAACGCTAGAACCAACTCAGTTCAACCAATAACATCATTACATCCAGACATCAGTCTGGAACCTTTACTGACACACACACACCGATGTTTGGTGGTCCAACCAAATGCAAAGGATTTGATTAAAATTCCTACACTGCTCAAATATAGTGTTTCACTAGGGAATATGTCCCAGTTGGGAAGCTAGAGACGCTCTAACTTCGGTTTCAGGAATGTTGTGGGTAAATGCTAAAAATGCCCAAACTGAAGAGAGCCAGGTCAATGATTGACATAACCGCAACTAGCAACGCTGTACTTATCTAGTCCATCCATCCCAACGTTAACTTAATATACAAACCTTAGTCACTCTTTAGTTGCCAGTGCAGATTTTACAGGAATGGGGTTTCATTGTATTTGAACAGAATTTCTTGACCGAAAACTGTTTCACTTGTTTGCTGTAAAGAAATATCCTGCTGTCTTTCAAAACAGACTTCTTTCTCTCCAGCACCAGTAGCAGACACACTGTGGCGATCACTGATTTCAACACGCTGCTCTGTCTCACCCAGTAGCACACACACACACACACACACACACACACACACACATACACACACACACAGAGAGAGAGGCTCACCGGCAGCCAGATAAGTTGCAGTTAGGCATTCTCAGGCAGTGTGTTGTCAAGGACTGCTTCGGCTATCGATTTCCACTCTTCAATAACTAATGGGTCTCCTGACCTTGGCTACACACTGAGAAGAGTTTGGGGGGAATGAAGCATCAACAACTGGTTTGGCACAAACTGCCTCACAGAAGCGATTAAAGCTCCAGATTTCAATGAGCCATTTAGCCTCTTTTCTTAGCATTGGGGTGGAGTGCTCAATGTAAGATTAATTGTTTTATCCGAGTGCTGGAGGTGACGACAGCTTGCCTCTCTCGTCCTCCGCAGCCGCGTGGACTACTTTTTGTTATTAATCTGTGTAAAGATCATCTTAATAGAGGACAAATCTCCCAAATAATGTCAACGTACTAGCCCGCAGACACGTGTCTCCACTGCTCTATACTAAAACATTATACTGTATACTGGATATTTAAATTTGTACTGTATGAACACTCATAAAAGACTATTTAATTCATCTCATCTCTTTTCATATTACCTTAAACAGAATAAAGAGAATCAGAGCCTTCAGTTTCTCTCCTCACCCTGGATGAGTGTGTGTGTCTGAGAGACAGCAGCGGGTCAGCCATGTTAATCACAGCCTTTCATTCTTTCTGTTTTTTCTGCATTTTGCAGCTCACTTCCCACCGCCACTCCACTCGCAGGTCAACAGCACTATTGATTCACACCCCTCACCTAATCACTTAGGTAACATTTCCCTGGCGGCTGCTTTTTCCCTCCCATGATTCATAGCCAGGCGCTGAAATCTCCCAGTTGCCACTAATTAAGCCTAAGGTCAGCCTTTAATCATCACCTGCTTGTGCAGCGTGAGGCGGTCGCCCTCGCCGATTCCAACGCCGCGCTGAGAGGCTCCGATCTGCTGGAGCTGCGATTAGTGATTTTAAGTTTTGTCACCTTCGTGGCTTGAAAGACTTCCTTTTTGTTATTGTAGAGCATGTTCGGGGAAAAAATGAAAGAATGCTGAGCAGAATCTCTCTTGGATATACAGCTTGATAATTGAAGTTGATGTGAGCAGATGCTTGACTGAATCATCTTTCTGTTTTTAACCTCTCTCCGCTTCTTACACTGTACTCTCCCACAAGTGTGCACACACTCGCACACACATACACACACACACACTCGCACACACACACCACAGTATATGCATATTATACCAGCTACCCAGCACCAACTCATTCCCACTGACGTTTATGTGCTATAAGTGCCACTTTGGTCCTATGTGCGATGATTTAACCGCTCTCGACACTCGCCAAGAACCGCCTCTCCCCCAATTCTCCATCTCACCGCCACATACACACACATACCAGCCGGTCCACACATGGAACTACTGTATAATGAGTGACTGTAGGCAGGAGTTTAACCTTTAGGTGCGTGTGTGGAGAGAGATAGAAAGAGTTGCCTTTTGGAGTTATTTTTGATCCTCTTAGTGGAAGTTCTCTTCTGTGTTCGTCACTCCAAGGGGAAGTCAGAGGTCACGTGTTGCTACCGAGGCGATCATTGTTGTTGGGGATTGTTCTCTCTTGTGAATTCCAATAAAAGCACCGTCTTCCTACTTAGCGTGGAGCTCATGTGAGGCATGTGTCATTAACTCCAGAGCAGAGCTCATTTCGGCAACGCGAACGATCATCATCCGCCACAACCAGACATGTATGACGCGTAACAGCTTGCTTCGTCATTAACAAACCGAGCCGTATGATATTTCCTTTCAGATGTTACACTCTTCATCATCATATATCACACACTACATTTGCAATTGCTGTTCTTTACCTCTTAGCGCGGCTGCGAGTCTTGCCCTGATGAATTGAGGCTGGAATAGGAAAGCTAGGCACTTCCAGGAAGATTTGTTTCCCATTATTCTCGAGCTTTTAAAACTGCTAGCAAATCCGACCGTTTGAATCGAATCAACAATGATTTTTTGCTCAGAAGTAGGTCTGCTTCAAAGTCCTCATGGAGTTTGTTCGCAAATCTTAATTCAGTTCACACGTCATTTTTTCAGGAGGTCAAACTTGATGCTTTATGGAGGAATAATGCACAGGTGTGGGGGCCATCACAATCAATTCCTGTAGTGGACAGAACAAAGAGAGAGAAAATGCCCACTTGCATCCTGGGTGATGTATCCTGTGCAGAGGGTAGCACAAGGGAGGCGGCATCCGGGAAACGGGTGGACGTGGAATTGGTGAGAGGACCGGTGATGGATGGGGTGAAGGAACACCACACTACCTCCAAGAGATTGAGAGACATTGTTTCGGTGGCAAAGTGGCAGGAACAAATGTCTGAGACAGAGCACGGGTCGCATTGTTATGGACTCCCAGACACCGATGCCTTTGAGGCCGTGTCGCCTCTCTGGGGGTTTGAGTGAGACCTGGTGAGCGGACAGCCGGTTTTGTAACCTCTCTGAGTGGCTGAGTAGAGGCTCACATCGGCCTGTCGAGACTCATCACAGCCTAGCAGCAGAGAAGAAGCCCAGACCCGGCCTGTAGTGAGTGCAAATGATGTCTTCATAATCAAGACCATTTCCTGGCAACGGTTGTGGAGGGAATGTTCTATTATTTTTATTTTGTTCATAATTATTAAGTAAGAGCCAATACTCAAAGACTCAGCTGATCTGATGACTGTGTGGGTGCAGTAGAGTAGATTAGATTAACAGTGGTCTGGCAACATGCACAGTAATACCATGACATCACCTTTTTCCAACTGAGCCAGTGAGAAAACAAAAGGAAAAGCAAAAATAGACATCTCTAATGTGAAATAACCAATTATTCACAAATTTACATTTTGACAGAAAAAGTTCTGGACCCTATCAGTCACAGTAAAAAAACCTGATTGAGAAAATATGTTTTCCGGACCTTTATCAACTAAATTGGAACTGGAATTCCAATCTGCTTTCAGTTGAATTTCCATCTAAAACTTTACGGGATTAGCCCCACAGGACAAACCAATTCATTAGCCCAAAAAATGAAAAATCAGAAATGCACTGCGACCGTTTCCAGGTGATCATCTCCACAGCATATCCACATTGGATTCCTATTCTATGGGATTGATTTCACTGGGAGACGTGTCAGTTCTCATTCATTTTTCAATTTGCAACTGCGTCAGCGCAGGCCCACAGTCTTTGTTGAATCATAAAAGGGCTGTTTTCCTGGCCGCTGCCCCGCATCCCAACTCCACACCTATGATCTGGCTGCCAAATCAACCATGTGATGTATTGATACGATGCAGAATTGTGACAACTTAGCAATAGATAGCAGCAGATGTCCGAGTATGCAGCAGAGGTGGGGGGGTCCTTGATTGTTCTCTCTGACATAATTATGCCTCTGGTTTATCTTTTATTCTCTGGTGAGTATGGGTGCTGTTAAAAAGTCTGTCTCTATTCCCCCCTCCTCTTTCTTGCTCTCAAAGACAGACAGGCTCAGAACAGCCTCTGTCTTGATGTATTAATTACGTGGCACTTCTTCCTCCACCAACAGGAAACAAAGAGGGAAGGATGGGGGAGCGTGTGGAACAGTGCCGTCCTCTTCCTCTCATCACGGCAGCAGAAGGTGCGGCAGATTAGGTGTCAGATGATATTTAATGTGAAGAGGGCCCCGTCTCTTTCCCTGACATCCTCTCCTGGGTGCACCTGGCTGCACGGCGCCGATACTCCACCGCTCTCAATCCAGGTCTCATCAAATGGCACTCAAGTCGGAGGCAGAGAGGAGAGGACAGCATATGGCAGGGAGGAAGAACAAAGATAGCGAGGGAAGGAGAAAAGAGGCTGAAGAGGGGGACAAGATGTGAGACGGGGAAGGGAAGTCATTAACGGAAAGTGGAAGTGTGAGGAAGTATAAGAGATGTGAAGGGGACGCATGTTGAGATGGCAGGCAGAGAAAAGATGGAGGGAGAGAGAGAGAGAGAGAGAGAAAAGGAGAATCCCAGGCTCCTCGCTGATGCCTACGGTAGCTGAACGGTTGTGACAGTGTGAACGATAAGAGAATGAGAAGGGGATGGCCATGGTGGAACTGTGAAACACCCCCAGATGAAAATACCTTGACGGGAAAACGGCGGGAAAAGACTAGTGGGTCCACTGAGATGTGCTCCGTGGACGGGTATGTCAGAGGACGGGAGATGCAGCAAAGCGTAACAGGATGCAGGCCCGCAGGTCGTGGAATCAATTTAAACGCTAGCACTCCGCTCCTCCTTTTTTTTCTACTTCTCCTCCTACTCCACCTCCTTTTTTTCCTGTCTTCCACTGGTTCAGCCTCACAGCCTCTCTCTACTTTGCCCTCTGTGCTCGACTTATTCTACTGTTATGTAAAGCGCTGCAGGAGAGGGAGAGAATACTCCACGGTAGTGAGGAGAGCACAGTGTCGCTTTGAGCGGTGAATTTGCTGCTCTTTATACATCTGAGTGCTCTTTTTCTGCATCAATTAGCCTGTTTTAGAGCGACATCAGGGGAAGACGAACATGCTGGTAAAGTAGGGTGTGGGCGTCTCTGATTTGGGATTTTCTGCCCTTTTTATTACAACCAGAGGACTATTTTGGGGTAAATCGTGATAATTATGTACATTAAACCCAAACAGTTTACTTGGTAATGGGTTGTTCGGTTCAATACTTTTCTCCAGAATGAAAAATAATACAGATCACATTTTGTCTTTGAATTTTGTGCAGACATTTATGATTCCCTGATAATGAATAGTGACTTTGGTGATCCACTGAGATTGTATCTACCGTCAGCAAAAGGTTAGAAATTCCACTTTTCCGATACGTTTCTTCATTACAGGACACCTTAAAATCTACTGACTGAATTCTTGTAAACTCCAGCTGTTCAAATATTAGCATATTAGTCTTAAAGGGAAACTGAAGCTGATGAGAATCAACACCGATACTGTCACCTTGTATCTTTCTAGTCTTCTGACCACCTTTAACACCACATGTCATCACTCACACGTTCATACACTGACGCAGAGGCTAACATACGAGGTGCCACCTACCGTCAGCATCTAAACTAATGGCACACATGGTTCAATAAGGACGCCCCTAATTAATGATGTTGGTGTGCTAAATGTAGCTAACCACAAATTATTATAGCACAGATATTTATCACTTATACAACGTAAATCAACGTCTGAGAACCATTACAATCACCCATGACAGTTGAAACATAAGAAATCATTTGAGTAACTGGATATGATTTGTGGGTAGAGGAGTACTGATACAGGACACTACACATATTTAGTAAATAATTAACTTTCTAACCCTGCAAAAAACGCTGGAATCTTATATAAGATTTCCTAACACTGCTTGTCATGGTACTTTTGTCAGTGACGTGTTCCAGTCTAGATGCACTGCACAGAGGAGTGACACCTTTGGCGTTACTAGTGATCTGGCAGATGGTCAACTCTGATTGAATCCCCCCCCCCCCCCCATCTAATTTCAGCCTCCACAAGCTTCACGGCAGGTCTAGCATCTTAGCCAATGCTGTCCCACAAAAGCAAAGGCCAGCTGATCTACACACAAGTCAATGCCCGGCAACTTCCTGCGGTTTTGGGCACTGTCCTGAATCAACGGAATAAAAATCTTTGCACTTGATTCCCCTTTATTCCTCCTGACAAATTGCCTCAGACTGCCCCCCCTCTCTCTCGCGCTGGCCCGAGACGGCATTGACCTAAAGCAAAGCAGAAAGGTATATCTTTGTGTTTCCTCTGAAACAGTCTTTGTTCTCAGCTTGTTTCTCTGTTTGTCCGCCACGTTGCATTCCTAGTGTTTTTGTGCCTCACTATGTGTTCTCCATGATTATATAGCTGCTAGAGTGTGTGTGTGTGTGTGTGTGCACGTTGACGTGCTCACGCTGGCATCGAGAGCCTGAGTCTGCCAGCGGGGCGTAGCCCTGTCTGTCCATCTGTCAAGCCTGGAGAGGTCCCACTCTGAGACTCCTGTGACTGTCGGGGCTCTTTGCCCTCCACAGTGGGTTGCTCTCCTTCCTCCCCTCCCCTTCTCCTTCCACCTCTCCTCCTCCTCACAGCTGCCTCCTCAGCTGTGTCCACTGGCCATCGTCCCACTCCTCGGAGCATGTCCTGTTTATCTCACACAGCCCGAGCAGAGCTCACACCCCCACGTTAACGGAGCTGTAATCGACATTCAGAACATGAATATAGCAGCAAGCAACTGTTATCTATGTGAAGATATAGTGGAGTAAAGTCTACCTGAGCAGGGAATCAAGTCTTTCTCCCTCTGTGTGTTGTAATCAGAGCTTCTCTGTGCTTTGTTAACAGCCGTGCCGTGCATGCTTTTAGTGCATGTAAATGCATGTTAGTGCACGTGAGTGTGTCCCACTGGCCAGCTCACAGCAGCTGCTCTGCACTGACCGGCCAACAGCATTGTCGTAGAAGCGTAGCAGCCACCCTCCGGTTCCCCCTCAGGTTAAACACTGTTAGCTTCTACACTGCTTACGCTGTAATTTGCCCTGTTAGCGTTGTTAGCAATGTTAGCCAAGAGCTGCCGGCTCGCCGCTGACATGTTGAGAGCCGTTGAGAGGCAATTAAAATGCTCCCAATCTTGCATTTTGCACCTTTAACACACCAAATGTTCAAATACTGTCTGCATGCCGTCACACAAATGAAGACTCAGACACACACAAACAACCACACTGTCTCATGTATTTAAAGAGATTTCTGTTTTTGTCTTTTTTCATCTTCAACAGAGTTGCTGATCCAATTTTTGCTCTCGAGATGACCCACAAACTCCAACGTTTTTCCTTTTTCCCAGGTGTTGCCACCTCAATCAGGGGTGGAAAATAACCAAGTATAACTTTGTTGTAATTTGCATATTTGGATACTTAATATATCAGCTACACTACATCTCAGTGGGACAATTTGGTACTTTACTATATTTACCTGACAGCTATCGTTACCAATTACCTTGCACATTCAGATTTTGCATGCAAAACATTTGCTTATCTTTTGAAATATGATGCTTTAAGTAGTTCAAATTGTCTCCACCTCGAGCAAAAACAAGACTAAAATGTTTCTTACATGTTTATGCAAATCTTTTCTGTCTGATGACAGAGAGATATGAGGAAAATGGGCAGAGAGATGAAAACAAATGCAATTATGGCTTTTACTGGCAAATTTCTTTCTTGGTTAAGTGAAGTAAAATGTAAGAGTCATTGTTAAGTGCTGTTAAATGCAGCATAATAGCTGCGCTGTATTATGTTATGGGATGTTTCATCAGTTGGAAAAACATCACATTAGAAATATTGATTTCATCAGCTTCAATGAGGCATGTACATCCATTTGAGCACACATTACTGTGATTATCATTGGCTTAGAAATTGGACTCAGAATGTATGAAGACAAAAGGAAGAGGCTGGCTGAATGAGGCTCTGCAGTGGAAGAACGGGCTCCCACAATGCAGCAGGTTTAATAACAGTGGAGCGGCTCTGTCCGACTCGTTCCCTCTGTGTTTAGAGAGCACGTCTCCTCCACAACCCTGAGCGGGGAGCGCTCAGCCCAGAGGGAGATCGCCGCGTTCATCTCGAAGGTAAATAAACACCCAGTGGAGAAAAAAAGAGAGTGTAATATATGGAGCAACTTGCCTAGAGCCTGCTTATCATTGCAATAACAGCGTTTCCCATGGTTAGACGTCTGTGGCCCTGAGTTGTGTTGCTCTGCTTGAATGAAGTGTCTTCCTGGGTGGAGATGCAGAGAAACACACAGCGACGGGGGAAGCACACCAGCCAAATTTGACATGTCATAAATTACACACACATTCTCCGCTCAGCCTGCTCTGATTAGCGGCCTTGGCAAATACATCACGCTTTCCAGCGGAGGCAAACTGGAAGAGCAGTTAGTGCGCTGACACAATCTCACTCCCAGTGTGTTAGGGAAAGCACTCTGTTTGGCTAAACTTCCCTTTGTGACTAACACATGATGACAGGAAACTAGAATGTATGAAAACAAATGCAAATGCACAACTTTAAGCTTGGTAAATATGTCTGAGCAGGGGCTGAGGTTCTGTGCGCTCGAGATGCATTCTTTTAATTAAGAAATGTATTGACTTCTCGATGCACAGCTGCAGCCAAAACTGGGCCGGGGCTGGTGTTTTTATTTATTTATTTTTTGGGGAAATGATAGCAGACTTTGAAATGCTACACTGGCTCGTAGAGATTCGGCAATCACGCTGACTTCTTCCTGGCTCTGTTTCCCAACCGCAGCGTGATCACCAATCTGAGCCGGAAAATGCAGCTGGATTTGGCAGATGAAAAACTTTGAAATTGAGTTTGACAGTGTTGGAGGAGCAGTGAGTGATACTTAATACCGCAAAGAGGAAGGAGAGGACAAGAAGACGAGGAGAGGGATGCTGCAGATCTGGATTCTTTGTGCCTCCAAGCTGGGACAGATTTCTGACAGATACAAATAAACACACACTCACTATATGCACCGGATAGATGGATTACTGCATCTACTGGGCACAGGTCCCAAAGAGTAAAGGGGCCCCTGTTTGAAGTTATTTACATGTGTTGTTGGAAAGTCTAAAAGCTCAATCAAAGTTAGGGACCTCATCATCTCATTCTTTTGTTCCTGAGGTTTTTTTGCATAATGAAGCAGTTTACAAATGTTTGACTGCAGGAGAGCTCTGCTTTGAAAATACAGCTTTTATCACTTGCTTCCTTTGTCGGTTAGTTAGTTTCCAACCTGGAGGTCGGGACCACTAACGGGGGCCACAAGATAAATCTGAGGGGCCACAAGATGATTGACAGCAGAACAACATATTTCTGCAACACAAGACATTTTTTTTTTTTCTACTTTAGTTTTCTTCAAAGTTAATTGAAAAATCATTGAACCTGTATAGAACGTGGAACATTTCAGTGACGACTAAACCGAGGCAGCAGCAAATAGGAGGAGAAGATAAAGAGGCATGTGACGGCCCCATGGAGTCAGTGAACGAGCTGTGGCTGTTGTTTTAGCCTAAATGTGTGGAAAACATAGTGGAACACTAATAGCATTAAAAGTCTGCCGAATTAGCTACTAGCAGTTCCTGTTTGACGATGACTAACTATGAATGGATTCATTTGATACTTGATACTACAACGTTTTTGACGATTGTCAGTTCTGGAATTATAAAGATTGTTTTTTTTCCATAATTTCAAAGCAGATTTATGGATATTTATTCAAAAGTGAGATCAGATATAGTGATGATTCTAGAAGATTAAGATTTGACAGGGTTGAGACTGCAGGACGAGTACACATTCTGATGCGACTGGAGGCGACTGTGGCGAAGTGGATAGCAGGGCCGTCCTTCAATCAGAGGAGCGGCAGTTCAATCCCCGGCTCAGGCTTCACTAGCTGCTTGATGATGTGTCCTTGAGCAAGACACTTAACCCCATAATTGCTCCTGTAGCTGTGCCTACGGTGTAGAATTGTAAGTTGCTTTGGATAAAAGCGTCTGCTAAATGACTGTAGTGCAATGATGCAAATACTGTCATGAAGAGTTTTAATGCAGTCCCAGTATTGCCTCCATGACCAAATGCTGCTCCAACTGCTGACTGAACCGACACTAAGATGATGAACTTTATACCCACTAAACATCAAGTTAGCATTGTTAGCATTTAGCTCAGAGCACTGCTGTGACTCACAGAGCCACTAGCATGTTTGTGAACTCTTTAAGTCATTTACACATCAAGTGTGTTTTTTGGCATGTGAGTAATGTGTTCATCAATGTATTTTTTGTGAACTGTTGTTTATATCGCAGTGACTTTTCACACTTTTATTTTATTTTATGTTGGCTTTGCTGAAGTTTATTGTCGCATTTTGTCCAGATCACAGGTGCTCCAATCGATCGACCATCGATCAACTTATATTTCTTCTAAATTGTTTGATCAGTGGTCTCCCTAAAGCTCCATCAGAAGAGCCGATCAGATGACGCATCCATTTTGAATTGAAAGATCTTCAATACATATTTGTCTGCTTTCAGACCTGCTTGTTAATTACTCTGAGAGAAACACTGCTGGACACACGCCGCACTGTGCCGGGTGTGAAAACAGCTGGACACATGCACGATTACACCAGGCCAGTTGCACACGCCGAGCTCGGCGCCGTTGGGTTTAGCTTCCTGAACATTGAACTGTTCAGGATGGACGCACCGCAGCCATCTCCGTGACGTGGTTTACATATAGACGGTAAATGAACCTATAGACTGACATGTTCAACCGGTCAAAAGTGTTCTTGGTGACTAACGATTAACAGTTAAGTGTTGACATCCGAAATTCCGTAGCCAGTGCTTGGTAGAACTGGTCACAACCCGATGACATATACTGTACAAACTGTGACAAGGAGTCAGAATAGACTTGGCTTTGAAAGTCAAAAATGTAGAAACCAGACGATGTTAGTTCTAAACCAATAGCATCACTTCAGAGTAATGATTAACCTGCAAAATGTCAGCGTAAAACTTGAATCAGCCTGTTCTTAACCACGCACACACAGACGCAGTGAGTTCACATCAAACAACAACGACACCATGTATTTAAAAAGTACAAATCTAAATTAATTAAACATCAAGCAGACATCTCGTTCTACCCTTTAGCTCCTGGTGAAGACATTTCTTGTCACTCTGCTGCTAATTTCCATCTGCAGAACCACACTCCTAAAGCACACACACACACACACACTCACTCTGTAATGTCGGCTCCTTTGTATTTCAATCCACTTGAGTGTTACTAATAGAAGGAAAATGAGCAGCAAGTCGAAATGTGCTTTGAAGTTTGCCAGCAACAATTGAGATGATTGATAGTTGGGTTTCTAAATAGCAGGATATTGCATCTGGAGCGTAAAATAACAACGTGAAACAAGCACCAGGGAGAAAACGCTGTCGCTTTTCTGCTCAGCTATGATGCTGCGAACGCTGCATGGGCGCCAACAAAAGCACACATAGAGAACAATAGGAAATAAACCGGAGAGAATGGGAGAAGCCACAAAGTGCATAGATAACTAAATCAGTAAATAATAGAATACGTTTGTTCCTGGTGAAATGGGTTCTTTGGAGGATAAGACTCACAGCGGTTTGCCATCTGAGAGATGAGGCAAAAGGGGAGGGGGGGGGGGGGGGGGGGGGGGGGGGGGGGTGAGAAAGTGAGAGAAGAGAGACTAAGCACAGCTCATCAGCCCGCTGCAGATAGTTGCTTGGAGGTGGGAGATAAAGCCATTTTGCCACAGTAAAATCCTGCATCCATCACATAGCTTATCGGTCACCGGGGAAAGGTGCCTGTAATAAATCGTCAACCGCGGCGTCAATAGCTCAACGGCAGACAATGGGAGGCATGTGGAGCGGCGCTCTCTGCTTGTTTGAACAGTGTGACTTATTTGGAGGGCAATCAGACGGAATGGAGATATTTATAATGTGAGCTCACTTCATATCTAGCCAGAGGGAGATATGACGGAGCCATGATGGCTTCCAGATTTTCGAGGCGAGCGCAATGGGGGGGTTGAAGAAGACTGCAGTTGCTTTAAGACAACTGACAACCTCTTCATCTTGTCTGTGTTATCCTGCTGAGGCCAAAAGTTCAGCTACTTTTGAGATTGTCCCGCAGCAATAGATGGGGAAACCTTTTGATTTCAGGTCTCAGGTGAGTCCAGCTTAGCTCAAAGGGTCAGCTCGCTCATATTACTTTGCCATCTGGACAAACAATAGAGGTGAACGGAATTTAATTTCATAGACTGAGAATCAGCCTGTCCTGTCCACAGACAATGGGCCTCATCATTTTTGTATTCTTATCCTAAACCTATAAACCTTTTTTAAGACATTTTTCTGTTAGGTTTACTCACATAAGTGCTATGAGTCAGATTCACTACAGACTCTCTAAACCTCTGACCATTCCTGTAAAAGTAGCCTCAGACGCCTGCCCAAGGCCTGCCCAAAGTTCAGTGAAAGCTGCTCTTCAACCATTCAGAGGACATGCATGCTTTTTGTCTCTTTTGAAAGGTAACACTGAACTAGAAGTAGAGTAACTTATTGATGGAAAACACAATGGGACCATAGCATGAAGCCTAGTCCAAGTTCAGATTTGCCAAACATGCCACAGAAAATATCATACACATGTTTTTAAAAGGGTATGTCAAGGTGAGAGACTCCAAAAGAACCCTAGCTAACCATGGTCACATATTTAGGATAAAAAGGCTACTTATTTGCTGTACAGTCATAATTTAAGGCCATAATGAAAGATGAGACCTGTATCCTATCCCATAATACTATCATTATTACTGACACAGAGTAACGGAAGCATTAACACATCATGGTGCCATGGTGGAGAGGAAACTGAAGCAGCATGTCGACGTGTTTGGAGTTTCATCGGCTAAACGAAGTGGAGTAGTGTGGATGTAGCCAAAGAGGGAAAAATGTTAAAAAGCAAAGTGGTCCATGACTGAGATGGAAGGAGTATCAAGACGATCATGAAGATGGACGAGAGAATATGAAACAATGGTGATGTTGCACGGTCGGGTGCTACAGAGAATGATACCAGACAGAGACCTGCATGAAGACCTGAGGCAGCTGAGTGACATCATTTTAGTAACAACTACCAAACTGCGTAGCTGTGCAAAAATCTGTGAATAAAATTGTTGAATTGAAAAATTTGAATCACCATGTTGTGTTTTCTGGTGTCGCGTCGCAGTTTACATTCACGTCCATATCAATTCTTAAGTGTTTTATGAGGTCACAGTGGCAACCCAAAATACTAATCAGTTCATTTGTCCAGGTGGATCTTTGTGCCAAACTTGAAGAAATTCGTTCAATATCACGGGAACGGGAAGGATGTGAGTTCACAGGGACCTTGACCTTTGACCACCCAATCAAATCTGTTCATTCTTGAGTCCAGGTGGACTTTCGTGACAAATTTGAAGAAATTCCTTCCAGGTGTTCCTGAGCTATTGGGTTCACGAGAACGGACCGGACATATACACATGTACATCAGGACAATCTGAAAACACAATACCTTCGGCCGCGGCTGTCGCCTGCAGGGGCATAAAAACTGTGTTCGAACACTATTCAGTAAAAATGAGTAATGGGCAAAGATAAATGGAGCTCAAGCGCAAGTTCAGTCAGGAAGACACTAACGGGTAATCTCTGTCTCTCCTCTCCTTGTAATTACTCTATCAGCTGATTGGGGGCGTGCACTTTTAACTATCCAACCAGATGCGGCACAGTTTCCTTAAGCCAATCATATCTGTGCGGTCAACTTTAAAAGTGTTCTCTCTGCTGCTGTCAGTTGTCATTTCAGCTAAGCAGACGCGACCCTCCTCCACCCCAGTCACCTCCAGTCAGCATCACATTCATGCTCCTGATTCATCATCAGATTGGAGCAACTCCCTTCACCACCACCACCAGTGTCTGGACTCCAGGGGGGATTAGGCCTATTGGACCTCGGTATCCCTACCCTCGGTGATAGTACTTCATGATGGAGTCCAATCGCCAAAGACTTTGCACTTTTCATATTTGCTTGTGTAATAAATCATTGTTAAACTATAAAACAAGTCTCTCCTGATTGAAATTATAAGACTATCAAGATATGTTCAAATGTAACCTTGTGAAACATCGTTTTTGGAGAGAAACTTGAATGAATCCATTGGTTTGAAGGAGATGTTTTCACATCTTGTCAAAACTGCTAATGACAAGATGTTTTTTTATACAATCATTTATTTCCAAATAATTACAATTGTGTGTTTTTATACAAAAAAACACTGTAGATCACAATTACAAATAAAAGGATAACATTTACAACTTTTGACAGTTAACCCTGACTTTGGAATGGTTGAAATACAGTTTGTGGAGCAGTTCAACGATAGTGGTAAAAAGGTTAGCCTGTAGCTTTGCTGTCAAATGTTGTTCTTAGAAAGTAAATTGTAATCGGCAGGTCAGACAAAACATAGCAATCTCTAATTCACCAGTTCATTCACTATGTACCACCGAGGAACAAAGGTGTTCGTAAGGTTAAGTCACATGAGGCCCAATCTTCTGGTCCACAGTTTAAAGAGTATCCCTGATGAAAAGCCACAGCGAGGTCTGAGTAGAGCTTTTGAAGGATAATGCCAGTTTTTACTCTTAAATTCCTAGTTTTGACAGTAATAATACGTCATACCATTTTAAATACTGTGATTGACTGCTTGTTTTTGCCTCACCAGACTTTGTTGCATTGTGTTCACACATCTCAGCATGTAATCTGATGAGAACAATGTTACCATGAGTGACAAAAAGATGCTCGGGAAATACGATCCAAGTTGTAATAAACGAAAATGATCTTTAAAATGGTTTTCACTTATTGAGACTGAGCACCTTAAATGATATTCTATTAGAATGGATTGTTTTGAGGGGATGAAAAGTACTCTGCATAGATAGATACCTCCAAGAGTAACAAGCAAAAGGTTATTGTTTGTAATTAATTGAACTGTCCCTGTAATTACGGGCATGTTTTTCCAGTATTTTTTATTATTTTTCTTTCAATTTGTTCATACACGGAAGCTTTTCTGTTGTGGAAAAACACAAAGAGGAAAAGAACAAAACAAATGCATGAATATGATTCAGCTCTGATCAAATCACACTCTTTAATACCATATTTATTTGTGATAATATGAAAGCCGGTCATAGTTGATAGAGGAGCTTAAGCTCCACCACAGAGATGAAAACAGCGTGTTGTTTGCTCTCCTCTTGGACAGTGGATTTCACTGCACACACACACAACCCATCACACCGAGTGGTTTTATTTTACTGCCTGTGCTGCTCTGCTCTTTTCATATTGGCAGCGGGAGGAACTCTGCTCAGTCGGGATTGAAACACTGGCCTTGGAGAGCAGCGCGGGCGACGAAGAAAGACGGTAATCCTCTGGCAAACCCCGGCTCATCCCGGCCCATCATTACATCTCTGTGACCCAGAGCGCTGCTTCTGAAACCCCCTCCTCCTCCCTCCTCCCTCCTCCCTCCTCCCTCCTCCCTCCTCCTCCACTCTCCCGGAGAGAAAGATGATGCTTCCTTAAACCTTATTACCATTTCAAAGATTTCCAACTAAATCAGTCCACATTGCACATTAAACCGGTGGCAGGGGGCACGCGGCTCTCCGATTCCTAATGTCTCTGAAAGTTAAAACACTGGGAGGTTGAGCAATCTCTTGCTGCTATCCAGCCAAACACGGGGGCGAGTGTTGCTGACCCGACTTCAAAGTTGCAGTGGGGAGTGAGGCTTAACCGACACGCCCTCACTACACAGCTATCCAGCCCAATAAACAGACACATACACCGGGTCTCTGAGAGGACGGACCTTAATGATTGGCTCTTTCCATGATTCAATACGCTTTTGAGCCACTGAATAACTGAGAATTCATTTTATTGGCTATGAATGCTTGAATGTGGGTTCATTTAATTTGTTGGCTCTCACTCAAACTTGATTGAAGCTGTTATCCAATTGAATGCAAGTGATTACATTGTGTCCGGGGCTCGTTTTAAAGAGGTAGAAATAAGATTTGCCCGTACAGAACTATCTCTTCTGTGACATTTCGAGAACACAGGCCCATTCTTAGTCGTCGCACATATCTCCGCTGCGAATGATTCGTCTTCAGAGCTGAGATGTGATGTGATAGTAACGCTCAACAATGACTGAAAGTCTCCTGTGAAACTACAAAGACGGCCATGAAGGTGAACTTCTGAAGGCTTCGTCTTCAAATAAAAGTTCACCTGGCTGCTTCAAAAGCTCCCATCCAGACACACTGCGGCGATGTGATTTCATATTAAGGACACACTACAAAAAACGTCCATTTATTTTTTTCAATTCTGAAAGGCTCGTGAGAGGATGAATAATGCTAAATAATGCTGACCTGTCTTTGCTGTGTGTAAGGACATTCATTCTATCTGGGGTGTGATTGAAAAGCCCCGGTGCCCTGAGTTCAAAGCACTATTACATGGCACTGTGTCTGGGGTTTTCATCTCAGATGGGTATCTGGGGACCGACACGGAGACAGATAGGATATCAGAGCCAAGGATGATACGAGGATCGCCTCTGAAAATCAATCGGCAGACAGTCCTACATTGGTCTCGCCTATTTATTTCTGCATCACTGCGAGGCCTTTCATCAGTGAATACGTTTGCACAAAGTCCCACACATGGAGGCGTGTCTGGTGCCACTGAGACCGACAGAAAGATTGAGGGAGAGGCATGTGACATCCTGTTTTTAGAGAGAAAACATAGGTATGCAGAATACAGTCCATATTAATCATTGTCAATTCTTACGCAGAGATCCTTCCTATATCATTCCTATATTCCAAAATATTACATGTAAAAGGTGGAACCCGGTTTTAACTGATGCAATGTGCTTCCAGGGGTCCGTATCGGTGGTTTCAAACCTGGGGTTTGGGACCCCGCACATCATTTATAAAACAGGAAATAAGGAAAATAATGTTGGCTGTTTGTGTCTGGAGCGTTGACTCTGTATGTGCATATTAATGTGCATGTGTTCTCTTTGTTTTCTGTTTCTTTTTGGGTTTGTTTGATGTCACTATTTTATTTAAACGTTGAAGTACATTTACATTTGTGCACAAGGATTTTCTTTCCTTTTCTTTTAAATTCATTTTTTTTCAAGTACAGATGGAAATGCTTATACATCTAACATATTGCCAACATATTGCCTCAAATCAAGCACCATCTGTTGTTTCAATAAAACAAATATTTTAAAAAAATCACACAGATGATTTTTCTGACTTTCCTCAAATATAGTTATACCTCTTCACTCCTGAGACAAAATAGTTGAATTTTCTATATTTGAACCATGCCTACCTTAAGGCAAGTTCCCTACACCACATCTCATAGCCCAATGTAGTCAACCAATCATTCATCATCAGTCACCATCAGTGTCAACGTTGTCTCTTATCACCTCCAGAACGTGTGATTTTAGTGCTATGAAGTAAGTAATGTAGGGTAAGCGTTGAAAAGGGTTGATTCTTAAAATGATGACTTTACTGAAGCAACTGATTATTCACTTATCTGAGAATTAAACTCTTGACGGAGGAATTTAACTCATTCTTCCTCTTACAAGTGAACTCAGAAGTAATAAAACACATCCTTGTTCAGTTCAGTATTCTCAGGGCTTTTGCTGCTACAGCCAAGTAGCTTATGGTGGATTAGAGATTTCTGTGTAACTTAAATGACTGAGTGTGTTTACTGACTTCATGACTCTCTACTTGTACCACTGCTTTTAGCATGTTGCAGATACTGGTTTTAATGATGATATCACAGGAGTGAAACAGGACGCACACACACATGTCTCACAAGAGCTGTGTCTGAAATCACTCCCCATTTAATGTAGAATATCATATTATATATTAACCCTCTCACATTTCATTTCACCTGTGTGTGTGTGTCCATTTACAACATAATGGAACAATGAGTGAGCATGATTTAGGACACTTTAAAGTGCTAAAAGACGTTGTTAGCTTATTAGCATTGTTTTCAGTCTTCATGGGTTAAATTATCCAGAGTTACGGGTCAGATCAATTCTAGTCTTTGTGTTTTAGAAATGTGTATTGAGTCAGCAGAAAACAACCTCGTCATCAGAAGAAATGTTGGTATTTCCGTAAACCTCGGGATCCGCTGCCTGTCGTTTCACATCAGCCTTGTATCACGCTTGCAGAAACGCATTATGATGATATGTTTTCCTAGAGGTTGAGCAGGAATAGAGCACAGGGTATTCTTACTATTCAACTGTTACAATATGAACATTATCATTATAACTTTTCAACTCGTCAAAATTCTTAATTCATATTTGTAGGCAGCCTAGCCAGTAACATCTTTTTTTTTAACTTCCAGCAGCCAGCAGAGAGGAGGTGTAACCGTGATGCGTTCAGTGACTGTATTCTACAGCTGGGCAGAGCAACTTAGCAGAAGACAAACTAGAGAAAAGTCCTTTCAGTGAGTGAAAATGCTTCACTGTTTACTGAAAATACAAGGTAGACACAGCCGATGAATGTGGCACGGAGAGATTTGCGGAGCGGCAGACGTGTTCTCAGGAGCTTATTGTTTGGTTCCTGGCTCTGCAGGTCAACAGCAGCTGTTCTTACGCTTCCACCTTTCCTTCCCTTTATGAAGAAATCTGTCTGTAAAGCAAAGACATAAAACTTGCTCCGCTGACAATGTGACCTTCAAAATTTCAGAGAAAGATTGTGGAAACACTCCTCACTCTGCAACACATTACACCTAAAGGTTAACGACACTTCTCCATCTATTCGTCCCGCACGCTCTCCTTCCATCCCTTCACCTGGCAAGGATCCAAGCAGAGAAAAGTCAAACTAAACACTTCAATTTGTAGAGAATTAGCAAGATTAATTATCCTCCAGGCAACCCAGGCAAAGAAATAAATAAATCGGAAAAGCTTCCTGGCTGCTGCTTACGAGTGGAGAGGAAAGTAACAGGTTGCTGAACTCTGTTAACTGCTCTGAAAAACAACAGCAACATACAGGTTTGTGTAGGTTAATTAACAAGCTGGGAGCAGAACAATGTCTGGATTAGTTGCTCACACTCGGTGTTTCTAATATAAACCCATTCCAGGCTCAAGCTTTGCTCAGCAAGGTCTTTCCTGTTAATAATGCTTTAGGGCTAAGAGAGAGTAGCCGTTCTTTTCTTTCTTTTTAAGCTGCTATAATAGATTTCGTTTGGCCACTGCTGTAAGCACAACATGTATCAGCAAATGTTATCAGCTTGTAAAGTTGATATGGTGAACAAATGATGAAATACCTGCCTTTCTCCTCATCCAACAGATGCAGAGCAACATTAGCATTCTTTTAAATGTGCATTTCTAGCCACCTGACAAACGTAGGTCCAATAGACACTTTTACAGCAGACATCAACAATATGCAGAGCCATGTTGGCCATCCAGAACAGTTATTAAGCTTTAAACATACAATTCAAACTGTCTGGTTGTGGCATGTTCCGTTGTTGCATGTTCCAACAGCGGACACAAGTTCTACAGCATGACGACAGGATCATCACCTTTTCAGAGCAACAGGTGTTTCAGTTGAACAAGTGATCATGTTAACTGGTGACTCTCAGTCTGTGATTACCCGTAGTAACTGTTGACTTCAATCAAAACAGATGTGTCAGCATTTAAAAGTGATTGAATACTTTTGCAAGGACACCTACATGTTCTGTTGGTGGTTTTAACAGCTGGACGTCACTGCGAACAAACACGACGCATCCGGCTGAGAGTCACCACGGTCACTCGTTAGACAGAAACACAGCTACGATGGCTGCAAGCTATCAAACAACCACTGTCCATTTTAAAAGTGAATACAGTTAAACCTCTGAGTCTATGTCCTGGTGTTTGACGTTCTGTTCATGACCACAGATAACGGAGTTCAATCATCTTGTGACTTGTAGTTTGTGATGTTCTCTGGTGTAATGTTACAGGATCGTTTTCTCCATCAAATACATGTTTATATGTGGACCCACTCACTAATACACACAGCTCTGGAACATCAATTTGTTGAGGTTGTATTCTCAATCTTTGGTGGATAATGCTCTTGCAAAGCTTGACGAGCTATTGCACTCCGCCGTACTTCTGTTGCCAAACTGCGTGCACACAACTGTAAAAGGGTCGATACTTATTCCTCTTTGAGCTCGGTTTTGGTCTCCACCAACTTCTGAGAGAAATCACTGGCTCTTTAGCTGCTACATGCTACATGCTACACTTTCTTTACCTAGTTGTTCATTTGGAGCTGGGCAGGTCGCATACAGCCGGTCGGTCAGGGCTGCCTACTGCAGCCGGATAAACACTGATGAGAACAATGAGGCAAAGAGAAAACAGTAAAGTTACGGGTTGTTGAGTCATACCAATGAGCAGACATACACTGAAACACTGAGGGAAACTGCAGTCTGGTGATATTTTGTTTGTCGTGACGAGAGCCCTCCTTTTAATATACATGTAGTTACGTAACCCATTGTTAATATGAAAATAATTATTACCATATACAGTGCACTCCAACAGAATGTAACAACAAGTACAGTCACAAAGTATTGCATTAGGTCATGCATTAGGTCATGTGTTTTTTATTGTGTTGACTTTACATGACATCATGCAGGTTCACCAGAAACTCCTTCAGCTCAGACTCCAGCCACCCGCAGAGACCATCGAGTCCATCGCGAACAGACCCAGATCCGGCTTAGCTGCAGCCTTTGACCTGCAGCGGAGAGCTCCGGCGGGAGGAAGAGAGCTCTGCTCCTGGCAGCAGAAGCTATGGTCAGGAGCAGAGCTTCTCCTCTCTGCTCCTCTCTGCTCCTCCGGGTCCTCACTGGGAGCCAACACCACGATGCTGGAGACCCAGGCCGTACTGCTGGGCCCGCTGGAGGGAAGGGAGGCACGGGAGAACCGGGACTGAGCGGACTGTTAGACCCTGCTGCAGTAAAATGAGAGGTTTTCTAAAGGGACACTGGTGCTCGTCAACACTACCACTTTCGTCCACAGGGACCGCCAAATCAAAGGTACTTAGTGGCTTTAAGGATATACACTTTTTCGCTTTGAGTTAGGGTTAGATAGGATGCATGCTACAGCCAGTCAGCGTAGCTTAGCATAAAGACTGAAAACAGGTGGAAACAGTTAGCCTGGCTCTGTGTAAAGGTAACACAATCTGCCCGCCAGGACCTCTAAACCACACTATCAAATACATTGTATCTTATTTGTTTATAGCATAAAAACAACATTTTGTGGTTTTACGGGGAGTTTTGTGCAGGACTATTTCTTGCCCAGGCGCAGTGATTTTCTGGAGTCCTGGTCACTACACGTGGCCAAGAAACAGTCCCGCACACAACCCCTGCTAATGAATTAGCTTCAGAGGTGCTGGTAGTCAGATGTTGTTACCTTCTCACAGAAACAGGCAACTAAACATGATAGCATGTTTATTTCAATGCAGTTCAAAAAGAAATTGACACAAATTCAATCTGACACCATTCTTTGTGGAGAATGGGCAGTCCAATTTGATTTCCTGATTGTTTATTTAGATAATACTAAATAACGAAATGGAGAGAAGGCCGTGGCATTATTGGATCCTTTATGGCTCACATGTGTTTCCAGAAGCAGAGAAATCTATCTGGGTGGAGATAATGATTGTTTATGTGAAATTTATATCATATAATATACAAAGCAATAACAGGAAAGACTGACTTCAGCTGACTGTGCCATTACATATGCTTTTGACTGTGGTCTCTCATCACTCACTGCGAGAAAGTAATGGCGGTCGGCTCTAAAGGCTAACTCAGCATGATATGACTGCCATATTAAACAGACCCTGGAACAGTCTGTTGGAGCATATTGCCTTACAGTGAAAATTCCCTTTGACCTTAAGATGATCTGGGATAGGCTGATAGGTGTGCATCTGTCAGTGGATGGTATAGTATGTCCAAAATCGTACCGCTTCTGCTTATGTTGGAAAATGTTTCTTTCCTTTTATGGACTGAAGCATTTAGTTGAAATGATACTGTACAATTGACACAAGTAGTAAAACTGTGTTTTTATGGTTCTTTCTTCTCTTTCTCAGACGTATGCAGTGTCCTGCCAACCACACACACACTCACTGAAACCACACACAATTATTATCACAGCTTTCCAGAGGCAGCAAAGCAGCTGCTGCTTCACTTGATCTTTTATAATGGGAACAGCAGCAAAGAGTCGGCCATGACATCTCGGCTCGCAACACTGCTCCGACACTTCCCATAGCACGACCCCAGAGTTGCTGAGAAAATTCTAACTCTGGCTGTTGGTGGAAAAAAGATTTTAAAGATTGAATTATACACCGCAAATAACAGGCGCAGTGGGGGATTCTATCGAGCTCTGATTGACATTTACTGAATGAGACACTCTCTCCATCTGTAGCTTTTTGTATGACAGAGGATCCAGAACACCGGAACACCATCACGGGTCATTTACCACCAGGCAGCTTCATCACAAGGGACAGGACCCAGCGGGCAAATGACGGACTACATTTACTGTTGACTGTTTATAACAATGTTAGTTTCATTAACAAAAAACTATGGTGAAAAGTAAAGTGGACTTCAGGAGGAGAACCAGACTAAAACTAAGAATCATTACTAAATGTGTTGCAATTGTTGTCTATAAATGAATCACAAATGAAATGCTTCTAATCGGTAATTCACACAAAAATATCTGATGATTCGTTGGAAGCAGCGCCTCTGCCAGTAATGTAAGCTAATGCACCAGGAAGAGATTTACAGACTGAACGCATCGTTTGGAACAGGCCGATTGCTTTTTTAACTGCTCGGGGTTAGCGTTCACAAATTCACAAGGACCAATACTTCGGTTCTGCCAACATTCTGAAAATGTGACGGTGTGTTTTTCTACTGCACCACAGGTCACGATCCATTCAAGCTGTATACAGAAAAAAAACAGTATTGGGTATTTCTGTTGACGTTATCATGATGTGTTCAAATATAATCTTATAAAAATGCAGTTTTTGGTGAGAAACCTGAATAAATCCAGTTGTTTGAAGGGGACATAAACATAAATAGATATTTGAAAGAATATACAGAATGTTGACATACAGATTGAAAATGTAGAAAACTTCACATACAAAAAATGAACTTTTTTAGTCTTTAGTTTCACTGAAACTAAATTATCAAATGACTGAAATGTGACTAAAAGTAATAGAGCTTACTGTGCAGAAATGTGGTGCTGAAACAGAACCACTGTACTGATGGATTAAAGCAATCCTGCTGTTGCTTTCAGCCCATTCATCAGGGCTCCTGGGTTACGTTTTATAGTTTTACCTTCATTCTACCACCAGAAAACGTTGCACAAATACTTTTTCAAATCCTGCACACAGTGCTTTTAAAACTGAATTGTTAATGTTAATGTGGCTAAATCATTTATCCGACCTTTGCTTCCTCCTCTACATGAAGATACCACCAATTAGCTAGATATATTCACCCAAACCCTTTGCACATTAAATGCATTTGTTTATCTGTTAGTAAGCAGCATATTACATCTACTTTAGGTCTTTGTTTGTTATTTATTATAGCCTTATGGATATTTGTTGTTTTCACCCTTTAGCTTCTTATTCTTCCTCTCATTTGTATTCATTGATCCTTGAGTTTCTATGTTCTTATTCTGATTCAGGTGTTTTATCTCCTGAGAAATAAATCTGCCCCATCTAGAAAAGAAAACACAGTGTATCATCATCATGTTGTTTCACATTCACACACATTGGCATAAGAGGGGAAAAAGGGAAGGGAGACTGTAAACAAATAAAATTGGTGCAATCAAAAAGTCTATACTCGTAATAGCCTTCTGCCTCAGCTGCAGCCAGATACCCAACCAGTGAGGGAGGACTCGGGCGGGCGATGTCGGGCTTCTGAGAGTTCTTAAGTATAACGTCGAGAAAAAAGGTGTTTAACTTGTTTCCTCTGCCCTCATTAGTTTGATCAAAACCAAACCTGATAACGGTGATACCTCATAAGGGTGTAAAGATTAACCAAAATGTGTCTGAAACTCGACACACTCATTTTAGATTCAGCTACATCGACACCTAACTGATCCCAATCAAATGTTGAGGGGAATCGGCCAAACATATATATCATGTAATCATAAACTGATAGTCAGAAAGGGCTACACTATTAGCCTATCAGTGAGCCTGCCATAGAGTGATGCATGTATACGTACTTATAGGACAACGGCTAGGTTAGCATCTAACTGCTTCTCTCTACAAACAGACAATGTAGTTTTTCCATTGCATTTTGGATTATTGCATAAAATAAGCTCTGTGAAAAACAAATGTTTATCATACTTACACATTTTGTTCAGCAAGATAATCTTCACTAATGAAAACCATGTATATGGTTTTATCGCAAGAAGTAAAAAGCTAAACGTTAGGCTAACAAGGAACACACACACAAGTACACAACAGCCTTGACAGTTAACCACCTGTTGTACAACCTGAAGTATTGTAAACCTTTTTATTGAGTTTCATTTTAGTAAAATGCTGTGAGTGAATTTGAGTTCCCTCTGATTAACAGTTATAGTGTATAAGTCTAGCGCTTTTATTGTGAAAGGTACGAACAGAAGGAGTGGATCTGGTCTACGCAGGGTCAATGTCAATGTTGAAAGGAGTAATAAAGTTGGCTAGTTTGGACTACAGAGCCTCTGTGTTATTGTACAATTTAGTGTACACACGACGTGATTGGTTGATGCCTTTATGCGCAGTGTGATAGCTCAGGGAAATTGACCTCGCTCCGAAACAAAAATGACATCACCTTTTTTGTTAAAAATAGTTAAAAAAAATATTGTAGTGCAAATTAATTGCACAAAAAATGTGTGCAAAGACCTTAAGGCTAAACCTTTATTAAACCCATCTGCTGATTGTGAAATATCAAGGAAGCAATATTAAAATTGATCTGTAGTTGCATATATATTGATGCAAGAACACGTGGTAACCATGGTAGCACTTATCTACAACCCTCCCCTGTAATAATTCCCTCCAGTTTCCACCTGTCCGTCATTATTCATAAAATGTGGTGGAGTTGCAGTCTTAGCATAATAATCTGATGATCACCATCAGTTATGTCTTCATGAACTCTTGCTGACACCAGACAACACCAGCAATGTGCTGTATATCTTGCTGCCAGTCACCAGGGTTTGATTTCCCCACGGGGGCTCATGTGGCAATGATGATGCAGGATGACGTCACCAAAACTGTCCAATCAGTGAGTGATCTCTGTCCATCTGACCTCCTCTTTACTCCTCCTGGTCTGTCCCTCCCTGGTGGCCTAACAGGTAACTGACATAGTTATATGTCCCTCTGCAGCGCTCTCTGCCTTTTCAGAAATCAAAAAAAAAAAAAAAAAGCAGCACATTGTGTTATTTGCTTCATACTCTACCGTGGTACTCATGTAGCACTAGTCTGTGCCTCTCCAAATCCTCCATCCACCACAGCGCTTTTCTCTGCCGGAGACTGCTTGACTCTTTACTCTCTTGTTGTTGGGTGCTCTGGAAAACTCTTCAGCAGTTCATTCATTCAAGAGTGTTTAGAGAGTAATTGATGGCCGTTCTTTTTTGTTTTCACGCTGCATTCATCTCGACCAACAATCTTTTGTTCGTCACAAAACAGCCTCGTCCCGTGGTCAAAACCACCAGGCTGCTGGAGCACTTTGCATGCAAATAAAATAAATATATAACACAAATAGCTGAACACGAAGCGTCACACACAATCTGCCAATTGTTATTTTAATTAGGAGAGAATTTGTTAGAATTTAACAAAACTGTATTACACATGCATATTAATTGAATAGTGCAAAATCATTGGCGATTGTGCTCCGTCCTGAAGCAGGATAATAGAGGGGTGATGCTGAGGACAGATAAGGCCTAATCCCCATGGAGTCCAGACACTAGTGGTGATGAAGGGAGTTGCTGCAATCAGCTGATGAATGAGAAGCATGACTGTGGTGCTGCTGGAGGTGACTGGGGGGAGAAGGGTCATCATCTGATTGTGCTGAAATGACAACTGACAGCAGCAGAGAGGAGAACATTTTTAAAGTTTGACAGCAACGATGTGATTGGCTTAAGGAAACTGTGCAGAATCTGGTTGGTTAATTTAAAGTGAAGGCCCAAAATCAGCTGATAGAGTTACCAGAGGGAGAGAGAGAGAGACTGAGAGATTATGAGTGAAAAGGAGAGTAAAGAGAAGTAAAAGTAAAAGAACTTCCGCTCAGGCTTCATATGAAGATGGCCTCACCTCTTTGAGGAAGGAAATTCAAATGTCTCTGAGTCTGAAATTAGGCGATGTGAAGTAAATTCATCTCTCTGGCAGTTTTCAAAGGCGCTGCGTTATTTTTCTTCTCTTCTCCACATAACAGGCGGGTAATATCGTTCTCTCCTCTCCGTGAACATATCAAACATGAAACAGTGCGACTCTCAACAATGCGGCGTTGTGTGCAGTTCACAGTTATTTGATCAGAGCCTCGACTGAAAAAATGCTGTTTGCTGGAATGAGAATGGGCTTTGTACTGCCGGCTACAGGAAACACGAAGAAAGAGAATGAAAATGAAAAGGGCACTTGGCAGGGATGCTGTGTCCATTCTGCTGCATTCCTATTCAGTCAGCCTGTCCGAACTCTGCCTGTGCATTAATAGTCTGTGCATTAAAGCGCTGCATATCTGGCTTTGATACCCCTTGGCTGATTCTCTTTTGGTCGGGTTATCATGGTAATGCTCTTTGACAGAGCTGTAACACAAGGCTGCCGGATCAAAAGGCATTTTGTTTTCTTTTCATCTCTCATACTTTCTGCCAAGACTTCATTAAGCGAGGGAGACAGCCGCAGAAACACAGGGCGGCTGACAGGCAGGCAGTGGAGCAGCTGCAGCCGCGGACTCGCCCTGTAAATATCTGGGACGCTGCTCATCAACATGTTCATTTCTCCCCATCGTGCAGCAGGACTTCTTTCATTAGCTCATACGTAAGTATTTTGGATGGCGACTTGCAGATGATTAATTCACTCGCATCAACTGGCCGCCTCTGACGGTATGAGTGTTCCCCTCCTGTGAAGTTCACATTTCTGTCTCATCTTTCATCTGCCGACGCTGTGCTGGGATGGAGACGGAGTGTAGGTGCTCGTGTGTGAGTGTGTGCACATGTTTGTGTGTATTTGGTACTCCTGCTTGCTCAGTTGGCAAAGGCACATATTTATGTAAGTAACAGCAACGCTCTTGCACTCAGTACCTGTAGATAGAGGTGGGAAATAAAAAAAGACTGTTGCCACATATAAATTATGATTCAGTCTATTACGATAACTATCAATGTTGTCAGAGATGCAATCAATACAACCATAAAGAAGGGATAGCTTTGATCAAATAATATGCTCGGGTTGACATTGTTGCTTTCTCAAAATATTCAATGATGTTTTTGACGATTAATCATCAGTAATGTGGACATAATGACTAAATCAGTAAAGACAAATAAGTGAGTTCAGAAAATTACATCACTTTACTGTTATGCAGATTTTAATACCAGGAAAAGACCAGACTTATGCCATATTATGATATCCAAATCTAAGATGATCTCTCATATCACAATATAGATATAATATCAATATATTGCCCAGCCCTACCAAAGTCTACTGAATATTAATAGCAAAAATGCAGGATACTGTTTATCTGAATGTCAGTGTGAGGTTCAATAATTAAATGTGATAATATATCGTCTTTCAATAGAATCATACCGTAATTAAATCTTGTTTCGCAATATCTACGCAATTATGTCGTCAATATTGACAATAACAAGATAACTCAAATTACTCTCCATTTGTGAGCATGCATGTAAAAATGGTCAATGTACAGCTGGAAATATATATGTGTATATATATATATATACTCTTATATATAATATATTTATTTTCCTGTAATTTCACCATAAACTGTTATGTTTATTTAGCGCTAAAGTTCTTGATACATTTTTCAAGAATTCATTAATTAATTAGACTACATACTTGCAATGCTTTATCGAGATATGAAATTACATATATCAGGATAGAACATCTTGGCTGTTTGAGTCAAGATTAAATTTGTCTTCTGTTGATAGCATATGTTTGAAGTTGTTTTTACTTATGAACCATCAGTAGAATTGACTCTACATGAGGAGATGGATATGATATCTCACTGCCCTTAGAACACCACACATAAACAGAACTTCTCTCTCCTTATTCGTCTATTTTTTCCACAGCAAAAAAATGTTCAACTGTTGCTCCACAGTTACAATCTATGTTTAACTAACTACACCCAGTCTGACTGACCTGTACAGTCCTGCCCTTTAGTCGCAGCCTCCATTCTTTACGATCAGAGGACTTAGCAATAATAAAAGAGCTTTGTAAGTGGCTTCTGTTTCAGAAGACTCAAACCCCTCACCACCCACTGACCTTCCTGAAAGACCCCATAAGGTTAATCCCCAGGCAAATAATTGAATCTTGACCTGGCTATTATTATCTCCCGCTAACCGTTCCACTCTGCAGGAAGCTGACCTCGTAAAAGCCTCAGGGCCTCCCTTTGGTTCCCCCACACTAAAGGACACACACACACATATGAACGAACACTCTTGTCCTTGTACTGCTACGTCGATACAGACAGAAACAAACACACACAAATGCCTGCAGGCAGATCGAACACAGTATTAAATACAAACCTAAATAACATGGTTACAAGGTGACACACACACACTCTCACGCACAGAAGGTAGTGTATGAGTACTGTACAATGTGCAGTAACACCAACACGTCCACACAGTTTGTCTGGATGGGAGGAGCGCACCATTGTCTGCCAGTGGGTGGTAGAAGCTGTGTCTAAAGCGATCTCACAGACCCATGACTACAGGGAGAATGGAATCACACCTGGCACAGCCCGCCTCCTGAACACACACACAGATGTTTTTTTAGTACAATTAGAAAGTACACTTGAGTAGTCAAAGTCCGCTTTGACCACACCTGCAGAACTTGCTTCTTGCTAGAAACACACATTAGACACCATATGCATATGTCTTCTGGTGGTCATGGTCTTCATGGTCTTTTGGCTTTTGCAATTAATTTGAATTCTCCTCACTCCTGAGGGAGAGAGGAAGTGCATGACTGAGAGTCTCTCTGGAACCGTAAAGTAGAAAAAGAAATGAATGTGAGAAAAGTGCACCTCAGGCCTCATGCACCATCTTGCCTACTCTTTGTACTAAGAACTCATTAACACACAAAGACACGCATAAATACTGTGTACATAACACTTGTAAACTTGAGTGAACACAGTACTGTAATCCAGATTAGCATTTCCCATCATTGGCTGGTGGAGACAGTGTGTAATCTTACGGTATGCCATTTACAATCGACAACAACAGCTAACACACAGTAGCTCCATGCGACGGCACTGTACAACATGAATAAGCAAGAAAAATACGAGACACCATCGCTTTATGATAACTGTAAAGCTACATATCACCCAGATCATTTACCGGTCTGCAGTTCATCTATGGCAAATATTTACACGCGTTCTAGGCTTGGTAGATGGTCGGCCCAGAAAAAGCCCAACACCTGTATTGGCTAAACAGCACGAGAATTCTTGATCACTTAGATTGTTTTTCCCACATTTTATGTTTTTTTGCCAGAAAGTAGTACGGATTTATTTTATTGTTGGTAAGCTACATGCCAAAACTGTGTGGCAGACCCCGGTGGCTGTGACCATGAACAACTTCTGTGCTGACATAAGATCCAATAAATGGATGTCAAAGGAGATCATCTACCATGAGAAATGACAATAGAGTTCAGAGGCAGAACTGTGAAGCGCTATAGACCACCTAGGGAAAGGCTGCTAGCACTTTCTGTGTCAGTATTTCAGAAGAATTAGACAGTTGGAAATAGAAAAGAAAAACACGGAACTACCCGAGCTCTTCCCGGTAGTCCATCCAACCTGAGCAGCCCGCCAATAAAGGTAACCCAAGAATCCAATGAGCTTACTGACAGGACTACAGAGCTGCTTGGCTGCGATGGGAGTTGTTGCTGGAAGAACCACAGTGAGTGTATCACTTTATGAATCTAGGATGTACAGCAGAGTAGCCAGAAGGACACGAGTTCCTGGTGCAGAGGTACATGACCTGGACTTTGCCTGGACTTGGCAAAAAGGCACTTGAAAGACGCTTGAGGAAGGCAAGAGGCAGAAGGGTCTTTTGTGTTATTATGGAAACTGTACTCTCAGCCATAAAACAAAGCTCTCTGTCAGGCGGAAACTGGGCACAGCTCATTACCCATCTAATAGCACCCCTACTGCGAAGCAGGGTGGTGGCAGCGTCATGCTGTGGAGGGGAGCAGGAGGGACCAGCAGACTTGTGAGGATGGGGGGAACAATCAATGGAACCAAATTAACTAATTTTCTCAGAAAACTTGCTTCAGGTTGCCAAAAACCATAGATGGGCCACTTATGTTCTGACAGCCAAATCGGTGCTGGAATTGCTTCAGAACGGGGCTGCCAAAGTCTTGTTGCAACCCAGCAATGGACAGATTTGAAATCCATTGAAAATTCTGCGTAATGACTCAACGGTGTGACTGAGCTCCAGCTTCCTACTGAGAGAATTCAAGGCGTTCTGTCCGTTGGTTGATCGGTCCACCACTTGCAAATATTGGATGGATTGGTGTGAACATTCATGGACCCAGGAGATGAAAACCAACTGCCTGTGGTGATCACTTAACTTTCCCAATAGAGACACCATGAGGTTGTCGGTTTTGTTTTTTTGGTGAAAGATCTCCACAACTATTGTTATTGCCATGAAATTATGTGCAGGTATCCATGGTGCCCAGAAGGTTCCCAGAGGATGATACATACTAGCTTCGATGATCCTTTGAGTCTTCCTGACTTAAGTGTCCTACTGACTTTTCCTCTATGGCCACCGGTGGGTTTACACCCATGGGCCAACGAGAAATGTCTCGACATGTCTTCTCCTGACAACTTTAGTTTTTAGAGAAATATCTCCACAAGACTTGGATAGAACATTAACATGCTATGTGGTTCGGTAAGTCTTTGTGAACTTTGGTGATTTCCTGATGTCTTTATCTAACACCATCACCAGGCCAACATTTTAATTTGTCAAATTGGCTTAATAAAAAAACATGATTTAGTCCTTTCTGAATGTAGATGCCAATACCACAAAATGCAGAAAAAGTCCAGGAGGTTGAATACCGAAACCAAAGGTTTGGTATTTGGAACCTGTTATTTAGTCAGGCATTTTCATTTTGACATTTACCCTGAGAAACAGATGTGAAGTGACAGGAGACGAGTGTCTTATGTCTGAGCAAAGATCAAATGTTAAAAGACTGAAGTAAAACTGGATGTCAGCTTTCTATTGGAGACTAAGTGCACGCACAGTCACAATTTTAGTAAGTCCTCTATTGCCATTAGAGTGAAGGGAAGACATTGCACTGACACTGAGATTTGTTTCACTTAATGGTGGCCATATTTGTTGTATTGAATAGACTGGTGCTGGAATGAGTCCTAAAATATGGAAATGAGTCAGCATTTTCGTATTCCCTTTTGAAGTCAATGTTTTTTTTTAATGGGTTTTAGGTTAGATGTCTGAAATAAGGTCTGTGGTTAAGAGAATGTAATGTTTTGTGTTACGATATAAGATAAGTCTGTAAATACCGCTTCATGATATTTCATCGCCCTGATTCGTCCTCCTTCGCCTCATTGTGTTTACTCACACTAATGCGACCATGGTGCAGTTCATTGATACTTGATAACGTTTACTTCTAGTGTATGAGTGCTCATTTGTGAAGATTATTTTACTATAATAATCCAAAATCCAATGGAAAAATCCCATTGGCTTTTTGTCAAGATAACCAATGTGATGCTAACTTCCAAACTATTAGTTATAGTAATCCCTGCAGCACTCTAATTCATGTGGTAAACCCATAACCCAGTATACAGATAAACTGTTATATAATTATATATATTAAATAGAAACACAAGCAAAATGGAGAAAAATGGAAACTATATACTGTAGTGTACTGTGTAAATCATTAGCTGTTGTTGTCATTAATCATCCATTACCCTCATCTATTCTCCTTAAGCATCATCAGGAGACAAGCAGAGGAGGAAATACAAATTAGAATATCCTGGATGGAGTAAAACCGAATGCGCTGCATCATCTTTTGTATTGTCTCTTCATCTTTTATGCAACAAGGCTTACTAACCTCTGTAAATATTTTAAGACCATTATTTGTTACAACCTTAGAGTTGGGCTTCAAGTCTGAGCAGACGGTATTTGAATACATTTGCAGCACATTCACAGAGGATTAGAAATATCCTTCAAAGTTAAAGCTCAAAGCTGCTATAGAAAAGCATAATGGATGTTTGTGCATGATGGAGAGTCCCCACTTTAGAGCGAGGCTGGGTAATCATAAACAACTGTACAAGACACGCTAAACAAATACACCAACAAATCAATGCATTGAGAAACGGCCGTGTAGCTCAGAGCAGAAAATGTATTCAGAATTCTCTTAGCATTTAAGCATTATTTGTTAGTGATCGACTAATAACTACTACAGTTAATGATTTCATTGTTTATGAACAACCTGGTTTTACATTAGGAACATATATTAAAACAAATCCACTATTCAGATTCAGAGAATTCACTCTAAACAGATTTTTTGTCATCCTGTTACATTATTCAAGCAAATGACTCTAAGAAGAAGTGTCATGACACTTCTTCTTAGAGTCATAACACAATAAAAATGTAAATATAATCATACACACACTGCTAGAATCAGTGGAACTCACTCTTCACAGTGGTATCAAGATCGCCGATGTCCATTGAGCACAAAAGCCCAACAGCTGTCAAACATCAGCATCATTCTGAGCATGTTATTATGCTGACAGTAGCATTTGACTCAAAGTGCTTCACCAGGGTATTCACCAATACCAAAATCGGATATCAGACCGCAACTGACTCAAACACCTAGAGTGGGTATCGGTGACAATGGAACCGATCTATTCAATTAAATTCCATGTTAAAAAGGTTTACACTTCAATTGTGATTACTGTTTATTTTAAATACCAGGTTGTTGGTGTACAATTAATAAATTAATAAATTATTTTAGGAATGAAAACCAATTAAATGAATGTGTTTATTTCATTCATGGGCCGTCAGGGCCTTCTCTGCTGGCCTAAACAGAATCACAAAGTTATAGCTATTTTATAATCTAATAATTTTTCATAAATACTCAACATGTATTATAATTTATACAAATATTGTTCCCATTATCTTATTTTCTCATTGCACAGCTACTGTGTTCCTCAGTTGCTCTGCTTCCAGTGCAGCTTGTTGTAAGTAGAGCTTTTATCCAATCAGATTTCACCTCTGTGTCTCTAGGTAGAAGAGAGGCCCCAGGCCTGCAGACTCACCAGTGAATCCATGTGCAGTTTAAGTGAATGGGGACGATATTGTTGATTGTCATAGACTTCAACCAATCATATTTTTAGTTTGACATGTTGGGCGGATTCTTTGACGTGCCAGAGCTGCTAGCTGGTCTACAAGTACGTCATCATTACGTGCAGCTCAGTTTTCAGGAGCAGCTCTGCAGTGAGGTGCAGTGTGTGCTGTGATTGGTCAGTGGGCGAGCATGTGACTATTGTGAACCAAAACAGCCAGCAGAGCTTAGTTGGAGGAGTAAGAGTCCAAATTGAAAGATATGGAAGAAATTATAAAAATGTTTGGGTTTTGCTTGGTGTAGTTTATTTAATTTTTTACCTAGCTTTGTTTTTTTCCACACTCAATGGCTGATGGAGGAGAAATGGATTTCTGGAGAAGGACATTTCCAGAAAAACTGGACATCGCATCAAAGGGTCGGCCAACCCCACAGCTAGCAGCCCTAACCCAGCATGGAAAAGGATTTGTACGAGCGGTATTTCTGGCTGACACCGGCGGAGAAGCGCTGCACATTTTATGGCTAAGAATGCGTTTCATTTGCAACTGAGCTCTTGGTGTTTGGAACTGTTTGGAGCTACGCTATGCTAACCAAGGCAGATACACGACAGGACACGTTTGCAGGAGGACTCTGGCCTGCACCGATGTTCTGTACAACCGCGGTGTTAAACTCTTTGTTAACAAAGAAAGGAGGATGGACTTTGTCTTTAAGTGAAGGCAGCTGTGGTAAGTCAACTGCTTTAGTGTTACTACTGTGTTCATTTGTCTATCGTGTCGTTTTTATGAATAATATGAATGGCTCGTTCTCTAGCGCCACAGTGTTGCTGGATTGATTTGTTGCTTTGTTGTCATATAAATATATGTGACTGGTTCTTGTGAGTTTGTTCTTGTCATCGTGTTAATTAGATTGATTTGGACTATATGCATTATCCGTTAATTACGACGCATCCCGTCATGCGCGGGGTTATTGTCCGGACAATTGAATCCGTTCGGGCTGTTGTTTCCCGCTTAGCATCCCTGAAGACGTGTGCGGTGCCGCAGCCTCAGCTGTTTGTTGTTATTGTTCCGGGTTCAGAGGTCACAGCCCGTTGTCTCCTACATGAGCGAAGTCCACCGAAAACATTATATTTCCCACAATTTAAGCTTCTGTATTTTCCAAACGCACTAGTATTATTCAAACGTATTGTTCGGTTCGTAAGCCTCGTACCGAACGGTTTAATACGAATACGTGTATTATTACACCAATAGAAACAAATAACCATAGCTGTGGCGTCATAATGAGGTTATTAGGAGATGGCTCAAGTGTAGTAGGACAGCACAGAAGGCCAAGGTCTAAAATGCACGGCCCGCCACTAGTTTATTTATTACATTCATTACATTTTATTACATGTTTAAGTCAAGTCTGACACAGTGAGGCATAGAACTTATTAATTTAACACTAGTATTGACAAGGTACTCTGTATCGGCCGACACCCAAAGCCTAGGTATCAGTATCAGGACTGAAAAACTACAATTATAGAGCATAAACTAATAGACTAAACTCATTATTCATCACTTTATTTCTTCAGTGTATTGAAGCGGTGCTCACTGTCAGTAATCATCGCCCGCCCACAGCGTCAGCTGTATATGGTGAAAATTGAAGTCACAATCGCATCAGTGACATCTACACGGTACTTTGACATCAGAACAATACTCTTCACATATAATCTAGTCAACATACACACATCATTGTGTTTGCGCACATCATGACTGTCAATCCATTTCAGCCTTTCAAATATGATTCTCTACAATGACCTATATGTAATAATAGCCTATCCAGGACAAATGATTGGTCCTACAGTTGCATTAATGGCCAGCAATTGAACTATGTGGATAAGGATGGTATTATATTTATTTTGTGAGGAATGAGTCACTTAATTGTCTTTGGCTGCTGGTCACTTAATTCAGTCTGCAGAAAGACAAAATAATTTCACTATCTAAAAAACAATGACAGGGCACCTGAACTGAGATCATTGCAGGAATGATTCCAGGATGTTATTTTTACTACTCAGATAGCATGGAAATGTCTATTATTAATTGCTGTGTCAAAAGACAAAAAGGGGAGAATAGAAAGAAGTGAAGTAATACTGTCCCTAAAGAATGATACCCAGCACTGCTGGGACTCCCTACAGAAGTCAGCAGTCACATTATCTCCCATAATTCATAAACCTCTCCTGCTTTGAAGTGCTGCCACCTGTTTTTTTCTTCTTTTTTTTCCCTTCCCCGGTGCTCTTCCCTCCCCGCCGTCTTCATCCTCCTCCTTCCTCCGGGGATTGTAGCTTTAATGTCCTGTCTCATCTCTCAGGGTTTGGATGCGCTCTTACATTTGGTATTCACCGTGAAACTGATCGCCCACGTGCGTCGACCTTGCGGCGGATCTGCTCGGCCTGGTAGGGCGGTCTGGCCTCGCCTGGAATGCCAAATGCTGCCGGCGATGTGTGACCCTGGGAGGTGTTGTTTTAGAGGAAAGCAAAATAACATATGCATGTTTTTTGTGTGTGTGCACCTCCCAAGATGCCTCCACCATTGAATTGTTTGCCACGGTTCATCGCTTTGGCACGACTTAAATACAAAATACTGGTCGTTGCTGGGATTTCGATCGGCTTATTTGCATTGCAGCCGCAGTCGGTAACGGCAGATCTGAAAACAACTGCTCTCCTAAATGTCGCTGCAGTTGTAGCATCTGAATTGAAGGGACTAAGTAACCTGTTCCTAAACTCAATATAAATAATTGGATATTAAATTCTACAGTGTGAACAATATGCACACACAGTTATATAACCATGTGAGTGATGTAATGGGTCAATAACACTCCAAGGATTCTCCGAGACCAGTGAGAAGCATGGATATGGTACCAGAGAAACATAACATCATGGTAGTGTTGTCGTAGTGAGCTTGATAGCATGTTGATGGTGTTATTCAGCTGGAAGCTGTGCCTAAGAACAACCTCACACTACCCAGAATGCTCGGGCCACACTGTCTGTGTGTGAGTCGCCGAACCTCTTGCTCTTTTTATTTTGGGCTCTGGTCAGCAACGCCTTCTTTCAAAGATTCAAGGTCTCACCTATTTATTCTGTGTGCTGTATGGTTCACAGCAAAAAAGGACCAACAAATTTTGTTTATTGACATCATACCATCAAATTACTAGAGTTTCAATGGCTATATCTAATCAACATGTCACAGACATGAAAAAAGTGATTAATAATTTTTTTACTCAACACCTTCTGTTTCTGTTTCAAAATAAAATACTACAAGGCTTTCATTGTGAAATGTTTGCAGGACAGTGTTGTGACTTGCACGACTCAATACATTCATTATACCACCTTCTAATTATGGTTTGTTATTAATTACGAATGAGCGCAGGCTTCTTAAACGTTTTTTGTCCAAAATGAAAATGAATGAAAGGTACAATGATATGATATAAACACTCTACACACTAACTCTACATAGAAAGAAGGGCTAGCAGCAGCAGCAATGCTGTCTGTGTGGACACCACGCATGTAGAGACGCAGCAGTTCACTGTTGCAGCCGTGACGCGCTGCTCACGCAGGCGGTGAGGCCCGGGCATAATGCATGTCAACAGCATCTTTCAGCAGACCTCCCCTGTCTCCGAAACGCTTGCTTCTATGAACGTCTTATTCTGTTAACACTATACGTCTCAAACACAATTTTAAAACATCATACTATTCTTTTCACAGGATGAGAACATCTCCTCCTGACAAGTAAACTCAACTTGATGTGAAGAAATTGTTGCTGTGCCCCGTTAATATTAGCATATTAGCATTGTCACTGTGAGCATGTTGTCATACTGATGTTAGCATTGAGCTCCGAGCACTGCTATGCCTTAGCAGAGCCTCGCCGCTCGACTCTTAGTCTGGTTGCCTCCGCTGCATCTGCCAGACAACTATTTGCATTCCAAAATGGAACCAACAGCGAGACACCTCCACGAACTGCAGCTCCATTACCAGCTATTTGGAGCCCGACCACCAAACACCTCATCATCGTCGCTGCCTTAACTGTGATTAATGTGCTTTGCCCTGCTGGGGTTAAAACAACCGCAGCATGCGCCATTTATTGGCTTTCCCTATGTGTTTGTTGACAAGCTGTCCTGGACACACTTAACATATCATCCGGCATGAAAAGGAGGTTGCATGGCAGCTACTTTGGGGTCAAGGGGTTAGCTTATTACATCGCCATCTTTTAACAATGGAGCTTCTCGCGACAGACAAATAGCCATGGGAGGCTTCATCATGCGCTGTGGCTTCATGGGACACCGCATCATCAGCAGACGGGACACGTGACGCTCCAGCCGCCAATCGTGGAGAAAGAGAGAGAGAGAGAGAGAGAGAGAGAGGAATGCAGGATGGTAATCAGAAACACATGCTTGTGAGTGAGAAGGCCCTGACTGCAGAGGGAGGATACCAAGAGACAAACATAGCTCTAGCTCTACACACACACACACACACACAAAGGGCTTTGTGAAAACATACCTAAACAGGGAGATGTGGGACATGTCATGTATTTTGCCTTGGTCCTCCTCAGCAGGATTTCGGTTGAAACTGAACACAGGATTTGGCAATAAGGGAGCAGTCAAAAATGATAAAGTAGACTTACATGTTCATTTGACATTAAGAATAGTAGCCGTTTCTGCCTCGCTGTAGCCGCAGCTTCAGCCATCCTCGCCCTCAGCAAACCGCGGGGCCTGTGCTATATATATATATATATATATATATATATATATAGGCCTTTTTTTCTCCCGCTTGTATATATATATATATATATATATATACAAGCGGGAGAAAAAAAGTCCCGGTCATCAGTCACTTCCCCTGTGATGGATCCTTTGGCGTGTGTAACAGGGTTAAGACGGTGCTTACATGCTGGCTTTATGTGCTGACAACAAAAGCAAATTGCCTGAATAATGCTCAAGCAATAACATTTTAATTATTATATCACAATGGTAGATTATATGAGTAAAAGCTACTCAATAACTATGCAAAAAACAAACAAAAAAACTCATAAACCAAACTGGGTAAATTATATTTCTTTTTTTTTATTCCGTCTTTGTTCGTTTATCACCTACTATAAATTGTTATTTATAGTGTTATGCAGCCAAAATTGGACGCAGCTAATTTTATTTCCCGGGCTACTAAGCTTAACGATAAAGCGGGCCAGTAATTTATGGTAGTTTCCACTGGCTAACCAGACCAGTCCAATAGCGGTATCAATCAGGGAGGAAAGTGCTGCAAGGCCAGTGCTTTGTGGAATTAAGACTCTGCTCCTGGCTGCACAGCTCCCCAGTGTAGAGCTGCAATTACATCCCAGCCATTCTGTTAAGCTGAGCCGCCGCCATGCGTTTGAGACTGACTCTCTCTGCACCACTTGCAGAAAACATTAGCATTTTTAAAACTATTTCAGTACCGGAGGAAGGATGTCACACTGTTTGACTTATTTTATTTTTCTATGAATTCCAGTTTCTCTGAATACTCCTGCTACATGCACAGGTTCCTGATGAGTGAATGTGCTTGCATTGCTGGTATTTAATTGTTTTGCTTAGGTGGGCTGAGAGTAGTGTATTAAAAGCTATTTTTAGACACGGAATACATAACATCGCTGGCTTTATGTTTAAGTTATGTTCTGTCAGTCATTCAAACAAAAGTGAAATGCATGTCAATATCCAGGTATGACGTGTGACGACCCTCACACTTGCCAGGCTGTGGGCCGGCTCGCTGATGGTTTCCTGGGGGGAGGAGCTGGACAATCACTTGCACCAACCAGCCCAGCTGATTGGAGCCTCCAGGAAGGCATAAAAGACAGCCCTCCTGGGAGGCTAGGTCTCTCTCTCACAGCAGGGCCTGCTGCACCAGCCTCATCCTTTGTCCGTTATACGGTAGTTGTGCAGCTAAATAAACTATTTTCGGGTTAAGATCTCTGTGTGGCCTCCCTTTGTGTTGCCAGCCTTGAGCCAGGTGGTAACAGACGACACATTTACTAAAAGAGGCTCATGCTCGAGAATGATCTGGTTCAGGTTTGCAGGCGAGAGCGCTGGCATAGAAGACGACAATAGGGACAGATACTACATTATACATAGACAAACTTAAAATGCGTATCCAATGCATATAGTGTTTGTAGCAAATGCTAGAAATCAACAGTCTTACAAAGTGGTGCTCAGAGAACAACCTGCTGCTCAACATCAGTAAAATCAAGGAGCTGATTGTAGATTTTAGAAAACAGGAGGCGAAGACACACAACCCTGTCTCCATCAATGGAGCTGAGGTGGAGCAAGTTAACAGCTGTAAGGTCCTGGTAATCCGCGTCACAAACAACCTGACGTTGTTTCTCCTGGTGAAGAAAGCTCATAAACGGCTGTATTTCTAAAGGAGCAATAGAAAGCATCCTGGCTGGAAACATTACAAACTAACATGGGATGTGTACGGCACAGGACAGGAGAGCTCTACAGCGGGGGATTAAAACCAGAACATCACTGGTACCATCTACTGAGCATCCGTGATATTGGTGAGAAGAGAAGCCTACAAAGAGCTTAAGGATATTAAGAGACAAAACCCAAACAACCTGTTCACCCTGCTGCCTTCTAAAAAGAGATACACAAGTATCAGCTGCGGGACCACCAGACCAGAACTACTGTGAGATACTTCATTCATCCTCACCCTCCACATTTAATAGAGTTTTGCATTTTTGTACGTTTTTTTTCTTATGTAGCAAAATGGGACGACAACAGAGTTGCAGGTCTTTGTTCATTTCACAGAGAAAGCTGTCGAGGAAAAGTTTTTTTTTTCAGAATTTAACTTTACAATTGCCACTTGAAGCTGCTTTGGTGGATCTGTTAAAGCTCGGTAATCTGTTGATGGCAGAAAGACTGAGGAGTGAGTGCATTTAAACATTGAAGCACCAGCTTTACATATTGAAATCAATTCAGTTTGAAAACCTTAAAATCGTGTATTGGCTTGCAGAAATGATGATATCTTATTTGCTTTTTGACCAAGATTTTCAAGGCTCGATTGTAAAGACACTCTATGGATTGATATGGATAAATTACAGGCTGGTTTGCCTGGAAACAGGCAACCAAACCATAAGACAGATGTGAGAACCAGCGAGGCACAGTCCGATGTCAAACAGTTAAACAGATAAGATGAGCCTTAATCGTTTTACAAAGCTTTTTAGTCTGACTTTTAAAATGTAATGAGGATCTAACGTTATCCCTTAGTACTTTATCTCTTGTTCAATGAGCTCACTATTAATTCTAACATTCCAAGGGTTCTGTTGTAGGTGTCGCTCTAATGGAAAGCAGATAGACTCTGGCTTCTTAGTGTTCACCGTCTAACAGGACGCATTCAAGCCAAGTTGAAGTTGTTCCCTTAACATCATTGCCGGTTTTGCCAGAAACATGACAGAATTCTGCTGACTGTTCTATAAAACAGCTGTCTTTTATTGTTGTTTTGTGTTTGCGGTCATTTCACATTTCTCTGTGGTCTTGCATCTCATTGTATTGACTTTGCACATCTTTGTTGTTTTTTTTGGCATCGCTCTGTTGCAGAAATATGACTAGGTCCAAGCTTCATGGTAAGCTTGTCGTTGTGACTTTATTTACAGTATCCAGAAATTGCAATTACATTTACATAAAGAGGTGTATGTTCATTTATTTGTCTTTAGCAGCAATCAAAGTTAGATAGCTTTTGTAATTTATTGAAAATAGTTGTGCATGCTCAGCATACTATACAACATGCTTTCTAATTCAAAAGAAGGTTTAGAAAAAGAGACAAACATATACTGTACAAGCTGTTTTATTAAGATATTTCATCGTTTAGTTTGGACGCTCTCTGTAAGATATGACCAGCGTTTGACTAAAATAACCTCCACGCTGGATTCATGCCTAAGGCAGGAGTGCCAGTGCTGTTTTGTCAACTCAAAAAATATGTTGTCTTGACTCTTACCCTGAAATTACCTCCACAGTGACCAGTGGGCCAGTGAAGGCGCTGCTGTAGACTTGCAAAGTGAGCCGGCTGTTGTTCTGCTTCAGAGTGAGCAGCCTGGGCAACAGAAGTGTAGCCAGACAAATAACCAGATCCAGATTTGGTACTTAATGAGGTGTGATGTAGTGCTGCGTCGAGACTGCGGACATGAATTGGGTCTGAGGGTGAAATAAAATAAGCAGACCATGCTCAAGTGCTGTAATAACATGATCTTCTGTTGTATTAGAGCAGTCCAATGTAAACTAGCTTCTACAGAAGTGTCCATGGTGAATTATCTGGTTATTATTCAGCATGCTCATCCCAAAGATCTCATATCAGCGATTAATGAAAGCATTCTTCTCCACAGGGGTTTTCATTGTGGAAGTAGGGGTGGAGGGTATGTACAAGCTGGATGCATCCCTCAGGCAGACTCTGTATGACAAGAAAACACATATTTGTAGTGCAGCAGAGGGGATGTTGAACTACTGTAAATTGCTTACATCTCTTACTGCACCAGCTCCTTCGAGAGCTTTTCATCTACTGAACAGAGAGAAAGTTATAAGTGCGTTACAGAAACCCTGTGTCTGTGGTCTCTACTAATCAGCTTAGTAGAAAATGCAACAAGCCTGCTCTTGGTAATAGTGTGGAAAATATTAAGCTTATAGTTGACATGCACAGTTGTAAATCGTGAAATGATTGATCAGAAATGTACATAATTGATCATTTAAGTAAATCCTGACAAGCCAAAGCTTAGCGACCATAACAACGGCATGGCAGGCTCAAGCTTTAGATTCCTCCAAATTCTTTTGTTTAAGGAACAGATTAACCAGCGTGTTTATCTACTGCAACTTAAGCTGCAGTCGTTAGCATGCCTGGCTAAATGACTTACAGTATTACCAGTGGTGGAAGAAGTACTCTGATCTTTTACTTTGGTAAGGGCAAATACCAGAGGGGACTGTGTTGTACAATACAGACCTAGTAAGTTTTGGCAAACAGTCTTCTGAGTCAGAGCCACCGACTACTGGAACAGTGTTCCTATTGAGTTAAGAGAGAGCACTAACCCAACCGTTAAAGAAAAACTAAAGAGACAGATTAAAGCAAACCAAACCTGCAATCAGTAATCACACATCTCATCTCTGGCACTGCCGTTATATACGCTTATTGTTTTTGTAATGTTTTTATGTATTTCATTGTATTTTATTGTATTGTACTATAGTGTTTGCTGTTGAATTGTACTGATAATATTAGGCCACTAAATTGTAATAACCTGCCCAGGAACTACAGATGAAATGTGCTCTCTAGCTAACTCATTTACATTTACATTGAGGTGGGAACTGAAATGTTGATTAATGCGCACTGTCCCTGGTAAATAAATACATTTAAGTAGCAATACCGCAGTGTAAAATTACATATATCAGAATGAGATATAAGAAATCACATTATAATTAGTGATTATTATGCATCACTATGTAAAGAAAGTTACAAGAATTTGAACTTTTTCTTTTACTGACTGATATTCTGGTTGCCTATGAAGCTGATAACGATTGTAAGTGTAGATATTTGAGTAATTTTTATTCTAAAATATTGTTTGAGAAATGTGTTGTATTTTACATTTTGTTTTATTAAAATTGGGAATTCTGCCATGGATAAAAAAAAAACATGGCCAGAATGCACCATTAAAAAAATGAATAATTCCGTGGCGGGGTTCATCTTTGTCACCTGTTTCACCGCTGATGAGTTTGAATGCCAATACATTTTTACACAATCAGGTAGTGAGAATGCTGACTTTTTGCTCAGGACATGTAGCTTTAGCTTCAATCTTTAAGCACAATATCATTCAAGTATAGTCACCAGGTTTATATTTAGGACTCTTTTAAACGTGTCAGCTGGAAAGAGTCAAAAGTCAGCTGAAGACAGCGTTTTTGCCTTTTTTGCTTATGGAGCTAACGTTAGCTAAATGAGCTGGCTAGCTACAGCTCATGCAATATGCTAGTAATAGTTATTAACATTTGCAGGCTAGAAATAAGAAGCCTGCTCTGGTCTGTCTGAAATCAAGACACCATTTTTTTCAATTTCTAAGAATTTCGAGTAGTAAATTGGCAACATACGGTTAAAATTGTAAACAGCTAACTTAGCGAAACCGTCAATTAGCTTGATGGGGAAGCAAACCGCTAAGTGGTTTTGATATCAAGGCAAATGTTTGGTGGGCTTTTTCAAGATTGAGAAAAAAATGTGAGCATCAAGGCTGTTGGCCGACTAGTTCATCTATTAAATGTCCCGCTCTTTGTCTGTACAGCTCAAATCAGAATAACGTAGAGGAGACAGATAAGGAGAAGGGAAGGGAGTAGGTCTGGAGTTCGAGTGACTTTGACTCTGTGAGACAGACCAAAGAGGAGAGGCATCCTTGAGGTTGACGTCGATGCGGAGAACTAATCTGCCCGCGGCTGTGATTCAGACTCAAGGTGAGCCCTGTGACATTTTGAGCTGATTAGGAATTTCACCAGCCTTAGCCTTTTGTGTCGTGTCAACCGCTCTGACATTGCATTACGCTGTTTCATTATCATGCAGTCACATCTAATAAGGGCGGCGTCCTCCGAACTGGCGAAGAGCGTTGAAAAGGCCTCTTTAGTGCACGGTGGCCTGAGAGGAGGGGTAAGAAGACAAATCAGGCCTGTAACTGCTTGATAAGTGCGACTGGGCTTTTGGCCCAGAACAAATTACATTACTGTCACATTATGTCGCTGGTATGCATGAATTAAGAACTGACTGGGTAACTTTCAGCCCCCCCCCGGCTAACTTCCTCCAAAAACCTTCCTCTAATCTCTTATTATTTGTTTGCCATTAGGGAGGAGAGACAGACCCTTTCACAGACTCTCTCTTCCCCTTTCTGTCCTATTTGCATGGAGGACAATCTGACACTTTCACTGCTCAGCTGCTGGAATGTGAGAATTGCACTGGGAGAGGAGTGTGGTCAGTCGATGGTCTTTCTGTGCTGATTCAGACATTGCGAGACGATGAGAGGGTTCTACAGTCGGAGTGACTCTCTCAGCCAACACTGCAGCACTGAGAGCAGATATGCATTTTCAGGTCAAATGTCAGCTCTAAGAATAGAGAACGTGTTGCTCAAAAATAAAAGGTCACCGTGCCCCCTGGACACACACCAAGAAAAAGGCCAAAGACATCTGGGAGTCTGAGAGCTCCTGTCTTGTCAGACTTTCCTGAGCCTTGAAGTGGAGCGATGTGTCACGCTTAAACTGACATCTCGTCCATATCGTCACCCTGGAAAGGGAGCGTCTGGGTGGACAAGAGCAGAGCGGCCCTCAGGGACTGAGCTGTCTCTCCCCGTCTCATCGTGTGTGCCCTCCTGTATGCAGTCCTGGCCGTTGATGAAGTGGACGCTTTTAGATAGACAAACAAGCCCTCTGTATACTTCAGAGTTCACAAAAGTCGCATCCTGCAGGAGAATGTGTGTGCAAGATATGAAATCAACTGAGCTGAGCGATGGGACTCTGGTTGACCGCGTGGCGAGAGAGGAAGGACAGAACAATGTCGTGAGAGCAAAAAATGAATTTGACTCATCTATATCTGTCTAATTGTTTGTTTCCTGAGTGATGAAGCCAAGGTATGACACAATGGGACAGGAAAGAGGGTGGAGATGGGTTCAGTTTAGAACACACTCTTCTCTTTTCTATTTAAAAAAGGGGAACACGACCTGCTGGCTCTCATTGTACAATGAATACGAATAACGACATATGCAGGCTCCGATATGTTAGGGGTGTAACAGTCATAGAATGTATATAAGAAGTGGACGTAGTCATGGTGACGTCACCCATTGGTTTGTGGACTGCTATTTTTAAAACCTTGAGTTTGGCGATTCTGCCGTTGCCATCTTGGATTACGGCCATCGCCATGTTGGTTATTTTGCAACTGCTAATCGGAAGTTACCATATTTGGAATTCAGAGGAGTGACACCGTATACGGCTCTGGTATAGCGGCAGCGACCCGTCAATCACAGTAGCCCCTCCCTGAAATATACCCTTTACTTAGTAAATTATGATTAATTTAGAGTCAAATAGACCATAAAGCCATAAATGGACCATCATTTACTAAATGAACATCATGCTGTATTGAAGAAGACTTGAAACTAGAGATTGAGACCATAAACTCATGTTTACAATGTTTACTGAGGTAATAAATCAAGAGAGAAGTAGAGTCATTTTCTCATAGACTTCTATACAACCAGAGGAGTCGCCCCCTGTTGGTCAGTAGAGAGAATGCGGGTTTAAGACTTGCACATTGGCTTCACTCGGCAAAACCGGAGGTTGCGTCTGATAACGATGTATTAATCTGGATCAATATCTATTGATTCAATGATCAATGATCCAACATCATCAATGCAAAGTGAAATATTGAATATTTATCTTCTTCTTAAAAATACGCCTTTGAAATTCCAATGTCTCGTCTTTTCATTAACACCAACTTTCTACAGAGCCCACCATTCCAATACGCAAATCATGTTTTAGTAGCTTTTTGGGAGTTTATAATGATTGTGTTAAATGGAAATATACCATGTCACATCGATCACAGGTGCCTGAATCGAATGGAATCAAAATCATATCATAGCAGTAGCCTAAAGAATGAATATCATGTTATACTATGATGAATCTTGTGCTTTACATCCCTACCTTATAGCAAATACACTGCTCTAGTTTGCACTGTATCCGTTCCATATCCACGTCATGTCATCTCCCTCCTCGCTGCCTCTCTGCCGTGTGCACAGAGAGCCTTCTATTCTTAGCCGACTCCCCCGCAGGTGAATTATGGATGAGATGGAAAAGCTCGTACTGATATTTGGCTGATCAAATATCAAGCTAAAATGCCACTTAAAGTGTGATATGGCTCGCCGGGACCGAGAGCTGTCTCCCCAACCTCTCGCGGAGACGCACAGCAGGGAGGGAGAGCGGCATCACAGAGGCGGCTGAACGGACGAGATACGATGCAGACAGGGAGAGTGGCGGACAAAACAGGCGTGGTCATCAGGGGGCAAGCAACAATGTCTGGGCGTAGATAATAAGCACTGCGTCGCTGAGTTGCTGCAGCACGTTCAATAGCAATCCTCGCTCCAAGGCATGAACGACCTGCCACTGTGGCATGTGACTCAGCCAGGTATTCATGTTGGAGTTTATGGATCTTTCCTGATTTCCAAACGTGTGCCGGGGAGCACCGGCACACGGCCTCATAGGTAGAGAGCGTGCATATCACACAGTTAGAGGTACATGTTCATGCATGCGACGCCCTGTGGCATGTATGAATTATCATGCAGCCACATGTATGTCACTTTGACAAGGTTACACACTCAGCGTATATCTATAGGGGCGACATGATGCATTTTTATAGGCTTCGCTCAAGTTGCCCGATCCCACTTCACGACCTTGAAACATGATAGGATAAAAAAAAGGTGGACCTCGACTGGTTTTGTGCACGTTTTCTGTGTTGACATCAATCAATTTCTATATACGGTTGACGTTAGAAGGTCTATGCTTCCACATATATCTGCTATTTACAGTGGCCCTGACAGCTTAACGCACTGCAAACTAACACACGCATACCAACCAGCAAACACAAGCCAGCAGGGGAAAAGGTCCTCATAAATGCATTTACAGAGCTACAATTACAGCCTCGCTGTTGTATGCCTCCGCCAACCAGGCCTGATGCAGTTTACATCCATCATATTTTCATTCTATTAGATATTTGTGTGAAATGAAGCACATAAATTCTTGAATTATGGCCGAAAATCTGTTTTGTGAGGTTACAGTGTTTGAAGTAATTTGATGAAGGAGTTGCTGAGATATAGCTTTCTCGAGAATGGAATGGATGCAAGGTCACAGTGTCCTTGACCTTTGACCTCCAAAGTCTGTGCTAAATTTTTATAAATTCCCTCAAGTTCTTCCTGAGATATTGCAAACACCAGAATGGACTGGATGGACGGACACCCTAAGAATTACAACACAGAAAAACTGAGGGACAGAAGTAAATGTGCTGCAAATATAGAAAACAAATTATAACAATGCACTGAAGTTGACTGCCAGTCAAAGGTGGAGAAGGAGGTCTAACACAAATCCACACAAGTCATGGAGTAAGTAACTTCATGAGCCACATCCCATTGCCACAGCTCACATGTACTACTTGCAGCATTTGGGCTTGTGTTCCTATGGTGGCTCGGGGTGGGCGATATGACTGAAAATGATTATCGTAGTGACGGTATTATACCAGGGTACTACAAAACTAAAAGGGATACTCCACTCAAAACATGATTCTACTCATTTTCACTCTATTGACAATGTAAGGGAACATAACGAAAGAAAGAAAAAAAAGTAAAAAGTGGATGTGTTTAGCAGGGCTGTCCTTCAATCAGAGGATCGGCGGTTTGATCCCCGGCTCCGCTAGTCGCATGTCTATATGTCCTTGAGCAAGACACTTAACCCCCAAAATGACTCCCGTAGCCGTGGTGTGTGAATGAGTTAGTCTGATAGGCAGGTGAAAGCACTTTGAGTGGTCGGAAAGACTAGAAAAGCGCGATACAAGTACAGTCCATTTACCATTTACCATTGGCTCCAAATAACAACCACAATGAGGGATTGATATACTTTCATTTTGGGAGGAGTAGCCTGCTCCGTAATGTAAATGTGACAGGATTCATTCAGAGAAGTGTACTGTAGTTGTGTTGCTGAGCTTCCATACTTAACTAACGCCACTTACGTAATAAACTGCATGTTTCCTGTGAACACAGAACTTTATTTTGAAAACATCATCGTTTGAAGCTTAAGGCCAATGACCAAGCGTCAGCATTTGGTGAGTTGGGAGTGAGAACTTGTTATCAGTTCTAGTGATACATTTCCTTTATTGAACTGTGTTTTCTTCAGTTGCAGTAGGTAGAGCTCTCAGGGCCACCGTAGCTGCTGTTTTAAATTCTCCATTAATGCAACCAGATGCGAAACATTCCTTCTTACTGTTGAGCTGGTTTCCACAACGCTACCTGAATGTTAAGCTTGTGCCCGAACAAATGTGTCCAAATATAACCGGCAGTGACATCCTGTGTCAGCAGCCTCGGAACGAGTGAAATAGAAATGGAATAAAGTAAAGCACTTGAAGTCCCCAAAGACAGAACACATGAAGGAGATTATTGAGAGTGTGAGCTGAGAGTTGTTGTACTCCAAAACAAGCCATTTATAGTGTTCTTATGTCATGGATACTTTTCAGTGCCTTGGGCAGCTCCTTATAAATACGACTGCATGTGTGTGAATTTAATTACCTCTCGAGGGATTATCTTTCCGGTGATTGGCATTTTCAAAGCCTCCTTGATGCCAAACACAACACGACCGGTGCAGGCGTGGCCCCCACCGCTCACAGGGAACTGTCTCGCTGAGCGGAGCGCATTGAACAGGTGCTAAAGGAAACCAGCTCAGCCATGAGCACTAGGTGTACATCGGGACATCTCAAATATGTGCTTGGCCCCGGTCCAGCGGATGGGAAATATGACTCCTGCATTATGTATAGAATACGAACAAGGCTGCAATGTTATTGACATTGGATTGGCATGGTGTCTTTAGCGTCGCTGGAATTTGTTTTGACTCCGGGTGTCGGTATAATACCCCCTTTTTCCTCTGGAAAGAATTGGATTTGCGGATGCTCCACGGGGGCCGCTGGATCACTGTCAGACGTAACACGGTGTAAGCTGCTGTTTGTTTTCACAGTTGATGAGGACGCTATGACATGACAGATACCAGACAGAACATTTGTCTATCGTGCCCTTCAGAGATGTCCCATGGAAATAAGTGTTTGTAAGACACACAGAGAGAAACAGAACTCCTCTGTGCTGCACTTTCATGTTTCCACCATGATATTGTGTTTTGTTTCTCCTCCTGAGATAAATCACACATTTATACTGTAAATACGCTGCACTCGCCCAGGTAGTACCAGAGTGCATCGGGACCACTTATTCATTCAGCTTAGAAGTTACTAGGACATGATGAAATTTAACCTCTAAAAACTAATAATATAAACACACAGGCGGCAGTAGAAGTCAAAGGATTTAAATGAATTTGTGAGAAAAAAAATAGTCCAACCAGCGAGCTATGTAAATGTCTCCACAGCCAAAATCCCTTTGGCCCTTTCCATCCGGGTTATTTACGAGCTCTCATTAGCAAATGACTTTCACACAGGCCAGCACACTGTAGTGTTCCACGTCATACTGTAAAACAGAAAATCCACGGAATTAATGTGCTGGAAAATATAGTCGTAATAAAAAGTGTTGCGAGCTCTTGTGCGCCACTAAAAAATGTACCCCCCCCCCAATTCGCTCAAATCAGCACAATTAACCTGCAGGAGAGAACACGGTGTTTCAGTTCATTACCGCCCACAGCTCCACAATGGGCATCTGTTCAGTGAGGCTGCGTTTAGGAGCTGCACGCTGAGTCTTGCTGTTGCTGCGGCGCGACTTGAAACCAACACACGAGTCCTGGCTCGCAAACAATGGCAATAAAAGAAAGAAAAAAAGAGCAGAAGCATGGTGAGATCTTTATTCCAGCTTAGAAATGGTGCTTTAAGTTTGTTTGCGAGTCGTCCCAAAGCTGCAAACTTTCTGCTGTGCCAGGCGCTGTATCAGCCTTCTCATAGGTGATACCATCTGGCGTGCCACGACCTGTGATTGAATGACTGCTGAGTGCATAGCATATTGCCGCATGGCAGGTGGAGGCATTAAAGCTGTCCCGGGAGAGTCAGCGGTAGCAGCCAGGCTGAACACTCCCTGTCCCTCCGCTGACATCCTCAGGACGCTCCAGTCACTTCTGAAGACGCCTCCGCGTCCTCACATATACGCAGACACAACAGAGTGGGAAAACATGCTGTCATACATGATATAGAAACAGCTCGGTGTCTCTCAGAGAGACAGTAACAGGGCTCGTATGGGGGACGGTGAGTTATCGCGTTGTGTCATCTGCATGCTGGCATCATGAAGCGACGGGGCCTGTGGAGACAACATGCAGGCGATGAAGAATAGGCTTTTGAATCGACTCGCACAGAAAATAAAACGACACACAACGTGGCCTCCGTGGATATGAGGTCACATGTGACGTCCTGAACACTTTCTGCCTTCATATTCTGGGAGGCATCACCACACTTCAGTTAAACGCACACTTTTTCTTTTGTCTTGGGTCATCTCAGATTAAAACAGCAGATATGTTTAAGGACAAGTCTTGCTATTTTCTGTTGGATCCATTTCTTCAGTAAGAGCAGTAACAGCTCGATGTAAAAACAATCCGTTACCCTGAAAGAGCTGCTTTACAAACCAAAAGGTGCCCTGTGGAGTTTTCATGTGAACAAAAAGAAGTTATGTCTTCTTGTATCGTTCACACTGCTGCATTAATATGTATGAAGCATTTTACTGTTGTAGCTGGTCGAGTTGGAGCCAATTTTCACAACTGTACTGTTTCGGTTGTTTAAAAAAAAATCTATATCAATAAATTGCATGTTAGTGGAGTAGAAGAATACAAAGCATAAAACTGCAATTGCCTCAAAACTGTACAAAAATGAATATAGTGAATCACTCCTGTTTCCACTTTGTGTCATCTAAAAGATGAGGCTGGCATTATTCCTCGTTTATTATCGTCAACACATTCCATTAAACATCACAAACCAACAATGTGTCTGTGTGACTCTCACTTTACGACTTCTCTTCCGTTTGTATCAGGCCCATTTGTTCCTACAAATGTAGACTCATTGTTGGTTTTTGATCGTTACATTGAATTTGATGATGTTAGGAAATACACAGAATATCACCAGACTGTAAATATTCAACATGCCTGCACCACAGAGTTCAGTATTTCTTTATTTGTTAAGACTCATTTTACATTTTGAAAGCAGTCTCATGGCTGATTCCAGTAATTCAGTGTCTGTGGTTAGATTACGATCTAAACCAAAGGAGAGCCACTGCACCCAGAACATCACTGGTAACATTTACTGAGCATCAGTGATATTGGTGAGAAGAGGAGCCTGCTAAGAGCTAAAGGATATTAGGAGACAAAACCCACCCAGACACAACCTGTTCACCCCGCTGCTCTCTGGAGAGAGATACACAAGTATCAGCTGCTGAACCAACAGACTTCAGAACAGCTTCTTTCCTCAGGCTGTGAGAATCTGCTGTAACTCATCCTCCACCCTCCACAAACACATACATATATATATATATATATATATATATATATATATATATATATATATATATATATGATCTGTTCTTTGGGAGGGGGTATCTATGTAACAAAATGGGACTATAATCGTAATTTCCTTGCCCGACCCTGTTTACAATGACACTGAATTAACTCTGTAACATAATAAACTCAATGCAAAACAACAGTGACGTACAACAGTTCAGGAATGCAGCATATGAGCAAAAACTGGAATTTACTTTACACTCGATCGTCATTCAAACAATCGCTCATAAAAAGACAGAATGCAGGGCAAAACAAAACCTGGACACCACGTGAACACATGATTCAAGGTCCGGCTTGTGTACAAGGATACTTGCTGGATTAGGTCTATTGTATTTCCAGATCTCTGCAGGTTAGCGACAGGCTTCATTTGCATCCCGTTGTCCCCAGAGAGACGAAGCAGGGGCTTTCCTGTTGCCTGTTGATGTCATATCCCTGCAGAGGATAAACCGAGAGTGTTTCCTGTTGATATTAGGATGTCAGCTCCCATCTGCTTGTGCAATCACACTGAAAGACAGACATACAACAAAAGAGAAAAAGAATTGACCTCCTCCGTCGGGACACATCCTGACTGGGGAACTGCTCACCTCTCACTGGCCGCACCTTCATCCTCCCATTGATGTCAGTCCCCCCACACAATGATACACACACAATGTCAGCTGCCTGTCCACCTCTACATCTATCATATCCCCACAGCTCCCAGTGCGCTGTCCAATATTTCCAGCAGCCGTGCAGTATAACTCTAAATAAATCATGCAGAAATATGGAGTCATATATGAAGTAGACTGGGCAAGTTCCAGTGTGAGTAAATTCTCCTGTTTACAGCTTGAAATAGTCATGAATCCTAAGCATTTGCATTTCAGTGCATGCACACTGCTATTTCAAACAAGATACAGTATTCATGCTTTGGGATTTGAAGCCATGCCACAGCAGCCGCTATTACAGTAGTTATGTACCTGGTAAAGGGCCTCAATGGGAAGATAGAACTAAAAGGCCTGAAAGAGATTGAGGGTGATGAGAACCGAGGCTACCTCAGTTAAACAAGCAGAGAGACATGCAGAGTGGAGAGAAAATGCTCCCGATATAAATGTCACTCATAGTTTAAAACTCAAAGGAAATAGTAACGGCCTCACTACTCCATCATTTACAACAACAGAGAAGCTGGAAATCAAGCGCTGTTGATGATCATCCCTACGCTCTCTGATTAATACGGCAGGAAGCCGTTACATGAAGGCACATAAAACCACTCCGAAGACTATTTCCTGCTCCTGCAGTTTGAATTGTCCTCCACGGTTTGTCTGTGGATTGGTTGCACAGCTCCGAGGAAATGAAGCTGTGTGCACAGATGGGAGCCCACACGGCCCCACCTCTGACAGGAAAAACGCCGTGTGTCTGTGTGTGTTGGTGTGCGTTTGTGTGTGCAGCCGTCTCTTTGCGCTTGCATTCGTCACGGTCTGTATTTAGGTATGGAAGGTCATCCATGCATGTGCCTAATTTGCGAGTGTGTCTGTGTGGGAGAGCACAGCTTGACTCCGACTGTTGACACTGGCTCGGTGACAGTCTGAACACTTGGCTGTGTTGACGAGTGGGAGTCCCGCCCCGCCTGCCCCTTTGTCGACAATGAATATTAATAATTCAAAGTGATCTCGATCTCGGCCGCCTCTGAGGCCGTTACCCATTACCTCGGGATGAGCTGATATTGCTGTTGCATGAAAGGCCACCGTACTGTGATGCGCTGCTAAAAGGCACCCCTGAGGTTTCTGCTATCAGCTCGGCTGGGGTGAAAGGAACATATTGCTTTGACAAAAAAGAAAAAAACACTAAATGTGCCCTCTTTGGTCCTGGCCTAGATGTGCATAAAGAAAGTTATCTCTAATAGAAAGCTGAATGTGTCTACAGAAGGCTGATCTCTTATTTGAATCTGTCAAACTATGAGCACCCCAGAACATGATGCTAATCAGTTTGAATGGTGGCTGTGCAGCTTAAAAAGCACCAATTTATTTACCGTGGTTTTGCTCTTCTTTTTTTTTTTATTCCCCTTTATTTTCCAGTCTAAGGTAATGCACAGCGACAAACAAAACGCTCTGTGTGAAAATGGCTTTGGGCTGGGTTTTCATGCTCTGATCCCTGTAGTGAGGCCGGATGATGTCAAATCTAACTCACACTGCTAGTCTGATGCAACCGCTTTCACCCTGCTGGCACATAAACTACCTTTATCTATCTGGATATGAGTTGATAGCAGCTATCATGTGACATCACGCTGCTCACAAATCCCTGAAGCAAAGACACATCAAATGTTATCAGGTTGACAGCTTATTGTCTTTCACAGCTGAGGAGGAGCACGTAAAGACATTCAAAGAAAAATAACGGGGTTTATCAACTTGGATGTCATTCTCATATTTTTGTCCATTTTATGACTATCATGATAACATTTTACTCAACATCTCTGCTGTAGAGACATGCTGTCCAGCAAGACCAACCTTAGACACCAACAGGAACCAGAGAAAGTAGTCCCCTAAAGAGCCGTGTAGCTGTTGTGGCAAACAGCATAGCATAGCTGTGGCACTTTTGATTTGATTTGATTTATTTATGGATGCACAAAACACAACAAAGCAAAGGATAAAATGAAAATAGTTGGCCCACACGGCCCCAGGATCTTATAACATTGAAAATTGAAGCGAAGTAGTAATTAGGCCCAGTGGTGCTGTGAGCTAAACGCTAGCATAATTACAGTGACAAGGCTAACATGCTGATGTTTTGCAGGTATAATGATAACCATTAACACCATCTTAGTTTAGCTTGTTAGCGTGCCCATTGAAATCATTTGAGCAGGATGGTCACAGCTACATCCATTTCCAAGTGTACCGTTGCCATTGCAACCATTGCAGTAGGCTAACTCTAGTACAAACACAAATATGAATCCAGTGGTGTATTTGTGATAGTTTATGATGCTTATATAGTTTATGATGCTTATATGTTTTATTCAGCAAGATAATCTTCACAATCGAACATCACTTTTAGGATTTTTTAAGTGTAAATGAAATCAATAGAAGTAAAAAGCTAGTGTTAGGCTGTAAACACACACATGAGTGTGAGCATAGACGACCAGGCTGTGAAGGTGGACTAGTCGGCATTTAGCCACTGCCTAAATGCCTTTTTAATATACCAACGTATTTTATATCGCAGAAGAAAATATTACAATCTTTTCAGCTTGTGTTAGCCACAGACCTTATTTCAGACATCTAACTGAAAACACATTGACTTAGAGACCGGGCAGAAATGCTGACTCATTTCCCGGGTTGTAGGACTTAGTCCAGCCACGCTCTGTTGAACTTAACAGATTCAGTTGTGTGACAACAAATATTGTGTCCACTAATCCATCTCATAGATGTCACTGGATTAGTGAAAACTATGATAAGATTCAGGGGATCATCAATTACATCATGAAAGTCTTTTCCACTGGAGACCATGAATGTCTTGACAAAAGTGTTGGACCGACCGACAGACCACCATCCCCAGGGCTGGTGGTCTATCTAGGGAGAAATGAAACCAGGAACGGGTCAAGCTGCCAGTGAACTAACCTTATTTGCATTCTATGTCATATCCATGCATGTACAGCAGTCTGTTACAGTTAGCGTGACCATGTTGCTCGCTTTCCATTTAGCTTGTGTGCATGCTAATGAGGTAGTAGGGAGCACAAACAGAAGGTTCATGTTTTGTTGAATGAGAAGATTTCTGTTAAATCGCTTATTTTTCCGATCAGAAGGAACGTTTTGATAGCTCCCGTCACCTACAACAGAAGACTATTCTTAAACATTAGAATAACATTGAGGCTGACACATTTCCCTTTAAATCCACAGCTCTAGTTACACAATCATGTGTCATAACTGAAGCACATTTCAGATGTAATTGGGTACAACACAAAGAACAAGTCCTTTCCTGTGGATAAGCTGCCTTAATAACTTAACACGGGTTAGGTTTACAGGTCAACAGCACCTGATCCTTACAGCTGTTTCTCAGGGATCTTCTGAGGAAACTATGTGAACCATTTAACCCTTTATAACCATGTTAAAAAGATGAACACATGTCTTGGCTTTAGAGGCAATTAGGTACATCAAGCAATGGGGTGAATCAGAGAGACAAGCTGACCTGGGTTATGTTGAAACTGTCAGGATGGATTCTTAATGAAAGAGGTTCACATTGTGCTGGTTCTGGCTTGGCAACTTGTTTTGAAATCTTACTGTCACAAACCAAGATTTTGGTTTTTCGAATCCCAGATGGCACAGGTTGGATATTCTGCATTTGTTGTCGACAAGCTAATGAAATAAAACCTGAGGATCTTTTCAAAAAGCCCGGAATGGATTTAAACCACATTATGCTTGAATAATTGCCCCCAGAGCCACACATGCAGGTTTGCTCCACAGAAATAAAGTTCACCCTAGTGAGGGCAGCCACAAACTTAACATGCAGTCTGGATCTCGCTATGTTATCGCCGCTCTTCCATTTCTCCGGTTTGCACAAATCCATATTAAGCTGCGATATGTCTTTGGGGTTTGGCACCTTCGCACCTTCAGCGCGGAGGAGATGAGAGTCGGCCTGTTAAATATTAATGCGGGGCCAGATGCCCGACTGGCCGCTGGCATTTATCTTAACCCGCTCCAGCAGGTGTGAGCCCAGCAGGTCCCATTGGCATCCAGGAGGAGCACTCAACCTCTGGATCATTTAGAGGCGTTAAAGGATTATATCTGCGCTGAACCGAGACTGGACCAATACACCCAAGGGGATGGAGGGAAGGACTGAGGGAGAGGGAGGAGAGGGAGAAATGATTGTGTCCTCTCAGCAAGTTGGGGGAGAGGGGGGGGGGGGGGGGGGGGGGGGGCTGAGATGGATGGGTGTGGTGTGCGCCTGGGCAAACACTCCCCGCTGTTTGCTTCTCTCTTCCTATTTTTCTCCCAAGGGCAAACAGAGAGTGGAGGGAGCTGCAGCTGTCTGAGTACGTGTGCGCGAGTGGGTGAGGTTGACCTGTGTGGCCTCTACACAAGTAGGAGGGAATCACCACAAACACACCTCCCTCCCGGGGCCCTTGGCCACTGGCCCCCATCATTACTCCCTCGAGATCCCCAGGCAGCGCCACGGGCCCCCTGCCACCAGCCTCATATTAGCCGTAATGAGGACACCGTGGCGAGGAGAGGAGTACGTGTCAGAGCCGAGGAAGGCGACGCTCGCTGGCTTGGAAAACACGACAGCTCTCACCACTCTCACCCCCTCCCATCCCATACCTCTCTTCTTTCCTCGCCTTGTGCCTCTATTTTCCTCCCACAGGGGCACGGAGCAGCGCAGGCAGAGAAACGCCGTCCATCATGTTGCCGTAGCATCTGTCCCGAGCACATGATATCCAGATCATCAGGGCAAGATGTTGAGGATAAGGGAGGGTGAGATGAGACAACCTGGCTGCTGTAAAATCTAAATGTGGCCCATTTCTTTATCTGGATCCCGCACCACTGTGATATGCAGTGCATAAATGACTTACCCGATAGGAATTGGTTTCTGGGCACAAGGGCACACATGCACTTACAAGCCGAATAAGTCAGGCTGCAAGGCCTCATTCCTGCTGTTTTTCAGAAAAGAACAATTCTTTTCTGATAGATTTGTGTGTTTGCAACTGAGAAAGGATCCTTGGCTGTATGTTTGGAGCGTATATTTCATTCGGAGATATAGGCAAGATGCAGAGGTTGTGGGGAGCCAATGAAAATAATAAGAGCACAGCTGTACAGAGAGGAAGGTTATGACTGATCTTATCTTTCTCTATTGATGTACGTTTGTGAAAAATGGGAAAGGAAATGATTGCTTGCTCCTCCTTAGCACCGAATACAAATAACTATGTAGGCGAAAACATTTGAAGTATGTACTGGCATTCATTTTTCAATCAGGCCTTTTGATTCATTAGAAGCTATCTTGTGAACTTTAGGTTGCTGGATCAAACTTTAAACCACCAGGGTCGTGCATGTCAAGTAAGTGGTTACTGCAGAGGTGTCTCATGAGCAAATGATATACTGTAACGCTGCTTCCCCAGGTGTACAATGATGGCGTGAGGGATGCATTAATGCAAGACTATATCGCCTGCTGAATCGATATGACAATTTTTCTAATAGCTTGTCACCAAAAAATAAAATGTTGTCATTTTTACTTTACCCTCAAAATGAACATTTGTATATCAATTACTCACTCAGTGTCACCTTTAATTCCTGATGAAAACTGTCTTTTTCTCAAATGCCTACGCAGTGAACAAAGGATGACAAAACTGAGAAAATGGTAGAGTTTTCCGCTTTTCAAAGCAAAAATGGCAAAATGTAAAGCTTCCAGGTCCTAAAACATTTGCTTGTTGACTCAGCCATATGATACTAATCTGAATATACTGGGGTTAGGGACTTTAGGCCGTACATCCTCTTGGTCTCTAGGAAACTGCGACGGATTTCTCACTGTTTTTTGATATTGTACAAACAAAAACAATTCATCGGTTGGTTGGGGAAATAATCTGATGATTGACAGATGATGAAAACAATTGCAGCCGTACTATAAAATGTGAAAAAGATTAAAAGCAGAATTCATTTTCTTGGGCTACTTTGGGGTAGCACAACGAGCTGTAAAACTGTATGATATTATCTGATACAGGATTACAGTTTCAGTTCATCTAAGTGTGAGTCTTTACTACATTTTGCTGTCATTTATTGTTTCTTTTCTCTCTCTGATCTCAGTGTTTCATTGAGGGCAGAGCTTACGCACACTGTGTGTGTAGCTGCTAAGCTAATTCAAGCAGTGTAAAGTGCCATAGGCATTCAGGAAGTGCCCTGTCTTAAGGTGCGTTCACACCAAACGCAAAGTGAAATTCCGCATCACGTTACTCAAGACCATTTATGGTTATTCGGTTATGTGGTTAGGAGCTCCTTATCTAGCCGTTATCAACCAAGCCATATATTTCTGCCATCAACCATGGAAAAAATAACCTATTTCTGCTTAGTACGTGTTGTGGAAGTCCCAGATATCACGGAAAACTAAACATCGTCTTGTCTGGGTTCATAACATAGTCCGTGGATTTTATCAAACAGCGGCAGGACGTCAGTGACAAAGCAGGAGGATCTCAGCACTGATAGGCTTTTGCGACACAGAGTTTAAAAATGTCAACATTCGTGCTGTCTGTCGCGATTTGCATTAACTCGTATCTATTCCCATCTGTGCATTGACTTTATATGTAATCTACTCACGCAAAAAATTGCGCCACGTTTGGTGCGAACACTGCATTAGAGCTGCCATGTGAAAACCTTATTTTATAGATTACAGCACACTTGTAATGCACTGCAGGATTCATGTTTAGTTTTGTAATATTTATGTACTAAGAAACAACGGGAACATGACGAATATAGTAAATTATTTCACTAAATATATATATATTATTGCTGATTTTTTTGCGATTAATCACATTGTTAATGCGCGAAGTGAAATAATGAATTCAAAAGTAGTGTATTGCGCACTTTTATTTTAAAAGTACTGCTATATCAGGGGTGGCCAACCCGCGGCTCGCGAGCCGCATGCGGCTCTTTGCCCGGTTTCATGCGGCTCTTACGTTCATATCGAAGTTTGTATTTGTGTTTTTTTAATGTTCGTGTTCGCTTCGCTTGAGTTAAATACGGTATTTTCGTCAAACGCGCATGTTGCGGCCACAGATTACGTTCCTCGTCGACCCATTTAACGCAGAGACGGACTGTTTGAAAGCCCCGCTAGTCACAGATGAGGATGCGGCTGAGTTGGAGATGATCGATCTTTGTGAGGAGGACCAACTCAAACCTGCTTTAAGGGACGGGACCATTGAGTTCTGGAAAAGTGTGCCAATGAAAAAATACCCCAATGTCAAACGGGCTGCGCTTAAGATACTGTCAATGTTTGGGTCAACATACGTCTGCGAGTCTGTGTTTTCTACCCTGAAACACGTGAAATCAAAGCATCGATCTGTTCTGACTGACACCCATGTGAAAGAATTGCTTCGAGTGGCAACAACGGAATACAAGCCAGATTTGAAGAGGATTGTTCAAGGCAAGGAATGCCAGAAGTCCCACTAAGTAACATTCATAGTAAAAGAAAAACACTATTGTAAATTATTATATTTTTGTTTGTGGTCTTGGTTGAACTGAGAGTTTGTCTGTGTGAGACAGTGCACACAATGTTCATTGTTGAAAATGACTGGCCTGTGGTCTTAGGAGTCCATTTCTGTCATTATCATGTTGGTGTGTGACATTTACAATAAATCTGGCTGAGCAAAGGTATGTGTGTGTGTGAGGAAGGGATAGGGTGATGTTCATGTGTGCCCATGTGTATGATGTGGCTCTTTGCGGTAACACAGTAAAAAATGTGGCTCTTGGTCTCTGACTGGTTGGCCACCCCTGTGCTATATGAACAAAAGTGAAATAACGTGCTTTTTTAACAGCAGTATTCTCTTTACACAGTATCAGTTAAAATACAGTTATGATGCTGATAATAGATAATCAGCCGGTGTTCACAACTTTATTTTCATGTGTGTAATAGATGCAATTTGAAATATACACCTTGAAAACTGCAAACCTATCTACATCATGTTTTTTGTTAAATTCTCAGTAGCGATAACTAAATGATATGCTTAATATACATATTCCAAACAAAAACACTTTAAAAACTCAAAAAAAATAATTTAAATGAATCATTTCTCTTTTTCTTTTTTAGGTATTTTGGTCAGACACATATGCAACGCTGATTACCGTTGTGAAACAACAACAATATATTGATGTGCAAATTAATTACACAAAAAATGTAAGTCCAATATTCACTCTTTACGTAGTTTTGCTGCACAAAAGAGATTGTGCAGCTGTTTCGGCTGCTAAATAAGACAACAATAAACTATTATTCTCAAAGCACCCTCAAAAAGTAAAATGCAACTTTAAACGTGATACCAAGACAATAGCATCTCACTGCTCCTGTGCAGACCTGAATTAGGTAATATGTATCTATATAAATGAGCCCTATAGCTACATCAGTCCAATTAACAAAGATGCAGTTACAGTGAAGTCATTGATGTCTGCAGAGTTTGCGCTAACTGAATCGCTGTGCCTCGTGTGTAAATGCGCACAGTGTCTCTCTTAATGGGAAGACCCACTCATCGTATTCGCTGCGATGGGATCGCTGCAGGTATTTATTAAACTCAAACAATTATTTCATCCACATTTACGGTTACAATTTATGGTGCTATCAGCGGCCGCAATCCATTCTTTGTGAATTCATCCGATTCTTTAGCCGATACATTCACTATGTTCGCTAGCTAGCTGCTAGCCTCGTCCATCTGCTGTTTGATGCTGGTATGCAGCGTACAGCGGCTTTATCAGAGGATACAAATAGCTGAACCAAAACAGTCAAGTGAGACAAAAACAATGAGCCGAACGACACTGAAACGCTCTGCTCTCTGAAGGGGGATGACTCTTTGACACTATGAGTGACCTTTTTCACTTTACACATTTGATTTGAACCATGGGTGATAAAAAATGTTGATTAGTGCGGCTCTAAAGGAAAAGCAGAGAAAACAAGAAAGTAGCATGGAAAGGCCACAAGAGAAGCACTGACCTTATGCAGTGTTCCAGAAATGGTTCCTTTTATCAGGACGTGCTCTTGGCATTTTAAGGTCTTGCCAGACTGATATGGTGATGTTAACTGTAAGTGTCCTTTTGAAATACCTATGAGTATTCTTTTAAGCCCAAAGGCCTCTATTGTGGGAGGCTACCTCTTCTCAGTGTGAATGTGGCAACGAGCGAAGGTCATGACTACTGGGAGGAAATGTATGAAAACATTCAGCAGCTCTGTGTGTGTGTGTGTGTGTGTGTGTGTGTGTGTGTGTGTGTGTGAGAGTGTGTGAATTACCGGTCATGCCTGGAGCAGCAGATGGGCATTCTGTATGACTGATGGCCTTGTGAAACATGAAGGTGTTGTGTCAATAAACGATGTTCCACCCCATCCATCAATCGCCACTGACAGCAACATGTGCAAATTTTTATCCATTACACTTTGTGCATACACACACAAGAACACATGTGCCTGCACAAACAGCCCTGCACAGTACCTGTACGGTATATACACAGGAACACCCACACAGTCAGTCTATGTACAGCCAGACGCAGCACACACTCCTACTGTACCACACTGCTTTGAAACAGTTTTGCTGTTACTTATGAGGGAAAATGCAGTGGTGGTCATGAATAAATCTGGTCAGACGGAGCATGAAGGTATTGAGTGTTGCCCGTGTTGCCTGTTCCTATGGTGCACCGTTACAGCTTTGAGTCTCATGTGAAAATATACTTTGTGCGACTTCTTTGTGGGTTTTCCACAAGTTTGGACTTCTTGAAATGAAACCGTCACTGTTCATGTCTATTGAACGTTTCTGTGGTGGCCAATCACCTTATATTACAATTAAAAAGGAATATGCCAAAAATCAGTCTTCAGAGTATCTTCTGCTCCGTACTGGTGGATGACACCTGTAGTCATCTTGGACTCTGAACAGTTATGGCTTCTAGCGGTGATCGAAAACAATGTGTCAATAATTATAAAACCGTCCATCTAAACTCTCTAAACTGCTTGTGCATTATATTCCACTGCAGCGCTATTGAGTTGTATGTTCCACAGTATTTTTTCTATCACATAGATATCACAGATATTAAGAGGATTATTGGTAAAGCTGATCATTCGCCAAAAAGTGAATTATGGTGTTTCTATCAGGCGGCAACCATCTGGTTCTGAAAAGTGAAGCCAATGCTGAAGTGTCTTAAACCTGCATTCTCTCTAGTATCCATCAGGGGGCGACTCCTCTGGTTGTATAGAAGTCTATGAGGAAATGACTCGTAAACATGAGTTTATGGTCTCAATCTCTAGTTTCAAGTCTTCTTCAATACAGCATGATGTTCATTTAGTAAGTGATGGTCCAGTTAGGGTCAAACAGACCATAAAACAGGGGATGCTTTAGGGCGGGGCTATTTTGTGATTGACAGGTCGCTACCACAGACATATACAGCATCTTTACCTCGGCGTTACTCCTCCACACTCCACTGGTTGCAAAAAAACAAGACGACAACGGGCAAATTCGAGGCTCCAAAACAACAGACCTCAAACCAATGAGTGATGCCACGATGACTACGTCCACTTCACTGTCTATGGTTTCTATGGGTGCTTTTATTCTTTTTGTGGACCATGGTGTGGCTAGAGCTGCCTTTTCCGAGCTGCATTACAAACGTACAGGAGAGGAGTATTTGATACTGACAAGTATGTACAAAATGGGCAACTGCCTGTGGCCCCTAAAATTTGCATTACATTTGGAAGGAAACTTGACTACTCTACTACAAAATCTAGTTGTATGACCGTCATTGTTTTAGTTGAAGATAAGCAAAAGTTATGTTTACATTCAGTGAGTGTGCTCTCCTGGCTAGCTCACGGCTGCAGCTCTGCACTGCTCTTATATGGCGGTTACAGCTGATAACAGCGACGTCACAGAAATGTAGCACCCACCCTCCGGTTCCCCCTCAGTTATCACTGTTAGCTCTTTTAGTGCTGTTAGCAATGTTAGCTGTATTTAGGAGGAGAGTGGTACTGTAGCACGGGAGACTGCGAGAGGCTTCCAAAACAAAAACTCACAAAATGCCAATTCCTTCAGATAAAGTTCTGAGGACAAAAGCAGCTAAAATCAGGAAATAGAACATACTGTGTTGTGTCAGAGTGGTGTTTGTGAAGAGACCTTCACTCACTCTCAGACTGTTTTTCCTTTCTGTCCATTACTGAGAATCACACTAAAATAACTTTAAGATTCAGAAGAGATGGTGAATCTAATTGTATTGGTTATCGGTTGTTACATTCCTTGTTGTTTGAATGGAGTTCTACAGACCAGCTCAGAGCAGGACTGTGCGAGCGTTTCATGACCTGCTTTAATCTTCTTTTCAAATCAATTTGTTGACTGCATCTTTCTTGTCAACGCTATCTAAATCCCTGGACCCACAGTTTATATCTGGTTGTTTTTTTGACTCCTGTAAAGTTAAAACCGCTGGATCCCAATCCAGTCCTCTAGCAGAGCGCTGCACAGGCACACTGCCACATCAGTGCAACTCAAAGGAACGGCTCTTATTAAAATACTGTCATACTTAAAGTACCAGTAGTAATAAAATGATGTATCATACGATGTTTAATGGCAGGCTATTGCGATACCTTTCTAGTATCGGTTTGCTGTGAAACAATACCCCACTACATGTTAATCCATGGATACTTGCATGGAGTAATCCTTTAAAACTAGTCTTACTGTACAAAGCAGTATGTTAAGATGTGTTGGTGAAAGAACAAGCTGTAAGATATTATGTCTTGTATAAATGCATGCAGTTTAGTATAAGTATTTGTAGTGCAGCAGGCTTTATTCTCAGAATGACTTCTGTGCACATTCCTGAGATCTCTTCACTGTAATATACGGACTGTCGTTTGCGGTCAACGAAAACAGAAAACCCAATATTCTCTGAGGTTATTTCTATCTCTGTCTCTGCAGATTAAATCATTCTCTACATTAGACAATGCCTGTCTGTCTACTGTTTCTTTTTTTCAGACCAAAATACACCCACAGCCCCTGTGACATTATTACTCTTTCTATGAGAGTCTACCTCCAAATGTCAGGCACATCTCCCCGAGGAATGTCATACAACCTCAGGCTGAATATAAGATGAGTAGGAGAGCGTTGGTCCGACTATAGCGGCCATCCTCAGACAGTTGATAAAGACCAGACAATGCTGCTGGATTCAAACTGAATGTTTTCAGTGCCAGTGGAGATTACAGCCAGAGAATTGTTGGACAAACCCGCAGCAGCCCCCAAATAATGAACTTCCATTTCAGTTTTCAGGAAAGCTGCAGATCAATTTTTTGTTGTTGTGGTATCATTGCTGTCTGCATTTTCCATTCCTGGAGCTTTGCTCGCCCATTTCGTAGCAGCTCACACAGAACACACAGAGACGGCATGCTCAGACGGAGCAGACGGGCAATAATATTTCCATCCATTATTACTAACAGCATTACTTCCATTACACCTCCATTCATCATAATCCCTCCTGACAATCCACATTACCAGACATATTGATCATGTCTGATATCACAATGTTTCCTTCCTGCCTTAATTTTCATTCTTTGTGATGAAGGGTTCACCTGAGTGCTCCATATTGGTTTGTGTGCTGTGTTTTCAAATTTACTGGAGACACCTCCAGTTTTCAGCATACAATAATGCATCATAATACCATAACAAAGGGTCAATTATATATAATGTATGTTTTGTGCAATTGGTTTTCAAAGCATTTGCACTTCCACAGTGGTTTCTGAGAGAAAAACAGACAATTCTAGAGACCGTTTTTTTTACAGCCATTGTCATGATTACATCACAGTGTTAACTGGAGGCAAACACATACCACCTCAGAGTAGTGGGCTAAAGTCCCACATCCAAAAGTGTCATCCTGCTGTGTTGTTGGGTACCAGAATCCATATTGCATACATTTGAGATGATAAATTGTGATTCTAGGCTCTAGCGAGCAACAATATCAGCCAAGTGTTTCAGAGATGGAGAGAAACATTGCTAATCATTTAGCTTAGCCTGCTAACCTCCTCAGCTGTCATGGCTGCTGCACCACAGCGGTGAGCTGAGCTCACTCAGAAGGCTAAACTTGTATAGAGATGGAGAGGTGGCCAGCTGTTGGGCTTATTTTCTGTAGCCAGTGTAGCAACAAAGCATGGTGGATAGGGATGTTAATCAACTGTTAACTAACGGATTTTGACCAATTAATGCCATCAGTTAAACAGTTAAAATAAATATTAGAAATAGAAGATAAGCAGGATAGCTAGTCCACCTTATAGGTCAGCCCACCTTAAGTCAGTCTAGAGTGTTTTTTCTAACTTCTGGTCTAACCCCCTTCACGAGCCTTTGCAAGCAAAACACAGGAACCTGGCTTCGGTCTTGAGGAGTTGTAACAATTATTCACCGACTAATAGACTGCTCACAGCTATGACATCATCACACACACGCTCTCTCTCTCACTCGACCTGTCACTCGCTAGAGTCACACGGGGCCTGTAATGCCCTGACAGAGTATACCAGGCACACTGTATACGTGACAACCTCACAGCTAAACTGACTGATGGGCGCATGTGTCCACCACAATGCATCCAACACTGTGGCTGCTAACTCTCCTGGATGGGTGAACTGAGGACTCAGCTTTCACTGAAGCTGGTGGTAAATGATGAATTCAACCCGTTTGTGCTTCAGTCATCGTTGCAGCCGGGCAGCTTGTTGGGCACCCGTGTCCTCCCAGTAGTGCGGTTTAACTGAAAGAAAAACATTAAAAAGTTATTTCTGTTGAGGTTTAAACTTTGTTTATCTAAATAATTATTGAGTCATAGCTCTGAGAAGACTTGTAAAAGCTTCCATCTGTAGCTTTCTAACATTTAATGTAATGTCACCCAGAAGACTTTTATTATAGTGACTGTGGTTTTGGGTTAGTCTAATTGTACTTATAAAAATGCTTTTTTATTCTATTTATACTCATAATCAGCTACATTACATGAGGCTCCTTCCCTCCCAAGTGTCGATTGTCTTTTGTCCATATGAACAGAAGCTTACATGATTATTGAACCTGCAAACAGAGTTTTTATCAGTGTGCGTACTGTCTAGGTGTGAAGAACGATCAAGTCCACGGTGTACAACAGGTTGAGAAGCCCTGCTATAAAAGGTCTCTCTCTTCTTGTTTTAGTCTCCCAAGCTCCTCTTTTTTTACCTTGACTTACTCCGGTAACGTGAGCTGTTCTGTGATGCTTTTATACACCTCACTGAGCAGCCCCACTGCTCCGGCGCCGCTACCAGCTTCACAAATGTGTGACATGCAGAAGCAGAGCGAGCGTACAGATGGACACCCAGGCTGTTTGGATGGCCCCCCTCATTAAATCCTCCTCATGCAGTTGACCCTACGTGGCCAAGAGGACTCTTTTCTGGCACCGGCGGTTTATGCAGCAGGATCGGGCTGCCATTCATCACCCATGGCAGGTTAAACCATGTGCACAATCTGTTTATATCCATAATTATAAGGCATCAACCTGTGAGGGTTCAAGAACATCTGCTTGGAGCGCTCCAGGAGGAGGCTGTAGCTGGAGAGGTCTGTGGGTTATATATCTGGAGGGAATAAATCTACTGTGATAGGTATATTAGGTGTGTTTGTGTGTGAGGGGTCAGAGGGGCTGAGAGGCAGAATGCATGTCTCTATCTGGGTGGACTTAGAGGGAGTCTTCCTGTGGCTTAATATTTCTCTGACAAATTGACTTGTCTTTTTAACAACCTGGTTTTCTGCTCATGATGTAAATACATAATATTGCCAACTCTATTCTTATTTAGTGTTTCTTCTTGAAGGGTGGTGATGAAACCCAAATGGCTGTTAACAGGAGCCTCCAAAGCGGTCACCTGGTTTTTAATAGCTTCCACCCTGGAATCGTGTTCTGCTTCTTCAACAGCAGTCTGCTGGTTTAGCATTGGTTTCCTCTACCGTTGTAGAACTACATTTGAGTAAACACATGATATTCATCCTTTCCATGTCCGTTTCATTATAACACATGTTGTTCCAAACGTCTTTCTATGTAGGGAGTGGATAAAGACAATTAAGTATGTCCATGACTATTTGATATAAGATTAAAGTAAATTAAAATTCCTCGTTGACTTTTAAAAAACATTTTTTTTGTAGACCTGACAACGCAACAAAGCAGACACTATTGTGTGTGATTGTATACCATGTGCACCATCTGTGGAGGCCTGCGTTAATGGATTGCATTTGTACAGCTCCATTTGTTTTTACACTGCATGCCATTCTCCCATTCACTCCCATTCGTTCACATTCACCGCAATTTGGGGTTCAGTGTCTTTCCCAAGGACACTTCGACTGTTTAGCTACTTTACATACTCAATATTTAGGCTATAATAAATACACTACGGAATAATACATCATTGTTTATTCGTTGATTTTCATTTTGTATAAAAAATGTGACTCTGCCTAACTAGTAACTAACACTGTCAAATAAATGTAGTGTAGTAAAAAGTACTATATTTAATTTCCCCCTGAGATGTAGTGGACTAGAGGTATAAAGTTACATTAGATGGTAATACTCAAGTACAAGTAGCTCACAATTGTACTTCGGCACAGTAATTGAGTAAATGTACTTTACCTAATCCCTGCTTCAGTTCTCCTTTTGCCTACAGACAGTTTGACTGTACAGATCCACTGACTTGATTTAAAGGCTTTCGTTTTTAGATAAGAACATTGTCTTCGAAATATCTTGTTACACGTCACTCAGACCAAACGTCCCGGTAGATCGTTTAAAAACTAAAACTAAAGAAATAAACACGTAGAGCTACTGTTAGGAAGCTAAACAGCTCACAATTTCCTTTCCTTTTATATTGCTGTGAAATTAATTCCTTCAAACAACTGTATTTATTCAAGTTTCTGGCAAAAACATTTTAAAAGATTAAATTTAAACACATGACAACGTTCTAATTTTACTTATAGCCAATACTCATTTTTACTGAATAGAGCTGTAACGTATCATAATGTAACTCAATGCAACCTCCGTCAACGTTAGCCGTTAGCTCCGTCATTTAGCAAACCAGGACTGAGCTGCCCACCGGCCGCTAACAGCTATCGTTAGCTTTCCTGCCGATCTCAACACAGGTTTGTTGTTCAAAAGGAAGGAAGTGTAGTTAGTATTATAGCAAGTTTAATTAATGTCTAAATGAAAAATAACATCAGCTGTGAGCTTTTAAAAAATGTCCTTTTGATTATTAACAATTTTGCCATGGACTTGGTACCAAAGTATCCGTGTGTGACATCACTACTCGCTGCAGTTGTAAAATGCAGTGATCTATAAGCATTGGCAGAGAAAGAAGGGCACACAAAGAGAGACCAAGGGATTGGTTTAATAAGGTATACAGGAGAATGCAGAGAGAAAACCGACCCAAATGATGCACCAGCAAGTGTGTACGTATGCATGTTCTAGGTTGAGCGGAGAGAGCAAGACGCAGCCTAATAGCATAATGATATTAATGAGAGACCATTCATCATGCAGACTCATCACTTACATTGATGAATACCAGCAATTTAAGGTAGAGACTCAAGTGGAACATGCCTCTGGCTGCTCCACTAGCTAACCTTTCAGTCTATTATGGCGCGTGTCTCCCCAGGCTGAACACTGAATGAACCGATACGACTACAACTGGGAAATATATCTACCCGAACGCATCGGCATCACACAAAGAAACATTAGTGAAGCATTAGCGGGGAAAAAACGGAAAAATTACTCACAGTGTTTCCAACAACGAGAATCCAATTATACACAAGCATGCACACTCCCCCCCCCCCCCCCCCCCCCCACACACACACACACACACACACACACACACACACACACACACACACACACACACAGAATCCAACCAACTAACCCCTGGAAACACCTCGGTTCTCCTCTAGCCTAGAAAACACTTCTTCATTCATTGGAGTTAATTCATTACTCCCATCTGTGAACCTCTCTGCTTAATTGCAACACGCTGATATGTTCATTACTATGGAGGAATGGTAAATACACAGACAAAGTTTAGAAGTGATAGAAGTCAAACGCAGAGGCATGGCTAATTTAAAGGCTTCTAAAATTAGCTGATTAGGGGAAAGCTGAACCTTATCTGGAAACTTTGGTGGTGAAAAAAAGAGACGACATGCCCAAAGGAGATGCTTTTTAAAGACTGCTGTGTTTGCCCCTTGTAGCAATCAAGTCAGTCGAATATGAATAATTCATATATAAACAGGGTATTTGTTTGAGAGTCAGTTGGAAGATTTAAGGCATTAAGCTGTTGTGCTTTTTGTCTCTCTTTTCTTCTTCTTTTTTTTCTTCGCACAGTTAAAAAAGATCACAAGCAGCTGCAGATGTTTTCTGTTTGCATTAGTTTGAATCCTGTTTGCTTTACTTTCTCCGAAGGGATTTAACTGAAATAAGCTTTAATGAATGGGACCGGGAGACAGAACGAGACGATTTACATTCAAATTATAAGTTGCGCTGACACATTCAAAAATAGCAAGAAGAGGGAAAAAAATGTCACACTCGCAGGTTCACCAAATAAACAAATCTATTTCTATTTTTCATCAGAAGGGACAGAGCTGTGTGATTCCAAAATCTCTCCCCACCTCCCCTGAAAACTTCATTAAAAACATGTTTCTATGAATTTGACTTTCCAGGCTCAAATATCCATCCATAAACCCACCGGCACATTTGTTTTTCATGTTTTTATTACACATGCCTGGAGATAATTACTATTTATTAAATCAGGACTATCAGAGACAAAAGGAGATTGTAGTTGCACTAATTTATTTAGTAATAAGTGCGTTTACAGAAATGTAATTTTCCAATAATCCAACAACGGCCTCCTACGATGCATTCATTCATGGATACAGAATCATTCATTTCCAGTCTCAGAAAGTAGAAGTCAAGTGGAGAGAAACTGTTGCCATCTTGAAGGCAATATTTCAGCGTTGGACCCGGTTATCACAGCATGTGGGAAGAAAGCGCTTAAATCACTCGAGCTTCGGGACACACAGACAAGTGTTTTCTTTTCAATGCGACCGGCGAGACGACATGTTGTTTTTTGTTTTTCCCCCGAGCTCCTCTCGTCTGCTTTCATTTGGTCCGACAGCACTTACTTTGAGCTCAGACAAAAAGCACAAAAGAAACAAAGAAATGTCACAATCAAAGGATCCTGATGTTTAGATTGTACACCAGGGGTGCTGACAGCTGAGCAGCGCTGTGTGACTACAGTGAGGTGCACTCTTCACGTCTCCCTTCTGCTGGTGCCTCCTGTCAGTCTGGCCCTGTCATCTTTGTGTCTCCCAGCGTGTCAGCTCCATCAGTCTTCTCCTTCTCTCGCCATCTGCTTTTCCCTCCTCTATCTCCTCGTCTTTTACTTTCCTCCTCCTGACACTCCCATCGTCCTTTATTCCACTGCACCCGGTAATTCCTGCAATAGCAGTGGGCGTGCTATCAGACCCATTAGTCCAATATCCCGGTGTTGAGTGGGGACGATGAGAAATGGATTGGCGGTGATGCGGGCTGGGCTGCGTGCACTGCTGTGAAGTGTGTGTGTGTGTGTGTGTGTGTGTGTGTGTGTGTGTGGGCAATGATGAGTGTGTGGTTTAATGGATTGCTGTGAAGTGTGAGTAGTAGAGAGGGAGAGAGAGGAAGAAAGAACAAGATGACAGAGAGCTGATCCGGTAAAGGCTGTGTGATATAAAGCATGTATTTGATGTCAGGAGGATACGTATGTGCCAGTAGGCGTACATGTGTAGGAGATAATAGGTGAAGCGGAGTCGAAACCTTTTCTACTCTTGAACCTATTAATATTTCACTATATCAGCCTGAATCCAGTTCATGAAAGCTTTTTTTCAGAGCAAAGCTCGCTGCATCAGAAATGGCTTTTAGAACCTACTTACAGTGGAAGGCTTCATAAGAAAGCACTGGGAAGGCAGCGATGCTGTGGCCCATAATGGACATTGCAATTTATTAGGGAATGAAATTCATCATCAGTTTGATAATTTGTTGGATAGAGAACAGAATTCTGATGCCTGTTTTTGGGTGATTTCACACCTGTAGTTGGGTTCATTTAGTCTGGCCCAAAGGGAATAAGTGATACGTTGTTGCATTATAGTTCTGGTCCGGTTCCTGTTCACACTCAATTCTTACGAACCAACCAAGAGGAGCAAACATGAAGATGTACAGACTGACAGGAAACTCCTTGATTGGACAGTTTTGGCGCTCGTCATCCTGCACCATCAGGACCCCCATCAGGACCTATTAATCCAGGAAAATCCCCATGTTGATTTGCATAAATGGGTTGTATCCCCTTGGTCTTAGAGCACAGATTACAACATTTGCTTTGCATCACAAACGACCCGCACCAGAGTCTGCTTTTTGCACGGTCTCTGTTCGGCTGTTTGGTCCGCACCAGAGTTCAACTGACTGCTTTCTGACCACCAGCTCACACACACACACACAGCACTAACCAAGCAAACGGACGCATACAGTGTGACAGCACCCAAGCTTAGCTAGCAGATGTTTGCCAGCGGGTCTGTGGGACTGTTTAGCTCATTGTAAAGAAAAACCAATAATCAAGAATTTGTTTTTAATCTTCAGAAGTAGTTGCTGAAGTAAATGTAATAATTCCCACAGAGTGATATCAGAATACCACAGCTGTATTGTGTGATTGAATGAATAAAAATGGTTTACCCCCCCCCCTGTCTAAACACTAACAGGCTGCAACGCGGCGTAAAACCAACTTCATTCGATCTCAGAAACAAGCTGCACTAAATGCAGGCAATCGGCTTGAAGTTGTCTTATAAGACAGTTCATACAATCTTGAAATTAAACAAAATCAAACTCATCGAGCTGTCTGCCTGTAAGAGTGGCAGCGATGTACTCAGCATTGCGTGTACTGGTAGCTCTCTTTGCTCTGAGCTGTTAACCAAAAATACCAACCAAAACAATAACAGTGTGCAAACTGTTTCCACCCCAGTGTGTCTCTGGGCTGGGGGGGGGGGGGGGGGGTGATAACACACAGCTGTGTTATCACTAGTGGCCCCTACTGGTCAGGGGCCGGTTATGACTAGTGCGTGAGGAGTCAGCAGGTAATCAGTATAAAACAGGTCCTAAAAGGTCGTTGCATGCAGCCATAAATGGCAATCCAAAATATTCTGCAGTTTCCTGTAATAGAACTCTTGATTAGTCGTGGACAAACACAGAGGTGCACACTCACTCACAGACACAGTGGGTACATCCCAAGTCTCTTAATTACATCCCCGTTTCCCTCACTTGCATCCTTTCTTTGCGTCTTTGTCCCTTCCACCAGGGATGCATGGAGGAAACCATGCGAGGAGAGAGGAAACGAGGAAATATGTTTTAACAGACATGAGACGTCCTTTCCTCAGTTGCGTCACGTGAAGCGACGTCTGTTTCTGATGACGGCGGATCAGCTGATCACATCAGCAGCTGTCAGTCGGCTTTAACAGCTGGAGAGACTTTTGATAAGTTTGAGTCTGTTCAAATGATCACTGTACTTAATAATAAAAACTAATATTACTAATAACCAATGAAGACGCACAATTGTCTTGACTGCCAGAGTAGAGGTGTTGTCTCTCTGTAGCCTGTTACCTCTTTAACAAACTGTTCTGTGATCTGTTTATAAGCAGAATGCGTTCGTCTTATTTATGAATTACTTGCGTCTGTACGTTTTGAAATTTAGATTGTGACGTCATTATCAATTAACCCAGAATATGATTATGGTTTTTCTTGACTACTGGAATTCATTTATTAGGCTCCATGTTTCAGGTTAAACTTAAATGATAAAACTCATCAAACACTCAGGAATGATCAGCCTCACGTGACTGAATGACATGATGATAAATGATGTAAAAAGCTCTCTGACTTTAATTGTTTCCATAATAAAAGGTATTGAGGGAAATATCAGATCATGAAAACACAAATCTTTCTAATAAATGAAGAAAGTTGTTTGTGGTCCTTTTGTTGTTCGGACTACAATGAACACATATTTAAACCAGACGGTGAATCAGAAAACTAATCAAATATAAACTAGAGTTTAATCTGATCGGTCTTCACTGTTTACATGTTGAAAAAAATCGCATCAGTCCGATCAGCTGCAGCGTCCAATCACATGACTGATGAACAATGAGGGGGCGTGTCGGCCTTTAAAACACTTCCTGGAAGGCTGCTCTCGTGGTCCCTCGCTCATGGCTCCTCAGAGATCCCTCCTCTCTCCTCTCTCCTCTCTCCTCTCTCCTCTCTCTAAATAGGAGCTTTGGGACGGCCGTCAATATAGCGGAGCAGAACAACTTCCGGTTCAATCGAGGATCGAGGAAATGACAATTAAGAGACTTGGGATGTACCCAGTATACACATGACGGATCACATGATCCTCCTGATGGAAAAAATTATACAAATTATAGTTAAAACATCAGCAAAATGATAGGATTCATCCTGGAGGGACAAAGATTATCAGTTCAAAATCCCATGGTGATTTTTCTAATAGTTGAGGATGACATACATAATGACAATCCCATCCCTAGAGCCTCGCCTAGCTGGCTAGTAAAAAATCGATGACTCTTCAAAGCACTGGAAGTGATGAATTCCAACATTCCTGCAAGAAAACACAACAGTTTGTTGGAAACAAATAAATGTGCGGCAGTATTAGTAGCCACCCTGACTAAATATACAAAGAGAAGACAAGTACTCTGCTTACACAGACTGTTTTTAAGGTTGGCCTTAGTAAAGTTAACCAATAAACAAGGCTACAGTTCCAATAGAAAGTCAACGCCATGAATACTGGATCGGGTGTCGCAGACCCCCCGCCAAAGCCTCTTTAGGTTAGGGCACTCCAAGTAGAGATGTAAAATGTGACCTTTTCTACACCACATCTAAAACAAAGGGGTGAAGTATTGGAGTTGTATTTGTGCAATTTATATGGAGTGATATCGAGCTAATGGAGGAAGTTAAATTGTATCAGTCTATATCCAGAATTTAAAAGAGAGGTAGCACCATTTCTGCACTATTCACCCCATAGTTCCCTATCCAGAGTCATTCTCCAGTCTAATTCTGGATCTATCCAAATCAGGTACTATTAAAGTCGACATAAGAGCTTCATACACTCTAGATATTGTTTTAAACAGTGGTTGGTCGGCATGACACAAGTTTTCCATAAGTGTCACAGAGTTAAATTCCACCGTCCATCATGGTCAACTATAATGAAGTCACATAGTTGGAGATATCTGAAGAAATCTTTATTTGTCAAACAATATTTCTGTTTAAAATGTTCTAAATAATGAAAGACTCCATCCTCATCAGTGTTGTAGGTAAATGATGCCTTTCTCTAACCATAATCTGAAGTTAGGACTCTGAAAGTTCTTTGGTCTATTTCTCCATAAAGAGGCTTTAGGGAAGAGGAATCCCTCTTGTATGAACAGTTCATGAACTTTGTAACTAAATAAATAATCATTAAATAATACTACTTTTTATTGATTGTATTTAGTCAGAATGTTTACAATCCCAGTGAGATGAAGTCAGAACGTCTTTTTTGTCATGAACATAATTATGTGTGGAAATATCCATTTTTCTTTCTCATTCCATTAAAAACCATTTGACTCCTTCAGATTTCCCTGGGGGACCCCCACGGTGCACGGTATTGTTCCTTCGAACAAACATGGATGTAAACAATGTAATATTTAAAATATATTTAAAAAAAATCAGCTTTGCAAATAACTTCTGAGGAAGAACATGCTCTCATGTGTACACAGCCTGTGTAGCGTCAGCAGCACGTCACCAGAACAGCTCCGGTCCTCCGTCGAGTCGACACAGGATGCGTTCAGGCAGTGTTGAGTGTAGATCACCTGCGTTTTGGTCGTGCTCAGAGCCTAATACACCATCACTGCAGTTACACACAAAAAATGGTAGAAACTAGACTTCATAAAGAATTACTAGAATCGTAAAAGTACGCTTTGAGTTGGTGTTCCAGGTGTTAAGCACGAGTGGAACGCGAGCCATTAAGCGGCCTGTGAAGACAGCTGTGTTGAAAATAAAATAGAAGTGCATCTGTTCCAACAGACGTGTGTGAGACAGACAACTTAAAATCATGGCTGTTAAGCCTTTTGCAGACAAGCCATTGTACCTCAAGGATACACACAATGTGTTTTAGTGTGTAACGTTTGTCTATTTACAAGAAAACTCCATAGAGCACAAGATTAAAGCCATTAAAGAGTCTTTTTACAGCAAATTAAAACTTTCTTGCTATGATTTTTTTTATTCTTCTGTAACTGTATACGTATGAAGGATGGCACTGAGGTGACAGCACATATCTGCCTCTGTGGTCTCTCTGCTGAGCAACTGTGGCGTCTCAGTCGGAGTGAGGAGCTTCCACTTCTCACTCCTTTCTCATTTATCACTCCTCACAGCAATGGAATCTTCCCCTCCGTGTTCAGACACATTCACCCGCTCCATAACTCACTCTTCTGACGCTTTGACAGCCCGATGAGTGCGTGTGCGAATATGTGTCTCGCTGTGTTTCTGCGTGAATTTGTGTGGGCCATCTCTCAGCTGCGTGTAAGTCCTGGCATGTGGGCAATTCTGAATTTGTGTGAATGTCTGTGCATTAAGCTCCCTCCTCACACACACAGACACACAAAGGCCTTTCTGTTCCCAAAATGTATCACAGTTTCCCTTCCGAGGACGTGACGGGACAGGTGTGAAAGGCTGGTGGCAGCGTCTGGCATACGGGGATAATGTAAACAGCCAGGAATGTGATCCACATCACAGCAACTGATTTAGGAGAGGGGTTTAGGGGGGGTGGGGGGGTGGAAAGGTCACTCACCCGCACTGCGACAACAGAAGTGAAACATTATCCCCGTGACAATCAAACCATACTTAAGTTGCCTTTTCAACCAATTGCCATTGTCTGTCAACTTCCCGGGAGAGTAATTGGTGCTTTTAGCGTCACTGGTGATTTATGAGGGCTGAGTATATTACTAAGAGCATACAAGCCCAGAGCATAGAGCTATGTCAAAGAAAAGTAAATTATAATAAAAGATCAGGCCACCTAAATTACGATTAACACATATTATGACCTGTCTCTAGTGCTGTTTAGTTGTGCGGTTGAGTTTAGTTTCATTTGTCTAGATTCTGAGTTTTCCATGTCAGACATTTCAGACTTTTTGTTCACAAAATTGAAACATTCTCTGCTCAGGTCGACTTTTCTCCACTATGTCTTCACATAGATAATAGTTGATTATTAATGCTGTGAATATCATATAGAAAACATTTAGAACAGTGAGAATGGGAGCGTGTCACGTTAAACGTTGCGTTGCATAACAACACTTTGTTCACATCCTTAGAAACATCTCATCTGTTGACAGCATTTTTCAAGAAGTGTTGGTAATCGGAGTGAGATGACACTTTAAAATGAATCAATGTCGTACATGAACGGCATGTTTGCCAAGACACAGTGAGTGTCTTGGCAAACAGTGGCCTTTACACATGCAGCAGAGACAACATGAGCATTCATTTGTCTTTTTTCTGGTGACCTGAAGAATTTAAGTCCAACATTTGTTTTTCTTTTAGCTCTCTTTTAGTCTCCACCAACTTCTGAGAGGAATAACCACTAAAGGCTTCGATATGTTCACTAGCGGGTCGCTAACTTTGGCCCGGACCACACTGCTGCGTCTCTCCTCTCCTGTCCACAGACAGCGCTGCTGCCAGCCCTTCTTTCTATGTAGTTTGCCTTTCATAATGGCCAGAATGTTTCATTTCATTTTATCATCAATTTAATTTATATATATTTGAGACAAACAAATGTTGGGAAGCATTTGCTCATTTGTAAATAACAATCAACAAATAGAAAGATGCACTAATTGGAATGGAGCCGTGCAAGTCACTGCATTACACTGTCCAGCAAATACTTGTGAATAAAAGCTTTGTTTTAACAAATGAAGAGACTCTAACCACAGAAAGATGATAGAGGGCTTTTGTTTTTGTTTTATTAAATATACTGTAAATATGAATTTTTTTCATATCTGTAAAATATTTACAGATATTTACGCTGAAACTGCAGTAATGTTGCTGGAATGATCTCAATAAACTGTCAAACGATCTTTTTTACTGTCTATAATTTTGCTGTAAACCGTACAGTACTGAAGAAATAGGCGAGACCTCGAAACGTGTGGTTTGGTGCGGGACGGGTAGCATACGGCGGGTTTATCAAGGTCAAGTCTTCAATGAGCTGCATGCTATGGCTCATAGACAAGGCTGTAAAAGCAAAACAATGAGGTGAAAGATTCCCCGATATACTCAAACAGACACGTTTTGTCAAAAGTTTTTTTTTTCAAAGTTGGTTACAACACTGCGGGTCTCTCTCTCTCTCTCTCTCTCTCTCTCTCTCTCTCTCTCTCTCTCTCTGTCTCTCACTAACACATCAAATTTACTTCAAAATCAACACTTACAAATCAAAGTTTACTAGATTATGGTCCATAAATGTGGTCAACACACGTCTCTCACTCATTTCCTCTCCGTTTTGTTGGCTGAAGTCTACATCCTGCTGGAGAGCAATTAATGCTTTTGTTCCTTTACAGTTTCTGTGCAAACTTAACAATAGTTGAGCAGAGCAAAATAAGCATTAATAGGAAAAGGAAAGTCCTCCGTTTTCTGTCCATCGTCCTCCTCAAAGCTGCAAACCGTGACTTCAGACGTAGGTCTGATAACGCCGCTGGACAAGTCGCTCTCTAATCGCTCCAATAACAGCTGCTTCCTCCGCATGTCAGCAGTATTATAAAATGCAGAATTTAACTGGACAACAGCTGCTAGTTTAGACAAAAAGGTCAGCAACACCTGTAATCTGTGATCCATTTTGAATTAACCTGGTAGTCGATGGATAATCAAGGCTGTTGTTGTTTGTGATGAATCAGGGACGGACACGTCGTGACCGCTAAGACCCAATCAAGTAGCAAACGCGGGCGTGGCCGTCATCATTTCCAAACTTATGCAGTTACGCCGTCCACACTAGGAGGTCACCCCGGAGTACGTATCCATCCTTGGCAGCGTTGTTAAACTTATCCGTTTCCTGTGCTCGAAAGCTCCGGCGTAGTGTGGACGCTCAGTGTAAATGTAGCAAAAAATATGCGTTTTAAAATGGAAACGTAGTAGTGTGGACATGGCCTGAGTCTGGTGTACTCAGAATTAACACTGATACCTTTCACTTTGGATCTATTGTTAGTATGAAAATATTAATATAGTCATTTCTCACACACATACATCGTTAGTTAAAGAGGAGTTCAGAGGAACCAGTACATTAGCAGTGACCAGAGGCCTTGATGAATCTTCCTGACCTGCTCGCTCATCTGATTAGACTGACAGCCCAAAAGGGCAGGAGGATTAGTCTTATATTAAGCAGGGGAGCTCACTCTTTAATCACTGCTGTTGTTCAGGAGACAGGAAAGTGCTGCCATGTGCTACTGCCACACTCTGTAAAAACAGAACTCCTAGAAATACTGCTAAAATGTCAAAAAGTCACAGAAAAAGTTAGTACATTTTAGATGCTTTATGTTTTGGTCTCAGTTCTCACCTGTACCTACTTTAAATTGGTGCTTCTTATTATCTGCAGCTCATTATCATGGTTTTATATCTTGGATGTCTTAGAAAGGTCATCAATAAGAATTAATATGGATGTGAAAATCCTATAGCTTGTTGCTTTAAACACCCTATAAGTTTCTTCTTAGCATTGCAGATAAAACAGCGAGACAATGTGTTGTTGGGGGGTCGGATCTCCTGTTGCGACAAAGGGAGTCATTTCCTCCCACATATACCCTGGCTGCATCTGGAGAAGGATTCAAGTACACTGAACAGCTAATTACCACTAAGAAGATAATAAACTCTGTGGCAGTCGGGGCCATTAGAAAAGCACTGCGTCGGACTATATGTGATGGAGGACATGAAATAGTGTCTTAATTAGGTGTCTAAAGGATTGCTTGGCTGGCACAGGGACTGAAGTTGCTGCACCCTAAAGGATGTATTTCTAAGTTGAAGTTACCTGAGATGCCACCTAAGTGGCCCTTCATTTTCTGAGGGTTTCGTCTCCTACAATGAATGTGAGGGACAATTTTGCATGTAACGCGCAGTACCCTGGACCAGTACCATTAGAATATATCACCATTAATGCAACTATATTCCATCATGACTACCAAAAGTCACCAAATGCAGGAGAAACTATTTTTGTAGGCCAAACCAGAAGTTAGCATCGCTCTGGTCCCCTCAACAAAGACACAATGGGATTTTTCATTATATTTTGGATTCATATTTGGATAATAAAATAATCTCTGTGGAAAACACAAGTTTATGATACCTACACATTTTGTTCAGCAAGATAATCTTCACAGAGGAAAACCACTTTTATGTTTTTTGAAGTGAGAATGCAGTCGCCAGAAGTGTAAAGCCAACACTTTACTATAAACAAACTACACCATGGTTGCATGACTTCAAGTCACCACCACTAGGCTAAAGGTGGACGAGTTTTTGATGTGATGACGTTTACTAGTCTCATTTAATCACTTGTTAGCAACCGCCTTTTCAAGACTCCAGAATTCATGAGTGGTATATTTACCATAGATGTCGTGCTATATATGATTTAAGAAATGGACGTAGTGACTGTGACATCCCCCATTGGTTTGTGGACTACGGTTTTGAAGCCTAAACTCCATCATTTTGCTGGTCGCCATTGGTCGCTTTTTGGCCTTCATCATCTTGTTTTTCTGGAACCAGATTTGACAGGAGAGAGCGGAGTACAATTAAACGCTGAATAAGCTATTTGTAGGAGACTAAAAAGTTACAGTTCATCTTCATGAATTGAAAACACACTGAAAAGCATTCAAGCATAGACAACTCCCAGACCGTTAAACACTGTGGAAGAGACCTGTCAACCACAGTAGCCCCGCCCTAAAGCATCCCCTGCTTTATGGTCTGTTTGACTCTAAATGGACCATCATTTACTAAATGAACATCATGTTGTATTGAAGAAGACTTGAAACTACAGATTGAGACCATAAACTCATGTTTACAATGTTTACTGAGGTAATAAATCAAGAGAGAAGTAGAGTCATTTTCTCATAGACTTCTATACAACCAGAGCAGTCGCCCCCTGATGGACACTAGAGAGAATGCAGCTTAAGACATGAAGCTTTGACTTCACTTTCTAAACCCAGAGGTACAAAGTTGTTTGTATAAAAACTCCTACGCTTGTGTAAACTAGAGACCTTCTTTCAAGCATCTAACCAAAATGTGATAAAACAAAAAAACATTGACCTTAAGACGAGGGAATGGAAGTGCAGAAATTCTAGGTTTTGGTACTCATTCTGCACCTCTCTATAACTCATGACTGTCCCACGGACTACAAATTTGTCATTATTCTGAAATGCTGAGATATTTTTCGCCAACATTGAACATCCTCTATTCAAGTAATTAGTGACAGCATCTGGTCACGGCATCATTTAGACTCAGCACAGTGGAGTGTATGGCAGGATAGTTGGTTTAATGTAAAGAAGAGAAAAAGTATCCACAGTTTGCTGAATTTGGGGAATGTTAAAATAATCCATTGAATATGTCTTTCTTTCTCAAGATCAAGTCTGTTGCTTTGAAGACATTGTTGTTATAGAACCTGAGATTTGAGAGTTAATACAACAAAGTCATTGTTATTTCATGTTGTCATGTGTAGAATCACAGAATGGTTATTTTTAACATCTTAAATTCTTAGGACACACAAACAAAATGATGGAAGATAAATAAGTTGCAATACAGGGAGTGATTCTGGACACAACCGTGGTGAGGTACAGCGTCTTTTTTTCCTGTTTTACTTTTGTGATTACACCATTGAATCGTTTGTCTGTGACACGCTAAACATGTAGCAGTAGTACTTGGAGAAAGGGCTCATGAAGTCAGTAGACTCATGTCAGTTTCACCTATCCCTGTAAAGTCAGCTAACATTAACTGAAAGCTGGTGGTCGTACCAGACCACGTAAGCCTCTAGCAGCAGATCCCTGAATGTATAGAATTGTGAGAGGGAACATTTTATTTCTCATGAATTCCACTTTTCATTTATAGGTGGGCGAGCCACTTCTGCTTTCAGAACATCACCTTCATAGTCCTGCTATGAATGAAACTAATAAACCAAACCTGGAGAATGCACTCTTGTAAACGTATGGCAGTCATAAATATCAGACATTTCTCTGCCACAAAAGGTTTCACAACAGAATAAGCTTTGTCCAAGTTCTTAACAAAGAAGACAGAAGTATGCAACCCTAAAATGTACTTGACAACTCTAATTGCTAAGGGCCTGAGAATTGTGAGACCTAAAGAAACAAGGTCGAGGGCCTGCAACACTTAAAGAGATATTGCACAACAGTGATGTGAAGTTGTCACATATAGGTGAAGACTTCAAGTGAATTCTGACTGGCAGGTCAATGTCAAGTTCCAACAGATCTCAGGCCCTGTGTGCAGTGAAACTCGATCACCTCTTGTCTTCAGTTTGGACTTGTACATTATTGCAACTCTAACCGGTTGGCACTTTAAAGGTTCCAAACATTGAGTTTTTTGCAAAACTAAAAACCAGAGCGCGAGTCTCTGCATGTTGCTCGATGACTGAGCTCAGTCTGCTGTCGGCTTTGACATTTTCCACTGACAAGCTCTTCCTCAGGTGTGCTGGTTAAAATATCACAGATAAAAAATAAAAAAACACACTTTACCGAAAGCTTATACGTCTTAGAATTTTTCACAGGTGACTCACAAACGTGGGAACGTGGCTGCCTGAGTTTTTTGTTGACAGCTGCTAAGAGACACGAGGACATCAAAGCACAGGTGGAGGGTTAGCAACATAGGGGCTGAGCAGGATGAAGGGATCACATCACCTGAGATAAAAGGCCAGGCGTCACACACACCAAAACAAGACCACCGTTATCACCCAGGCCCCAATATCTCTCACCTGTTACACGGCGACCTTCAAAAGGTCTCGTTTTATCTTTTGTCTAGAAAGTTCGGAGGGATGTGTGCTTCCAGTGTGTGTTCAGGCCCGTGTGTTTTGTGAGTTGGTGCCGATAAAACAAGAAATAAGAGCTTGCAGGCTTGTGTTCTCTCTGAATAATCCGCGAAGGCTCTCGCTCGCTGTTTGTGCGTGTGTTGATGACTTTCGTTCTCTCTTGCCTCATCTTTGTTTAAGGTGACTCCGCAGCTCAGGAGCCTTTGAGGCCGGACAAAAGCAGCCATCACACAGACAGGGATAAGCTCTGAGCTGTGTGAAAGCAGATTTGATCCTGCGGCATTGTCGGAGATGCTTTACTTTACACAGCAGCCTGAGCGGTGCTGCCGTACTCACCTCTACCTTCGCTCGATACTTTGCCTTGTGACTCTATCTGAGCACTGTGATGTTCGGACAAATACAATCCCAAAATGTTCGGATCATTTGGAATTCTGAACCAGGCTTTTTATTGGTTCATATTTTCTATTCCCCAAGATGATGCTCTCACCTCTCCTCAATCATTAATCACTCAGAATCTTGCCAGCGAAGATAGCTCAATCTCGAAATGTATTAAAATTAAAACCCAGCCTGGCAGGTTGATGCATTAATAATAATGTTTACATGAAGGTCTATTCAAAGTGTGTGTGTGTGGGTGGGGGGGAGTGCAGAGACTCAAGGTCTCCCCGCTGCTATCACTTTGGACTTGTGTGAAGTGTCTGATTGAAATATTACCTTGGGAATATTTAGCGTGGATCATTTTGCTAATGTTTAACTGGATGGATCACATCAAACACGCATTTCTCAAACTGTATTTCTAGAGTGTTCCGAGTTTAATTTTCATGTGTTTGGAAGGATTCTGCTTTGATGCCGCTCCTGTGTTTCAGTCGATCTTGTCCTCTCGCTCTAGAAAAGTTCAAACAGGGTCACTGCAAAAGGGAGTTTTATGTTGTATCGTTTGAGCCATCTGGTGCTGTTTTTCACCGACTTCTTATTACTTCCGCCAAAGAGGTTACAGTATGTTTGCGGCTCCGTTTGTTTGTCTGTTTGTCAGGAGGATAACAGAATAAAATACGGATCCAATTTACATGAAACTTGTTGTAACATGGGCCAAAGAAGAACCCATTCGATTTTGGAGCGTATCTGAATCATTGGACGGACACACAAATTATTGATCACTTTCGAAAAAAAGGTGCAATACAACAATCAGTCTGGGGCAGGGTTGCCCAGACTGATTGTTGTATAGCACCTTACAACAATCAATCTGAGAGCACACGACTCACCTCTGACGTCACAAGCAAACATGCAGGTGGCTTAGCCGAAATGGCAGAGGCTAACAGAATCAGAATCAGAACCGTTTATTGCCAAGGAAGTTTGCACCAACAAGGAATTTGATGTGGCGGGTGGTGTGTAACATTTAACAATAAACAAAACATTAAAACAATCAACAAAAGTCAACACAGTGCAAGTTTTGGAAATTTACAATAAAATATAATATATAAAATAAAGTGCGCAACAAAACAGATACAGGACTGTAAGACAAGTGAGTGTGAGTGAAATGTTAAAAGTGTCAGGTGTGTTTAAATAGATGTGAAGTTTAAATAGATGTGCAGGGGAGTGGCCAGAAGGAATTGTCCTGGGGATGACAGAGTCAGTGGGGGACCCGGGCTCTGTTAATGAGCCCGACTGCAGACGGGAAGAAGCTGTTCATATGGCGTGAGGTCTTGGTCCTGATGGACCTCAGCCTCCTGCCAGATGGAAGGGGCATGAACAGTTTGTGTCCAGGGTGAGAGGGGTCGGCTACAATCTTCCTAGCTCGCTTCAGGGTCCTTGAAGCGAACAAGACCTGGAGGGATGGCAGATTGCAGCCAATCACCCTCTCAGCAGAGCGAATGATGCGCTGCAGCCTGCCCTTGTCCTTGGCAGTGGCTGCAGCGTACCAGACCGTGATGGAGGAGCAGAGGATGGACTCAATGATGGCTGTGTAGAAGTACACCATCATTGTCTTTGGCAGGTTGAATTTCTTCAGCTGCCTCAGGAAGTACATCCTCTGCTGAGCCTTCCTGGTGATGGAGCTGATGTTCAGCTCCCACTTGAGGTCCTGGGATATTATGGAGCCCAGGAAGCGGAAGGACTCCACAGCGTCGACGGGGGAGTCACACACAGTGATAGGGGCTGGGTGGTTCAGAGTCATGAGCCCCTGCTGAGCTGGGGGAGGGGGGGCTGGTGGTCTGGGGCTGGTTGATGGGGCTGTGGCTGTGGGGGATGGAGTCAGGACTGTCCCATTGTTTTTCGAATCTGCAGTAGAAGTCATTCAGCTCGTCTACCAGGCGGAGGTCATTCATGGGGTGGGGGGTTTTAGGCTTGTAATTGGTGATCTGTCTGAGGCCTCTCCAGACAGAAGCAGAGTCACTTGCTGAGAGCTGGTGTTGCAGTTTATTTGCAGTGCTAGCCAAGCTAACTGTGCTATTAGCGCTAACAGCAGTGTTAAACTGGGAGGTACCGGAGGCTGGGTGTTAGGCTTTTGCGACGACGCCGTTGGTCGGAACGGCTGTAACTGATGTGTGAGTGCAGTGCAGAGCGGCGGTCATGAAGGGAGGGACTCACATGCACACGCAGACGGCCTGGCTACCAAAACAGAGAACCTTGGATTACAACACACACAGAGGGAGAGTGACTTCATTCTCTGCTCAGGTAGACATTAATATCCTTATAGAGCAGATAGTTGTTTGCTGCTAAATGAAAGCTCTGATTGTCGTATATAGAACTTTTGCAAAATTGCGAGGCATTTGGTGTAGACGGAGGTCTGCGCTCTCCGAGTGCACTTCTAGTTATAATATGTTCTTCATTATCATAGAGTACGTCTGTCTCTAATAACAAAGACTTCATAGTATGTAATAGGGATGTCAACAGTTAAACGTTGATCGATTAATTACTGAAAACATTTCTGCAAAGCAGCAATAAGCGTCAACAGAAAATAAAATAAAAGACGTTTACAACACAAACATAAAATGGGATGGATACAGTGCTTCAAAATGTGGCAGCAAAGCTGCTGTCATTGCGTCAATGGAGCACTGGAGTAAAAGAAAAGTGCGTCTGTATTTTACATCCGTTTTTTTATTAAAAATGAACCGGTTAGTTACCAGTTGATGGGTGCCGGGCTATCAAAAGAGAAATGAACCGAAAGTGACATCCCAAGTATTTAACATTGCCTGAACAATTTAACTTTCAGTGTGGGTCAACAAATTATTCTTACTCTTTTTTTGTATATGAAGAAAGCCGTGAAAATTTAGATCAACACAACAATGACTCTGCAAGGCTATAATTATGCAGCGATGCTCTGACTAAATGCTAAGATCAGCATGCTAACATATTCATAGTGACACCTCTAACATGCTGATGTTGGCTATAGTGTTGACCATGTTCACAATCTCATTTTGGTGTGTTAGCACGCTTACATTGTGGAGTTAGCACTAAACACAAAGTAGCAGAGGAGGGTTTATTTGTGAGTAAAGCTTGTAATGGTAAAATATGTATATTTAGTATTGTAATGGTAAAATATATTCTAGTATATTGGGATGTTTTGAAAGATGTTGTACAACTGATGGGAAAGTACAGAGATACAGAAAAAGAACACAGCAGTCCTACAGAGGTGTTTAATCATTCCATGAAACCAATGTCCTGTCTTCCAAGCTTGTTCACATGCACACACGAGAAGAAGAAACAGGAAACCATTGTTTCCAACCTCTGTATGAACTGACTCCCAGTTGAACGCACCTGTAAGACTCCAGATAATGAACAGAACAATACAACCCGTGTCCAAAAACCTATACTCCCTTTCCTATGATGTAACTAAAGGCGTGAATTCTTGTATGCATAAAATATGATGTGCCTTGTACTTTTTTGAAAAGCTGTCTGCACAGTTCACTGAGCTACGTGTCTGTGTGTCCGCTCTCCTGCTTGCAAGCATTAAAACGACAAACAACTTTGATTCTTTCGAGACTCTGTTTATTGAATAGATTGCAAATTGCTCAACTCTTCTCCCGGCTAACAGAAATATTCCACAACACGCTTATGAGCGACCATAAAAGCATTTATCTACACTGACGAACGCTGGCACACCAGAATGTGTGCCGTCAATTTTCTCTCTTACTTATCTCTGGCTGGGAAAAAGCCAGAATACTAAAGAAGCAGGAATTGCTGGAGGGCTTTTACAGGATATGACTTTGCCCAACTGAAGTGCATCAACAGGGACGCCCTTGCACAGTAAAGCCGTTGCCCTTCAACTTTGTGTCTTTCACATTTTCCACAAACTCGCAGCTCTGAACGGACGAGGTGATCCCGCCTCACAACACTGCTCATCAGCAGGAACAGGAGACACAGGGTGTGTCTGCTAAACGGTGGGTGACCGACCCTAATGATGCTGCTTTCGGAAGCTCTGCGTGCGGCTCGGGCCCCCCAGCTGCTATGGCTTGTCTCAGCATTTCTTCTCCATCTGTGGGAGGCGGTGCGACCTGCCGGGCTGTAAGAGTGAGTTGGCTGGGATGAGGTAAGGAATGAAGGAGAGAAGCATTAAGAGACGGAGAACTGTTTATGTCGGAAGATGAAAAGATCTGTCAAGATCCTAACTTTTTGCACATGCTTTTCTAGTACAGTTCTTTTTTTCTTTCTCTCAGTTAGCATCCTAAAAAGCTGGCCAAAAGCTACTTATACCAGTAAGGCTTGTTTCAGCAAAAGCATTGAGTGTGTTGAATTGTGTTTTAATCATAGCAGTAAAACGAATATTCTAAATCAAATCATTGTAGCAGGGTGGTCAGTATGGTGGCTATGTGTATGTGTACTGGCGCCATTGCGACCGTCGTAGCGGACTAACTTCCATAGAAACTAAACCGACTCACCAAGTCACTGACTCAGTGAGAGGAGGTTTTGCAGTAACGACTAAAACGGGCAGTGGAGTAGTAAGGTTATGAACCACAGAGAGCCAGAGTGAATGAGTAAAATAAAGGGATGAGTTTGTGTTTTGAAGTGGGGAGGTAGTCCTTCATAGTCAGTGTATATACTGTAGATGGAGAAACAGACAGGAGTACCAGCATGGGAGCTGATGTGGACGTATTTTAGACACCTACAAAAAATCCATATCAGTTTTAAGCGTGAGCTGTATTTAGAATATTTTCTGTCATGGAACTGAACTGGCAGTGAACCTTCTCTCTACTGTTTTTGTCTTGAGGCGTTGAAGAGAGCAAAGACAAGTTTTACTTTCAGTTCAGTTTCAGAAAGGCTGTCTGCTGGCAAGATGAAGCTGTGAAAAATGTGAAACTGATATACTGTATATCTCTATAGGTGGGCCTTTCTTTTAGGTAACTAAAAGACGTTTTGCTGTTGCCCCCGTCCACAGCATTACATGGCTTTGCTCTTGTGTCTGTAGGCCTACTCTGTTTCTCCAAACTGGGGGCATACCGACCGCCATCTACAGTAGGTAACCTCGACTATGGATAAGTACCTTGTACAACCCCTTCTTCAAAACACAAACTATCCTTTTAATGCTTCATCGACACACTCATGTCACAGTGTAGAACAGCACTCAACTTTGTTCGACTAGTTAGCTAGCTTGCTAATTCCACCGTGCTTTAATGCTACACTGGTTACATAAAATGAGCTGAACAACAGGCTGGTGGTCAGCAGCTCCACCTCACTCCCCACCGCTTTGGAGAAGAATAAGCTACCAAGCCAGTAGCCAGCTAGCCAGCTCTCTGGAGCTGCTACCTAGCCAGTAGCCAGCTAGCCAGCCATCTGTCTCTGGAGCTGCTTCTGCTTTTTTTCCAGTAAGCTGCGCAACACTTCGCAAACACTGCAACAACAGCAATCGCCATTTTATTTTGTAGCATTCAAATTACCACAGAAAACAGCTCATGCAATGTTGGCTTTACTCCTATTCTATCAAAGTTACATAGTCTCACTGAACAAGAACTTCTCAGAGTCTTGGCTTTACTTTAAGACTATTCAGTCCATACCAGTTAGACGTTGATCATGCATTCCAATCCAAAAGAAATAAAATAAAAAGTGAGGCAATCAAAAGCCTGTTTAAAATACAAAAGGACAATAGAATAATAAAAGCAACAATCCTGCATTAAAAGCTGCAGAATAAAGATGCATTCTCCAAATGGAACAGTCGGCCCCTTTCATTTCTTTAGACAAGTATGATCCATATTGCAAATTCCAATAATATTACAGGCGTTGTCTGAGTCAGAACGTTAGTCAATTATGTATGTACTGCAGAGAGAAACAATGGGAGACTCATTGTTGCTCTACGAAAGGCTGACAGCTTTCAAAAACCTGTGGATGTTTCCTCTTTTCAGCAAGAGAACTGATAAAGCCGTCCAGCCTGCTCACAGTCTCACAGAACTACTCGCACACTTTCCTCCACTAATACTAATCCCTCAAAAATGAAAAAAGTCAGTTATGTGCATTTGAATAATTTATCTAATAAACACATTGAAAATGGCTAGTAGAAGGTGACACATTACATAATAACTGTCTTGACTAAATGATTTCGGTGATTTATCTATGCAATTTAATTTGATAATTTGCTTTTTCAGTAAAACAAGCTTTTCAGTGTTTTCAGCTTGTATAACCTTTTTTTATTTATTGCAAGGTTAGTTTTAGAATTGTCGTAGAATTACCATTACAAAAGTCACATAAATATTTCCAGCAGTTTTTTCAGAGAAACGTGAGAAAATAGATCCAAATCCAAATGGTGTTTACGGTGTAAAAGATTGAAAATAATTGCTGCTTTCACAGGAGCACGCACACCCAGACCATGTCATTTTCTCCTGTGTGTGTGTGTGTGTGTGTGTGTGTGGCAGATCAGAGGTTCGTAAATTGTTTATCAGAGTACAAAAAGCGCAAAATGCACGACAGAACTCGGGACGCGATGAGTCAGTGAAACGTGACAGTAATGCAAGAGATTCTGCAAGAAGACGTGAGTGCAGAGGATAAAATAGGGAGCTTGTAAAACAAAGCCAAAGGCCTAAAGAAACCAAAATAGGCAGCTTGTGGAGAGCCTCGTGCAGCCCTGCAATAAACTAAATTACAGATCAGCTTGGCTTCGTTCCACATTTTCTGGAACCGCAGAAGCTGATTTCCTGTTTATCTAGATGGGAAGATGGAGGAGAGTTTAGGCGTAATTTGAATCCATATTCCATCTGACTTTAACAAGAGTTATTTCCTGACTTGACGTGGTGACTCACACACACGCGGCCGGTCATATGACTCATTAGTGTGTCACGCTGGGTCAGGGGTCACGCTGTGTGCGTACTGAGCGTGCAGCCGGTCTCTGTCAGTGCGTGATGTATGAGTGAATATTTGTCAACTTTTTTTTAACAATCATTCAAGGTTTATTTGGGGGAATGTGTAGACAGGAAAAGCTGCGGGGCACTTTCTCATAGTTCCCCTGATGAGCTTTGCTGTGAGTGAGATGGAGGAGAGTGATGGGAACAAAGGGGGAGAAGTTGTCAGGAGTCAGAGTGAAAGGAAATACACGGAGAAGATAGGAGTTAAGATAGAAAACAAGCACATCCAGATGAAATACTAATCAGAGCAGACGTGAACCTGTTGAACAGGGTCAAGGCGGCGATAACAACACGCACCGTTTCAGCACAGATCCTCGACAACAATGTCAGGGGGGGGCTATCGATACACTAGCAGTACAGTCATTCACATCACTGCGATGTTTGCAACCCACGCTCATACTTGTCCTTGCTGCCATATTATATCCAATTTCTTTTTGTAAAAGTCTTGCAAACTGCCGCCTCAAGGTTGTCTTGCTCTACAAAGGAAGCGACTGACATGATCTCAATTACTTTAAAACCGCTTGTCCTCGTTGGACGTTTCCCAACCTCACAGGTTGGGGTGTTGTGCATACATGATCTAAAAGCATAAATCATACGCTTGAACCTCATTCATTTGTACCATGTGCCAAAATATTCTGTAAATTGCCACCATGGAGCTCATGTAAAAATAATCTGCCCGGGCAAAGTCATAGTTAATTATAATGTTCACGGCAGGACCTCACAGAGCTGCTCTTGTTGTGTGACAGAGGTTTACGTAATCAGTCAGAAATGCAGAAGGTGAGCTTCCCTCAGGCAGAGTCTTTGACAGCTTCAACTCTCACTGCTATCAAAATACATCTGCCTTTTCCTGAGTGTAGGCCGACGGCTAAACACAAGGCAAAGTCGCCCAGACTCCTGCGTGAAACATTATACAATAGCCAACACATTTTGAACCTAAGCCTTGGCCTTAAAACCTTAACGCATAAATGTAAAACGACCTCACTTGTCAGGAAACACCCTTTTAGCGCTGGCGGGATGGAGTGGGTGGGTGGGAAGGGTTGTGGAAGTCAATCAAATGGACTTTCCAAGGATTAGTCTTTTCTAAGGAGGAGTACCTAGCGTTCATTGAGAAGCGGGTTAGTCGGTCTAAAGCTGTATGTGCTATATTGATGCCCAGTCCAGTTAACTCAGGTGCTCCCAAACTGATTTATCTTAACCATGTACTCATTCTTTTTTAGCTGTTTATTTCAACCATTTTACCCATTATTTTAGCTATATATTTCAACCTTTACCCATAACTTTTACCTGATTATTGAAATATTTACCCATTACCTTTCCCTGATAAATTTAACTATCCATTTAACCATTTTATCCATTACTTTTAATATAATATAAAACAGTTTATTGATTACTTTTAGTCTTAACTTCTAGCTTGCTAACTAGTTTTCATATCATTTCTATGGCAACATATGACTTTAAGGTGTGCCCTGTGCAGTCAGCCTATTGTAGCTGGTAGCTTACTGGTTATCATGACAACATGCTTAAGATGCAGGATCTAATCTTATTTGGATGTTTATTTTTCTCCTAAATACAAATTTAATCACTCCATAAATTCTCTTTTTTCATTGTAACACAACGAACGACCCCATGGTTTAGCTCTTCCCTCACTAATCTATCCCCCAACTGAGTAAACTGAATCTGACTCTCAGCCTCACCCTCTGGGAAGATCAGTGAGCATCAAATCACTTCATGCCACATGTTCCATGAACTTGACACCATTGATTGGTTTATTAGACACAGCTGTCTCTTAAGACTTTAATATGGGAGTGGTGCAGTTGTAGACTGCCACAGGGCAACATGCACAGTGTGAACAGCAACAATAAATCAGCTGCCCGCTCTTCGTCTCTGCACTCTCGCTGCAGTTAACAGGGTTGGAGGGTGACAAATTCCAAGTAGCATAATTACATCAATCTGATTACAAATGATGCTAATCCTATCACAAAAGAGGACTACTTGAGTAAGATGGAGATACTTTACAACAGTCATTTGACACGGTTGAAGAGCTGAGGGCGTATTGATTCTGATGTGTTAAGGTGGCACAAATGTACAAGACTTTTCAGCTCATAGTCTGAAAATGTGAAAATTATAATAGACATTTTTCCAACCTATACCCGCCCAAAAGAAATCGATACGACGCTCCTGAGCTGGAGTGATTCAATAATCATGTGAATATGTCAGCAGGTAGTAGCAATGAGCTGCATTCTCAGAGTGACCTTGCCTTGTTTCAGCCCCGCAGCTGCTTAGTGCAACAGGCTTTTCTCCGTGTGCCACAGCGGCAGCTGAGGAGCCATTTCGGGGCCTGATGCATTCAACAGCTGGTGGTGCCAAGCCCAGGGTGGGCGTGGGTGATGGAAGGGGGGGGGGGGGGGCGAGGTCGTCTGCCTATCGGGCTGTGGAAACGTGGGACACGGCGCATATCGGACGACGGGTGCGCAGCCAAATGGCAAAACGGTGATTGGGGGGTCGGCACTCCGCCGGCATCGCTCTTCACAGTGCTGACCTGAAATCACATGTAGATGGCAGCTAGAAGCGTCCCATCACACTCAAACTACTGTGTAATGCATAGCAGAAGAACACTGCGTCTAACTCGCCCATATGCTGCATGTTTTAGGAAGGAGACAACGAGCCGGCTTCGGTTCACAGCACCGTTCCCTCTCGGGGCCAGGTGTGCATGTGTGCGGTGGGACAGTGCACCATTTATGGGATTTTGAGACATGAGCTTCACTTTACAACAGTGAGAAAAAAGAAAAAGTGGACTGTATCCCATTTTTCTTACGATCCCGGGATGCGTTGACATAAAATCCACCTCAGCTGCCAGGTGATGGAAAACTCTCTCAATCTTTACAGGCACTAGAGGACATGAGAGAGGGAATCGCTATGCAAATGACCTTTTGTCTTGAAATATCTCAAACCTCTCGCTGCTCTTCATGGCGACTCTGTAATGACGATACTCATCCACAGCCAGATGTTCTAAGCTGCCCCCCCCCCTCCTTTCCGGTGTTCGGAGTGTTGCGGTGTGCACAGAGCATCGGTTTGGTTAAACTAAAGTAGAGACAACTTCACATGAAGGCAGGGTTTCCTGTTAAGTTGTTTTTCTCACATGTAAATCATCCCTTCTCTCTGAGCCGACCCTCAGGGTGGAATTTTACCGTGTCTTTATGTTTGTCTGCTGTGTGTGTTTGAGATTCCGTCTCTCCTCACACATCATGCACTCTGTGTGCTCTTTGTGCTGTGTGTGTGTGTGTGTGTGTGTGTGTGCATGTGTGTGTGTGCGTGTGTGTGTGTAAGTAAGGAAAGTCTGCAGAGATGACCAGACAGCTGAACAAATGAAGAAAGAGATAACCATTTGAACAGGACGCACCAGGTGGATGGTGAGTGGTGTCCAGACGGCACAGAGACCAATCCGATACAGTTTGAGTTAACGTTATTGGACTCAATGCAATTAAGAATTTAGAGGAAAATGTAGGAAAGTCTATTCATTTTTTTCTATTTTTACGTTTTGGTTTAATGAGACCACAAATATTTTAATCAAATGCACATGGATGCTGTGGTTGTATTGCACACATCTTTCTGCGTAATTATCTGGGTCCAAGCCCAATTATTAATAATCAAACGGAAAATGACGCTACATAAACCAACCCCAAATGAAAACTGTGCACAAATAAATACATTTAAAATCTTGATCAGTGACAGATGCAGTGAACTAGCTTCTGCTAAGCACCTACATATAATACATCCGTTGCATTGCTTCTTCTTCCTTGTGTTTCATGCTCCCTGATAAACGAAATAAAGAAATATCTCTTAATTTTGTACATTTGGCCGTCATTTTTATTGGCAGTGAATGCTCAGAGCTGGGCGTTATCGCTACGATGAAGTCTGACAGAGCAAGACACATGAGCAGTCAGAAGGTTGTAAACCAGTTGAAATTCATGACACACAATTGAGAGCCTGGGATAAAAAAAGATCAAGCTTTATATGGGACAGCAAAAAAAAAGTATGATATACTATATTGGAGTTGCCAAAGGAGGAGGGGGAGGGGGAGGGGTGGCCCTACCGTGCCTGAGGGATTACTATGTAGCAGCACAATTAAAACCACATAGTTGTGTGTAAGCCTTAATATGATAACTGGAAAACACATTGAATTATCAATATCAGGTAGACCTGTACGATCTTTTCTTGGGCTGTCTATGATCAAAGACTTGTTCTAAACTGGGTGAGATTTTTACACAACACAATAACTCCTGAAGTGACGAGTGATATTCACCCATAAATGATTGTCCATAAACTAGGTTTTTTTCAAGACATTCTCCCTCCCAACTCATCAACTACCTCAGCCAGCGGGCCTACAATTCAAACTATGATGCTCTAGGTTCCCCTCGTGTCTCTAGTGTTGGACCTGTCAGCTCATTACATGCATACAATATATCTTCAAAATAAACTTCCAATGTAGGTTTTTATGTTTACTTATGCAACAAAACTACTTGGCTAGGTTTAGAAACAGATAGTGGTTTGGGTTCAAATGAGTATTTCTAACATAAAATGAGTATGTTACATATCTTGCGTTATTAAAGTTACATGACAAAACTAAGATAAAAGAAGTCATTGTTGACTTGGTTTTACACGGGGCGCAAACAGTCTACTCCTGAGTGAAAGTCCTGTGTTTGTTTGACCCATCATCGTCCTACGAGGACCTACTCACTATTGATACTGCTTGACTTGCTCGAACCATCTAATACTGGTGCAGACAGGTGTACATTGGAGTTAGTTGAAAGCCCGGAGGGTCTCACACAGACAATAAAGGATGCCTCGTGTGTTTGTATCAGGCGCTGAGGGGAACTGGACAAGCTACCTGACGAGTTGGGAGTTAGAACAGGTCGGTTGCTATAATCCCTTTCAAATTCAGTTTGAATTCAAACGAATGAAGAAGATCTAAATACAATAGCTAAGGGGAAAATATTGAGTGCAGGAGAAGCCAGTCAGTTACAGTCTGCTCTCCATCCAATCAGTAACAATAGCCTGATAGCAATTACAGTACCTATTTGTATACATGCTGTGTATTTGTATGAACCATCACATTTTCCCTCAAAGCAATCATTGCATCACAAATGCTGTGAAGAGTATTTCTCTAAATTTGCAGCTTGATCAAATCCCTCTCTATTTCCTCCATTTGTACTGATGACACAGTGGAGGCTCGCTTTTACGAAGGTTCACTGCGATTAGCCTGCATTTCCACGAACGCTGCTGCCACATCCTTATTTGACACACTATACGCCTCCTCTGGTGCATCCCAGGTGTGCCAATGAATATTTCAGAGAATCAAAATGGATATTACTCCTGAGTCAGACATGCTGGCAGAGGCAGCGGTGCTACAGGTGGAGCATTAGTGCCAGGCATGCTCCGAGCTCAGGGGTAATGTATCGAAACATTACAGGCCCGGGTCACGTCAGGTCCTTCCCCTGTTCTGATCAGAGAAGGTCACAGGAGGAAGATTCAGCTGCCGTTAAAAAGGACTTCAGAAGGATGATGGCAGCTTCCTGCGCAGCTATATATTAAATATATTTAGCTCCATAACACATCATTTTGTTTCCACCATTTCATGTTTGCTTAAGTTTGTAATGAGCTCAGATCTGGACTCTCTATTAACTTTAGCATAACGTTAGCACAGTATTGCTTTGCATTTACTGGCATGTGTGTTGGTGCAGACCTCAGTTGCTTCATGTTAATATGGTTTGTCCCCATTTCACTAAGCGCTCAAAATCCCATGCTTCCGCCCACCTGCTTATGTATGATTAAAATATGGTTTAACCAGCACGCTGACGCCGACTTGAAGCTAGACGGCAGGTTACTCATATCCTAGCTCCAGCTGCTTGTGTGTCACCCAGAGGGTTTTAGGCAATAGAGTCCTCATATGGCTCATCAAAAGATAAGCTCTTCTTTCAATTCCTGTATTCCAGCTGAGACATCTCTTCCCACAATTAGAAAGCGGAACACAGAAATTGCCTTTAACCAGTCGCTGTACAAATACTTGTACGAAAAAAGCCACACATGAAAGAGCTTACTTCTTCCCCTGGCGGTATTTTGTGAAGGAGGAAACGTGACACTGGGCTTTTGTATAAATCCCTGAAATCAACGCAGGCTTAACAAGTGAGAACATTGGACTTGGTAAACTGTGTAGCTGGGATCTTATAGGATGTGCAAAGCACAGCAGCCATTACTTGGACATTAGAGGCACGATTTCCTTGGCTACGAGCTCCGCTCAGGGTTTTACACAGCCCTTTGACTCTCATTCATAACAATATGTCTTATCGTCGGGTATCCATCCCCTTTCATGTCTCTCCTCAGGGACCCAACCAGCATCGTGAGTAATATGCCAGGCATCAAGTGTGGTTCTGCCAATTTATTTCCCATAAGACTATGTCAGTCAGGCTCAGAAGCAATAAGCCAGTGCCGCCGGTAAAGACATCTGCAAAGTAAATAAGGCCTCCTTTCTGACACCACAAAACGTGCGCCTGTGACTGCCGTCGCCATGGTATCGCGGCATAGGCTTTATTGTCGCCGGTGTCGTCATGGCAGTGTGGGCTGATGTTAATCTTTTCTGTGGGTGTGTCACTTTGTGGTTGGGAAGAGTGGGGACTCCATAAGAGGGTGTGGTAAACGTGTCAGTCAGCTACTGTTTAGGCAGAGGACCAGGACAGAGTCAGGATGGATATTTGGAAAAATAAAGACTTTTTAGACTTGTAAAATTAAACTTTGATTCACAAACTTGTAATTCAAGTATTTATTTTCCTTTCCTAGCTGTGCTTCTTCAAGACTTCAAGTCAGTCCTCTGCCACTTATGTTAACCCGTTGTTTACCTGCGTTGATCTGAACAAATACCCACGCCAGCAGCCTTTAATCCCCTATTGGTTCACTTCCTCCAATCGGGTCGGCTTATGTTGTCACTGCAATCGGACCGCACTAGGGTTCGCTTGGAAACCAAAACTAAAACAACCGGTCGGACTAAAACGGACTAAATGTTGGCTTGTGAAAGCGCCTTTAGTCCTGTAGGAGCCTTGAACTAATGTTATTCATCCAGGGAGGTAACATGGTATCATTAGACAAGAGTCCCTTGTAAAGCATTGATAGTGTTCAGTTGGTGTTGCGTAAGAGCAGTGTCAGAATATGAAAGATGTCTTTCTTTTCTCCACCTTTCTGTTTGTTCAGTTGGGTCTGTTTCTCTCTCCTGGGGAACCATACCTGAGCATGGGACACATCTGGGACTGGACAGCCAGGTCTGGACTGGTCTAAATGTGTGTGTGTGTGTGTGTGTGTGCGTGTGTGTTGGATGAGGTGCACCTACTGTAGTGTGGACTGGGTGCTGGAGAGAATCATGACTGTTTTCTTTTTCAGTAGCGTGCCCCGAGCAGGTTTACGTTGTAGCCGTGCCATATGCTCTGTAGGAAATGGACTTTATTAATATGTTTAAGAGCACGTCAGGCTCCGGTGACTTATAGGCTAAGTAAGCCAATGTGAAGGTGCATTGTCGGCAACTTTTCACAAATAAAGCCGGGGGAAAAAAAGGATGGAAAGAAAAACATTCTCTAGGGGCCTCTGTGGACCAGGGGGGCGACTGGTTCCAGGTCTGCCACGGTGTGGGAGAGGGCCCGTTTCAGCTGAGCCTCTGCGTTCCAGGTGCTGCTTTTTAATTGGCAATTCTGCGAGCAATAAAGCATTTTGCGTACTTTCGCTTGTAAAGTGCTTTCATTCCGTTTCCAAATGATGTAATTACCCCGGCGTCCCAGGCGAGAGGGCAGCAGGAGAGGGGAGGCGTCTGCTCTCTCAGCGAGAAGCCTGCTGAAGGGTTTCCTGAAGTGTGTTTTCATTCAGGAGTCCAAACACCATAAAGTCAGTTCGTTGTTTGCACAATAAATGTGCACTTTCATTTCATTTCAAGCTCCCCCTGCGCTTCGTGTGTTTCTACTATTTATGAAAACAAATATAAATATATAGGTTTTCTTTGATGTATGAAAGGCAGCGGGGGACGTTTCTTCTTTGTTCCTGGACACAGATGGCGATTTACTTTTTTTTTTGTCCAACATTAATGAACTTTTCTTGGTTTTCATAAAGCTGTAGTAGCATATTTTTGCTTTCCTCACAGTTTGAGATTGACTTCTTTGAAATGCTTTTAATAATTTTTGCCTTCATTTGTGCCACACATTGCTTGTTCACAACATCAGCCAATCCAGAGCCGATGCAAATCTGTTTTAAAACTTCACTGCTCTGCACCCTAAAAGGAGCGGTTTATTTAAGTCAAGGACTGGGAGGTTTACAATTACAAGTATGCTAATGAAGTCAGCTAACCCATAGAGTGATGTTATCATTTGAATTTATCTGGAAAGAGGAGATTTTAAAAATCTTATTTTCCTGTTTAGTCAGCGTGGAATTCCCTCTGAGACGAGAAAAGGGTCAAAAGCAAAGCCAAGTGTCTGCCGGCCGAGCGTGCTGAGACGTGTAACACTAACCTGAAGTCATTTGACTAAAACGGATCTTGTGATCCACCTGAGAATTGTGAACCCTCGAGAACAAGTTCAGCCTGTCGGCTTGTGGCATGGAAACCTAAACTCCACTTGATCAACATCTCCCACGGATAGGTGCATTCCTCTGGAGCTGTAGGACCAAATATCTCAGCGTGGATGAATCAACATGGAGGGGAAAGTCAAGGAAACATTCTTCTCACATAAAGTCTACCTGGCAATGTTTTTGCATATCAGACCTCCCCAGTGCCTGTCAGTGTTCCAGCAGTGGCAACATTGCCAAAAAACACAAAAACAAGCTGTTCGCTATCTCTGCCGTTCCCATGGGAACAGGCCCGCAGAGGGTGTGCCCGCTCCGACACTCATCTGCACAAACAGTATGCGAGCCGACTCCCCAGCATGCTGCACAAACCAGGAGGATAAACGGAGAAGGTGGGGGGGGGCTCTTTCTCAGAGAACTGGGGCCTCGTGCAGAACCCTGCTATCAGTGTTAGCGATTAGCTGGCCCCGCTTGTGAAAAGTGCCACAAGGGAAAAAAGGATCAAGATTCCTGAGATGTCGGGCCTGCAGTGCTCATTCGCACACTTCCTCTCCTTAATAAAGACCACACATTGCCAGCGGCGGAGCTGCAGCTCAGAGCTAGCCGGAGCTGCAGAGAAGTAAGTAAGCAGCAGGACGTCGACTGGCTGGACGAAAAACAAATAAATGCCAGGCCACTTTGATCAACCACGGTTACTTTAGTTACGCTGTGGGTTGAGAGAGGGACAGTCAGTTTGACATTGGTATCTTCAAAGGCATTACTTTGTTCTTTGCTTTTTTTGGGGGGGGGGGGGGGGGATTGGCTAGATTGTCAAATTAGGCATCAGTGGGATTAGCACCGCTCCTCACACCTCTGCTGCACCGCCACAGGTGGCACACACACCATATAATTAGTCTGGAGTGTACCTGCAATACTTTTGCAGAGCTTTATGGAAGACAAAAAAATAACACTGATGTGTAAGTGAAAGGTTAAGCTTTTACATAACAAGCTACAGCTCGACATTAAACTGTAAGAAGTTCACAGCAATTCCTAAAACAATGAATGCACTGTAATTTGTAGATATGCCACGAGATAAATTGGTGTGTAATCCACGTAATCATGAACCAGAAAGTTAAAAGACCACAGAAACCCACACACCTGTGAAGACGGAAGTTTCTTTTGAAAAGACTGTATATAACGAGCGCAAAATAAAACCTGTTGCGGAGTAGCTTTTTGGTATGATATCATCTGAACCGCTGTATGAGGATACGTTGCCTGGATACTCGTCCGGCCCAGGGCCCAGAGCTGCATGTCATCCCCTGCCTCTCCTGTCTGTCCGTCACAATATCAAATGAAGCAGAAATGCCAAACAAATTATCTTGAAAATAAGTAACATAGAAACTCCCTGCTTAAAGTTGTTGGCATTGCTTTAACAAGATTGATTTAAAAAATGTGGATGTCAGCCTGGGAATATGAAACAATGACTATAGAAAACACATTGTGTGGAGCAGTGTTTCACAACCGTTGCTTCTGGGGACCCACTTAAAATAAAAATGACAAAAGCGACCCAATTCACAATGAATGGCTGCTGTAGAGTGTTAGCATCAGTGTTAGCATTCTCTGCTGGCCTAAACAGAATCACAAAGTTATATTTTATAATTTAATTATTTTTCACAAATACACTACATGTATTATAATTCTTTTTCCCATAATCTTATTTTCTCATTGCACAGCTACTGTGTTCCTCAGTTGCTCTGCTTCCAGTGCAGCTTGTTTTAAGTAGAGCTTTTATCCAATCAGATTTCACCTCTGTGTCTCTAGGTAGAAGAGAGGCCCGAGGCCTGCAAGGTAGACTTTGCAGATTACAGTGAATGGGGACGATATTGTTGATTGTCATAGTCTTCAACCAATCAGATCTTTAGTTTGACATGTTGGGCGTATTCTTTGACAGGCCAGCTTGACTTTTGTCAAACAGAAAGCTAGCTAGCAGATCTTAGTATTTAATAAGAGTTCATGTTGAAACATATGTAAGAGAAATTATGACATTTTTAGCGTTTTGCTTGGTGTAGATTCTTTTTTTTTTTCCTAGCTGTGTTTTTTTAACACACTGGCTGAAGGAGGAGAAACAGATTTCTAGAGAAGGACATTTCCAGAAAAACTGGACATCCAATTAAAGGGTCGGCCAACCCCACAGCTAGCAGCCCTAACCCAGCATGGAAAAGGATTTGTACGAACGGTATTGCTGGCTGACACCGGCGGAGAAGCGTTGCACATTTTATGGCTAAGAATGCGTTTCATTTGCAACTGAGCTCTTGTTGTTTGGAGCTACGCTATGCTAACCAAGGCAGCTACACGACAGGACATGCACAAGCTACGTGCTTTTGAAAACTTTTGGTGAGACCTGAGTGGATTTACAACTCAACGAACACGTTCGCAGGAGGACTCTGGCTGAAACTGACCCGCACCGATGTTCTGAACAACCGCGGTGTTAAACTCTTTGTTAACAAAGAAAGGAGGATGGACTTTGTCTTTAAGTGAAGGCAGCTGTGGTAAGTCAACTGCTTTAGTGTTACTACTGTGTTCATTTGTCTATCGTGTCGTTTTTATGAATAATATGAATGGCTCGTTCTCTAGCGCTGCTGTGTCATGCTTGACATTTTATGTTGTCTTATAAATATACAGTATGTGACTGGATCTTGTCATTGTGTTAATTACATTGATTCTGACTTGTCCGTTAATGACGAAGCATCCCGTCATCGCTGGGTTATTTCGGACATTTGATTCTCTGTTTGAATCAGTAGGGAACAGCTAACTGCTGTTGTTTCCCTGCTAAGCTAGTTAGCTTAGCCTCTCTGAACACACGCGGGGCCTCAGCTGTTTTTTGTTATTGTTCCGGGTTCAGAGGTCACATAGTGAGCGCAGTCCACCGAAAACATTATACTTCCCACAGTTTAAGCTTCTGCATTTTTCAAATGCACTAGTATTATTCAAACATATTGTTCTGTTTGTAAGCCTCGTACCGAACGGTTTAATACAGGGGTCTCAAACTCAAGGCCAAAATCGGCCCGCCACATCATTTTATGTGGCCCGCGAATCCGGCAGCAAAAAAGATTTACAAATATCCTATGCTCTCTGTATCGCGCACGGCGGAGTTCTGCCCCGGTCCCCGCGCACACACTCCCACCAGCGGATGTGGAGATGTAACAGTCGCCCTTGAGGAACCCCTGGTTTAGTACAAATACGTGTATAGAAGGACGGCACAGAAGATTCAGGTATAAAATAAACGGCCGCCACTGGTTAGCATATACAGTAGGCTAGCAGGTACACCTTACAACATAATACAGTCCGAACAAAACAACACATGGACGCCAAGAGCTGAATAAAAGGGTCACTTCAAAAGGGCACTGGTTGTCCAGGTCTCTGAGACGCCTGCCTGCGCCCTAGTACCAGCAACACTTCTTTCCATCAGTGCTGTCAGCCTGTACAAACAACAGAGCACACCGTCTACAGTGCCCATTAGAAGTAGATTCTACCAAAGAATTTGTCCCTATGAAAACTGTTAACAGTGTGTTTAGCACACAGTCACAACATTGCCAGTTTATTAGGTCCACCTAGCCAAGATTAATACAAAGAAGTTCTGCAAGGCTGCTAACTAGCTCGCTTGGCTTGTGAGCTTGTATGTTATTCAGAAAGTGTTTCAGAGTTACCTTGTCTGTAGTGCGCTTGCTCTGTGGGCAACACGGATGCGCAAGGTCTGGATAATTTTATACCCAGCAGGCCAACCTTTTTCTGCTTCTTGCACCACTGAGCAACTTTCATAGGAAAGAACGGGGCCCCGCCTGCACCGCTGTATCCAGTTCTTTTTATACATGCATGGTTCAGAACCATGTAGAAAATCTCTGTGTTCCTTGGAGGTACTTTTACTGTTTTCCTTAACACATTCTTGCTTTTACTAAGAACCTATTTGTCTGCCTTTTATAATTGCATTTTATCTAATTATCCATTTCACTGAAGTTTAATCATTATTGTAAAGCCCCTTGTAACTCTGTGCTAAATCTGCTCCATGCAAATACAAGTATTAGTATGCCTGTGATTGTGTTCACCCTCTGTAGTTATGTACCCTCTGACTGCTAAAATGTGAAAACTCTACGAAAGAAAAAAAAGCTTTTCTCCCAGAGGAAAACACCCCGCTCTCTAAGTGAGCAATAAATCTGGCACTTAGGAGAGGTTGTGTGTGTGTGTCTTTGAGAGTGTAAATGTACTCCATGTCCTCAAGTCCACAGCCTCCAGAGCTGTCAGATGTTGCCTGGCCCCGAAACATCCGTAACCCGTGACCCCTGTGACTCCTGTTTTGTTCTCGGCACTCCAGGCCCCTCAGATATCCCTCCACTGGAACTCCCCCAGATGACAGACACTCCTCTCCTCTCTGTTCCTCCACACTACCCCGGTAGCCTTTGACCTCCCCAGCACCTCTGCATCACCGCGTGGCTGCCCTCGCATTCCAGTGAAGGCGCTGAAACCTGAGCCCCGCGGTGAGCTCATCGCCCGGCCCGCCGAATCAAGAGTTAAATGATACCAAAAAACTGAGAGAACGGAGAGAGAAGGGGGGAGAGGCAGCCGTCGGTGGGGGACAGGTCTGGAACTGGTTCTGTGTGTCTGCTTGCTCGGAGGGGTTAAGTTACACCAGAGAGAGCGAGGAGGAAGAGGAAGAAGAAACTGCTGGCGTCTTTGAAACCTCTCTGCCTTTGTCTGTCTCGGTCTCCTTCTCGCGCTGCCTCTTGGCGGCCTGACTGTTTGGTGCCTGCAGTTTCCTCTTGACACTCTCCGGCGAGCGCTCCGCCGCCCTACACCCGTGCTTTCAAGTTAACGAGCCCCGTCAGTCTCGTCCTTGTGTCCGGGAGCCGGGTCGGGATGGGAGTGTAATGCCGGGAGGTTGGGCTCTCTGTCTCTGTTCTTCTCTGACCCTGCCATGACCACCGAGCATCCAAAGACGGTGAGTGTCCCTCTTTTTAAATTGTCTGCTAGTCTGTGTGTGTGAGTGTGTGTGTGTGTGTGTGTGTGTGTGTGTGTGTGTGTGTGTGAGTGTGTGTGTGTGTGTGTGTGTGTGTGTCTGTGTGTTAAAATGTGTCAGTAAAGAAAAAAAAGAACTGCTCCGAATAAAAGCAAAAATAAATGTTTTCCTAAGCTGTAGCTCAAATGTCACATCACAGAATCATTATAATTCACATCTCATATTGTGATGAGTACCATTAAGATGCTTAATCACTGCAAACATAATTAAACCAATCAGTGTCTCTCTCTCAAGCTGAGTTTGGAGGACGACAGCAGTCAGTTAGGAAAAAAGGGGGCTTTTAAGCCAAGAGCATCTCTTTGGAAGCAAAGATCAACTTTTAAAAGTTTTAAGAGTGCCATTAGATAAACCTTTTAACCATGCATTATTCATGGGCGCCAAGTTTCTTTCTAGTTCACTGGCTGTTGTTCGCTGTGTCTCTCTCTGACCTCGTACACTTGTCTTGTCAACCTTTGGGGTGACAAATCCCTCTAAAGCACCGTTTTAAACAGGGTGATGATTGTAATGGGTGGCCTACAGCAGACACAAAACAAAAGGTTGAGTACACATTATCATTTAAAAAAAGAATAATATAAGAGTGCAGCGTTTAAAAAAATTCTGAACAGTGTAAGGAAATCTGCCACAATCTCTCTCTTTTATAGCAGGAAGCTATTTAAAATCATTGTGAGCGTTTCCACCAATAAGTTTGAAAATGTCGGGGGTGAAACAGAAACAATTATCTCTACCACCTTTTGCAACGGTCTCATTATTTAAATGGCTGTGAAGTGCTCTATTACTCGTCCCAGGTAAACACACCGTGCTTCCTGGGAGATATGGTGTCTCTATGATCAAAAGCTTTCAGGAAAAAAAAAGGGGAACACTGTCCTGAACGCACCCTCAATTTACAAAGCTTTATTCACACATGTTACTTAACACACTGCCAGCACGCCAAATCCCCCACCAGGACTGGCAGTGGACGAGACTAATGAGTACACATTACTACTTTAGGAGAACAGAAGAATTCATAAATATTCTGTATTTCTGACTTTTAGCTGATGTTTTTTTCCCAGCTACTTGCAAAGAAGAGGATTACAGAATGGATTTTAATCCCAAAAGTACAAAGTGACTCGCAGCCAACAGCAAGGAAGTCAAAACTACAGTGCAATGAACGTTTACACCAGCAATCTCCATGGCAACATACGACTTTAATGCAACAACTGACCGGTTGGTGTGCTATCATGAGCAGTCAGCGTATTGTTGCTAGTAGCCTACTGGTTACTGTGACAGTACATTTACTGAAGATCATCAGTCCACATCAGATCACATCCTGTGCTTACTTACAATTAGCAATAGGACAATGTCAAAATACTTCACCACCAGTAGAATTCCTGCATTCAAGTGTTACTTAAGAAAAAAGCATTATCGGCCATAACAGTTTTATATCATTATAAACTGAATATCTTTTTCATTTTGGACCTTGAGTCGGACACAAGAAGACATTTGAACACATCACCGTTGGCTCAGGGAGATTGTGCTGAAAATGTTTCACTATTCTAAGTTGTTTAATAGACCAAACAATGAATTAGTTAAATGAGACAACGATTAATCAACAAGGGGAAGACTTGGATGTAACCGTAATTCATCACATCATCTCACATTTTGCGTACAGAATCTTGATCTGTAAAGTAACTAGCAGTCACAGCGTTCTAATGACTGAACTTCACGGCAGTATTTCTTTCTAACATGTAGCGGAGTAGAAGTGTAAATTATGAGCCAAACTGAAGTGACCTTTCCAAATCTGTCAGAATCACTGCAAATTTCCTGCATCATCATTTGTGCATCAATTCTGAAAATATGCCAGTGAGGGTGACAGCTCAACATGCACCTTTTGGAGTGAAGGGATTGATGAGCTGAAAGTGAGCTGGATCACGTACGGTTGCTTTAGGGGACAGGCAGGTGGTCAGAAACGCTTTTATATAGAAGTGCATGAATGAACGTATCTGACAGCTGGAATGTGTTTTTGTGCGCGGTGGGGGTGTGTGTGTGTGTGGGGGGGGATTCAAGCCTCTGTTTCAAACTGTCCATTTTCAAACTTTTAATAATGAGAGACTTTTTTTTGAGTCACTATGTCTGAATATATTAGAAATAGATTATAAAAAAATAAAGTGGGATATGATAGTTCTTTTAAATTTGTGTTAATAAACTATCCTTATTTAAGCACACTTAATTAAAGTCCCTTGGAACTGATCAGCATCCTGACAGGATATTGAATCAATACTCCGACACGCTAAATCTTATAGTACTATACGGTCAGCTGACCGCAGCAGCCAACTGGAGACATGAATCAGACGTTGTCTGACGCTGGACACGGCCCCCCGGGCAGAGCTCAGATATGCTGCAAGGGAGCAGAGAGAGAGAGGGCTAGAAAGAGAGCGTGAGGAGGGCATTGAGAGAGATCTGAGGGGGAGGAGGGGGAGACGCAGAGAGAGAGAGAAGACCATAGACTAGTTCTCTGGCCAACTGGGAGATCCAGCACAAGGAAAAGCTTGTTCTTGCACTGCCTCGCCGTTCTCTGGGCATGTAGCAGGAGGACACGGCCTCTCTTGGATGAAAGAAAAATAGACTTAAATGCCAGAGGATAATGTGATTACAGGCGAGTAGGAGAATGAAGGTTAATTGGAGTTAAGTGTCTATAAAAAAACTACCCTATATATATATACATCTGCATGGCAACCTACATTCTGCCAATAAGGGCTTCGATTCTTACTGCCTCCTGTAAAATAAACACAGTGAATAGTTCAGGAGGAATGCTGCCAGTGTATATGTTCTCAGGATAATACCTGGACATTTGGAGTCCAATCATTATCAGATTATATTCAATGACTCAAGACATGTGAATAAAAAAACCGCAGAGACCTCGCTACAAGTATCTCATGACTGGAGGTCGAATGAAGCCATTCAGCGCTGCCCATGATAAATCTCAGCAATGGTGGTTTTCATCAAACACTCTGGCCCCTTTTGACGTGAAGTAGCGGTTTCACTCCGAGGTCCCACTGGTTGTCTGGGCTCCTCACCCTATCTCTAAGGCTGATCACAGCCACCCTACAAAGGAAGCTCATTTCGCCTGCTTGTATGACTGATCTCATTCTTTCTGTCACTATCGAAAGCTCATGACCATAGATGTCCATCTCACGCTCCATTTTACCCTCACTGGTGAACAAGACCCTGAGATACTTGAACTCCCTGGCTTGGGGCAGTGATTCACTTGCAACCCAGACGGTGCAATCCACCGTTTTCCGGTAGAGAACAATGGCCCCGGACTTGGAGGTACTGACTTTCCCCAATGCGTGCTAAAGGTCACATGTTGAAGGAGCCAACAGAACCACATCATCTGCAAAAAGAAAGGATTGCAACTCTGAGGTCCAACACCTACTGTAAACATTTCTTAATTTGGGCCGAATACATGGACACAGCTCCCAGAGAGAGAGAGAGAGAGAGAGGATTCTGTGTTATTGTGGTTGTATAAATATCATTGGTTGCTATTAGAGTGCACCTTTGTGTGCAGCAAGCTGTGAAAATGTCGTTTTTGAAAGGCTAAATTCTAACAAATAACGATTGAAGCCAAATATTCTGATAAATAAAAACATTTTGTTTTTCTGCATTTCAACACAGAAAAAGTATTTTCCACAAGTGGTAGAAGGTATAGACCAGGGGTCCCTAATAGGCGGACCGCGGCCCGGATCCGGACCCAAACTCCGTTGGATCCGGACCCAGGACCTAAAACCGATAGATAATTGAGAATTATTACATTTTAACGGAGCGCTTCTATTTTAACCGCCGCAGCTTTCCCAGCCTTTACGGCACTTGTTCAGCGGTGCAGGAAACACACCGACCAATGTGTTGTAAATCACATCACGTGATGCAGCTCAGCCAATCAAATGTGGGTATTCTGACAAGCTTCCCCACTCGAGTGAGATGTACACACACAGGGGAGAGACGAGGAAAGAGAAGGCAGAGGAGGGGGATTTTAACGTCATAAAAGTAATTTCAAGACAACACCTGAATGAACTGAATTTAAGCTGCAGGCAAATCAGTGAAATCTAAAATGAATTACTTCATTTCAAGATGCACATTTTTCAAAAGCTTTTTGTTATGTCAGCTATTCTTTAATCCAGCCCTTATTTTACTTGAAATGAGAAGAACATTTATTTATGTATTTCTATGTATTGTTATTAATCCATCTAGTTAAATTTGAAAACTGAGAATAATTGTTAAAATATAATTGATGTGTACTTTCTTTATTTGATTTGACAGTTGTTGACTACACAGAGACGTTACTACTAGGCTTCTTGAATACATATATATATATATATATATATATATATATATATATATATATATATGATGCTAAATAGTGCAAGTTAGATATTATTGTAATGTTCCGGACCTTTGCCCGAGGAGATTTTCTCAATATGGACCTTTTGGAAATTGAATTGAATACCCCTGGTATAGACTAACTTCAAACTTCAGTGATGTTGTCAGGAACATTATAGAATGTTCTTTTCCTCTCATCTCTGACATGTGTGTGGTGGCAGGTCTCCTTATTTATCTCATTTTGTTCATTACTTCTCTGTTCAAAATGATCATAAAAACGGTCAAACTGCTCTGCTGATTGTTGTTGTCACACATGGTGCCTCTGAAGTGCACAGAGCATATGTCCATAGCCTTGGTTGGAAGATGACCAAACAGCGCATCTGTCAGGTTAAAGATGTCATCATATGACATCAGGAGAAAACAGGTGGATGCCTTTGAGAGCCAAAGATCAGATCCTGAGGCAATCGCGAGGCTCTCGCCATCCCATCCCAGAGTTTTCCAGCATCTTCTGCCGGAGCTCTGGTGTTGGAGGTTAGTCTGTACCAACCTAGAGGCAGATGAGCAAATAACCTATTTTACATGAATTAAATAACGGTATATTGTTGTTAATAAATGTCAACAGAATATTTGTGTTAAAATACATTAAAAACAAGTATGTTTGAGGTTAACTTCTTCAAGTTTTGGGCTTTTATTTGTTACATTATGAAACAACCCAGTCGAAGTATTCACCATAAAAATAATGTTGTTTTAGGTACAATGACTAAGAAATGATGTATAAAAAAGCAATAAGTACATAATAAATAAAGACTGCACATCAACAGTATTAATAAGTCAATTTAATGAATTACTACATTTAGAAATGTTACAAGTATAGTACATCAAAAAAACAAAAAATGTCCGGTTCATTTCTTTAACTTTACAATTCTCTAAAAGGACTAATATTACAGACAAATAACAAGCACATATCCTGTGTTTAGACATTGTGTCAGAGTTGTTCTTACAGGATCACTGTAGAGACGGGGCAGCCTCATGACAATGATTGGTCTTAACCTAAAGGAGCCATTGCCAACAAAAGTTGAAGCTCTAAACTTTGATGCATAAGCATTTGTACCCTGGTGCTTGCACACAGAGATTCCTGGTCTGTCGTGTTCCACCAGCGGGTCACTGGACTCACTGAGGTTAGGGTACATGGTCATCCTCTGTAGAGCTGTATGTCCACCTGAATCCTCTCTGTAGCACCGACTATGTCCTCTGTTCTTATGTCACATGCCATGTCCTCCTTTGAAAATGTCTCCACAAAAGCAGAGAGCTGCTTTGGCCGCTTCTGCGAACCAAAAAGTAAAGTAAAAACAAAAGAACTATCAGTATAGATGCCAACAAGTTAATTGTCTTCTGAACGTGAAGGGGTTAGAAACAGCATGTATTTTTACCAGTGTTGCTATGAAGGTGTACGGTCTTCTCAGAGGAGTCGTCGTCACGGTCCTGTTCCAGCTGCTGGGCCGTACTTACTGTGTGCTAGCTTTCTACACAAAACTCTTTTTACATTCAAAAAGTCACTTTACATTAAAAGCACAAGAGCACCTTCCTCACTGAAATAAGGAGTACAACTATTCCATCTTCGACAAAATATTATGAAAAAAACATTTGGTAACTCCGCCTAGCATGGTGGGTCATTAGTATGCTAATAAAGCTCAATGTGGTGGTTCATTTTAGCATTAGACAGTAACGCATTACCATACAATGGACAATGTTACACATAACGCTGCTTTATGAGTTAAATATGGAAGGTCTACTAAGGCGGGCCTGTGAACTTCCACAATGACGAGGATTGATTGTAATTATCTGTAAACTTATATTTCATATTCATGAACTACTTTATTGCTTTTGTAAAAGAACTGTAAAGAAGCAAGTCAAGTATTACATGCATTATAAAGAAACACAGGTTCAACTAAACTTCAGTCAAATGTTTCTGTATTATCCAAATCCAAAGAAGATAATTACATGACTTTTACTTACAAAGTCCAATGTGTGTGTCTCCTCTCTACCTCCGTCACTCTTTTGGTCAATAACATATTCACCCTTTGTCACGAGCCACGCCCTCCTCCTGTCAACACAATTTGACAGACCTTCAGCTAAACAAGCCCCTCATACTGCATGAAAGAAACGGATTTTCGGCTCAGTCAAAGACCTGCAAACTTTACTAATCCCCGTCAGTTCACGACTGTTTACAGCCTGGGCAGTCCGAGTTGGCCTGTGTCATAAATTGTTGAGCCCCTGGCGCCAGGGAGGAAGTGAGGAAGGGAGGAAGGGAGGAAGGGAGGAAGGGAGGGGGGGGGCGGAAGGCAGATCTGCATACCTCTGCGGAAGTGTGAATGACCCTAACCATCTGAACAGAGTCAATATAATACAGGCGTGGGTAACCCCTCTATACATAATAAATAAATAAATATATGTATTTAATTAAATATTTTAAAATTGTATTTGCAAGGATCAAACAACTGTGTGAAAACATGAAACGCAGCAGAAGTTTTTCTACAAATTCTACAATTTACTGTGTCTGTGTGTCTAAATCCATACATTTGTATGGATACATTTCATATGGAAGAGCAGAAACATCCCTTTAAGCCTCAGGCTTGTTTCTGTTGCAGGCCTACCAGCACCAGCGTAGTGAAGACTCATGACAGTACTTCAGAGACATAAATCCGTAAAATAATGTGTTTTTTTATTTACTTTTATGTATTTTAGTGACATTTCGTGTCACTTAAAAACATAGTGTCACAATTACCTGACATTTAATGTAAAATTACATTTAGAATCAATACAAGAATAATAGGTTTCCAAGTATTGCGGTAATCTTAAATTCTGGTTAATTACCTGTTATTTTAATGTCAAACTTTTAGATTTCTGCAAATATTTGTAAATCTACAGACATGCATTGTTTTATGGAAAACTCTGTAAAAAGAAATAATGCAGAATATTTCCTGAAATTGTGTTGTTGTTTTTCAAATGGATGCGGCATTTCACAACTTCACCCAGTAAATGTGTGTGTTTTGTATTCTTGCTGAAAAATGCTGAGAGCCCTTCAAAAGCCTTGAAAAAAAATATAGTCTCTGGAATGAATTTTGCTGATTGTGAAAGCACCACTTTTTAATTTATGCGCATATCAATGGATAATTATAGCTACAGGCTCTTTTAGCCCGTACCCAATAAGCTCTGATGCCATCACTGCAGCTCCATCATACGTCTGTGCAATCAACTCTCTCAACACAATTCTACTTTTGTAAGACATCCAATATATACTCTGATATTTTATCTGCACTTCTGTCATTACTCAGTTCATCAAAACCCCAAAAGCATTCTTATACCACACACTGATATTTGAGCCCAGTTCGTCCCTGGTCTCATCCACTTCCACTGCAACAAAGGATCCTGCTTGTACTCCTGATAACCTCTGCAATGTCTGCAATTAAATCTCTCAATGTGCTGGTAAACGCAGTTTGGAGCTTAAATCTGTGGCATCTTTTTCTGCCAACACATGCAACAACTCAATATCGTTTCCCTGAAAAAGCTAGCTCTTACTTTGCAAGTAACCGGTCACATCGATGGTGCTTTTTAATATTTCCCTGTGTTCTTGTACCTTTGCATTGTGCGCTCGATGGAGCCTGTGCTGCTCACCCAGGGCCGTGTCAATGCCACTCATAATGAAATGTGTTCAAGGCGATCTGAGAGTGGGCAGTGGATTTTTCCTGCTTTAGCAGAGCTCTTAGTGATTTTATCACATCACAGTATCCCCCTTTTATCCACAAGCTGTCGCTGCTTGAGGAGAAGAGTAATGGAAAACAAAAGGCCTGCTAGGCTGGCGTCAGTGGATTAGTGTTGGTATATGAGTGGACAAAAGGTGGAGCGTGAGCAAACATTCTCAGTGTCACAACCATTTAGTTTCTCTATATGGTTATTTCTAAACAAAAATACCAAATACAATATGCAGTAAATATATAGCAAACTGTCACTGAACTAATTCTCATGAACAACATGAATAATCAACATGAATAAATATGACATGTCTGAAAAATGTCAAAAGGAGTAAACTATACTATTCTGACCAATCAGCAGCCAGACAGAAACGCGAATGAGCTGAATGTGTTTTCCCAACAACCAATCACTGGTCACCATTGTTTGTCTGGCGAACTCTTTTCTTTTCTTCTAAATGATTTAATAATATTGTGCTGCAGGGATGACGTGTGTTTGTAGGCCAACAGGAAGTTAGCATCAGCCTGCTTCTCTCTACAAACAGCCATCGGGACTTTTACATTGGATTTAGGATTATTGCAGAAAATAAGCTCTGCGGTAAACAAACGTTATCATACTGAGACGTTTTGTTCAGCAACATAATCTTCACTAATGAACACCACTTTTATGGTTTTTGAAGCGTGAATGCAATCAGCAGAAGTAAAAAGATAACGTTAGGTCAGGGTATTCAACTCCAGCGAGGTCCAGTTAGAGAGAGTTTCCTCAGCAAAGGTCCGGAACATCACAACAATGTCTAACGTGCGCTATGATTTAGTCCCATGTACATTGAATTACAGTTGTATTAACGTCTGTATGTAGTCAACAACTGACTGTTCAATTGAATAATATCTCAACGATATTTATTGTCAGTTTTCAAATTGAACTGGATGAATTATAAATAATACATACTCTAATATAAATAAATGTTCTTCTCTCGCTTCAAGTAAAATAAAGGCTGTATTTAAGAATAAATTACTGGCTCAAGGCTGGCAACAAAAAGGGAGGCCACACAGAGATTTAACCCAAATATAGTTTATTTAGCTGCACAACTGCCATGTAGCGAACAACACATGAGGCTGGTGCAGCAGGCCCTGCTGTGAGAGAGAGACCTAGCCTCCCAGGAGGGCTGTCTTTTATGCCTTCCTGGAGGCTCCAATCAGCTGGGCTGGTTGGTGCAAGTGATTGTCCAGCTCCTCCCCCCAGGAAACCATCAGCGAGCCGGCCCACAGCCTGGCAAGTGGGAGGGTCGTCACATTACATAACATAAAGCTTTTGAAAACTGTGACTCTTAAAATAAAGTACCTCATTTTAGAATGAACCCTTAGGAGTCTGTCCATTCTTGGTGACAGGCTCTGGTCTCGTTGTCCACATTTCTCTTTCTCTAGCACACCATGTGAAATAACTTCTTTGACTCACGTTCTCTCCGTCTCTGCCGTGTGTGTGAATAACGCACTCGAGTCGAGGGCGAAGCTTATCGGAATACACATACTTGATTGGCTGAGTAGCATCACGTGAGAGGATTTACGTTTCCTGGACCGCTGGACGAAGGCTGAAAAAGCTGCGCCGGTCACAGACCTTATTTCAGGCAGCTAACCAAAAACACATGGACCTTGGTACGAGGGAACAGGAAGTGGAAAAATGTTGACTCATTTCTAGGTTTTAGGACTCTATACACACAAATTATAAAGCCAGTTAAATGTTAAATGTAGCTTTTTTCACTTACATTTTCTTTTTAAATCTTGTATAAATAATGAAGTGACGAGGGCACTCCTCTTTTGTAAAGCTAGTCAACCTGTCTTCCTAGCTTCCACTTTCCATGGGATTTAATGGGATGATGCGTCCTTCCACATCTTTTAATATTATGTTGTTAATGGCAGCCAACACTGTACTGTAACGATTCACTATAGCCACAGTTTTTACTATAGTTTAAAAAGGAGACTTTATTGTTTGACCTTTAAGAGAAATTCAAAAAATAGTTAAAAAATGCTCTTTTTTGCATCAGTTTGATAAGAAAATGTGAGAAACGTGCTGCCATTTTGTGGAGCACAGCACTGTGTATGACTGTGGGGCCGACACGTTTTACGGCCTGTAAGCAGGACCCTTCTTGTTTGCTTTGGAGCCCTCTGAAAGCAGCCAAAAAAGCACTGGCGAATGAAAGGCAGAGCGGCTGCCAGCAGGCGTACAGCACACAACACAGAGCCCCGCTCCGTGATGTTCTGCTCCAACCACACTGAACTTTAATAAGGAGGCTCCGTGCTGCTGACGCAGTCTGGACCCAAACAGCCCTCCCCCTACCCTCATCTTTCCCCTTTATCTTACATTTTATGTTCCCACCTCATAAAATCTCAATTTGTCTCTTAATTCTGATCTCTGGGAAGCAACTCTTTTTTTTTGTCATTTACGAGCGATGTTTGTGATGTACTGTGACTCATGGAATGAAGAATCTAATATGTGCAGCCATGCTTCATGTGGCAGCAGAGGTGGAATGTAAGTACTTTTACTCAAGAACTGTACTGTGTACTTGCACTTGAGTTTCTGGTCCTCCAGAATATTACACTTTTTATCAACCACATGTTTGGGAAAGATAAAGTTGACCTCTGACCTCTAACCAAATAGCAGCGTCTATGTGGCTCCTCGGCATGTTTCAACAGAGAGTGGTTTCTTCTTTACCTGGGTAAGATGCTTTCATTTAAATAACAGTTCAGAGAGAGAAAAAGATGAATAGAACAAATAATATATTGTGTTGGTGTCATGTCAGTCTCAGAACCCATTGACCCGTTAGCTTCTGGGGGCTGTGGCCAATATTTCAGAGATTCTGATGTAGCCATCGGATATCTGGATAACAGATTACTGATAGTCAAGACTTCCTCTGAGCGACTATTGTTTAGTTGATTAGCAAATTCCACATCCAGATGACATTTCGGCTGATCTCTATAAACAGATATCTGCTTATGAACGCAGATACATTTAAAAAAGACTGATTTAAAGCTAAATCATCATCAGACAATAGCCGATGGGTTCCCAGATTGCATTTTGTCTCTTTTGCTCTCCACACGGCCGTTTACCTGCATGCAACCAAAGCCTGCTCAAACATGATTGGTCAGTATACGACTCGGACTAGAAACACAAACAAGAACGCTTCCAACACCAAAATCTTCCTACAAAAAAACTAAAACTAAAGTTGTCTTTTTTAATGATCTCACAACCCCTCAGATGTATCTCGTGACCCTTGGGAAGGGGTGCAATCCTTAGGTTGGGAACTGCTGCATCAAACTACCCAACTGCACATAAAGTACTTCAAAGCACTTACACCTCGTCCGGCTGCAACAGCAAAGCGTTAGTGCCAACAAACTAGTGTTAATAATAATATACTATACACTTTCTGAAGACTGAACATTTCGATTCTTTACTTGCTGATACAACTTGTTCCTGACTGTAAGCAGGATTTGGAATGCTACACTTGTCACACTTTTACTGGAGATCTACAGTCGGTACTTTTTCCAGCGCTTCACAGCCAGGTGTGATGTCACCATCATGTGTTCTGTGTTATGCGAGTGACGTAAAGGACAGTCTGAGATCTGATCTCAGTGGCTCGACTGAGTCGTTTCAAATTAGATTTGAGTCAGATTTCAAACCACCTACAATACGACTGCGAGGTGTTTCTTGCCAAGCACACTTGACAAAAGCAATCTGATTCCAATCTGGATATGCCCGAAATCAGATTTAGGCTGCCAGTCTGAACATATTCTCTATTCCTCTCTGTCTCCAGCTCCTTTCTTCACTCTCACCACACACTGTGACATCATCCTTCAGTTTCGTTGTTGCAATACCCAAACTTGTGACTGGATCAAATATCTAGTCTAGTCAACACAAAACAACAGCAACCACTTCCAAACCAAACACCACTCAGACGTGATGCAACTCCCTGGACTTCCTGTTATTGCTCACCGTAAAGTTTTCCTTGATAAGACTTTCTCACAGCCTCATATCATAGAATGAAATAATCTTTTCATCTGGGAATGAATGTAATCATTGTGTTTCTATGCACTGCTGATGCACGACTCCTTCTCCGTAGAACATGCTCATCCAGAGGCTTCTCTGTCTGCCTCAGTCAGACGGGCTCTGTTGACAGGAGAGTGTCTTTATATGTCTATTTATTTGTGTACGTTTCCTTCGCCTGTCTACATAAATTGGTTTTTTTTCCACCTATGTGTTGCCTTCTTTTCTTGTTTATTGGATGTCCCTGTGTCGTATAGATGATCCTCTCTTCTGGATCTCTCCACCATTACTTTCTTATTTTGCATGTTGCTTGCTGAGTTAGCTCCTGCTGTCAGCTGCCTGCTGAGTGATCCATTCGCCTCGGTCACAGTTATTGCTGGGTAATTGTGAGTCCAGTAATGCGGCGCGCAAAAGCCCGGTGTCTTATTTTGTCTGTTGATTTTTGTCAAAACAATAGAAAAAGAAAAAAACAGAGGTCTCTGCCTTGTGACGAGACTCTGTCACGTGTTTCCAAACCCAATTATTCAAATAACCTGGAGTGTATTGAAACAGGGAGGAATAATCTCTCCCAGGTGGCATACAGTTTTCACTATGTTTTAAGAAAAGTAAGCTTTCTTGACTCATAACAGCCTCTGGCAAGCATCCAGCTCAGCCACATTCCACTTTCACATGACCTTCTCACAGACCTGGCCTGGAGCGAGAGCCGCTCGGTCCGTCCCCTAACACACCTCTGTTTGACTGGCCTAGATAATTCAAGGCATGCTTATCTTTTCCTCCTCCTCCTCCTCCTCCTCAGTGTTTACAAGTTTGACTCGACTCCAGAGATGCAATTGGCTTGTAAATTTCATTTATGTGTATTTACAGTTTTGTTTTACAAGGACAGATGCATCCCGTTCAAACGCTGGAAGCCTTTGAAATCCATCACAGTGTCGGCGTTTTGTCAGGTCTGCCTGCAGCAGAGTAGAACATATATTCATGTTATGTTTAGACAGTCTTAATGTTAGATATCAGTCAATAGTGCTGAAACGAGTGCATTTTTTGAATTGATTTGTTTCTTAAAGGAACAGCTTGAATTACACTGATTGCATTCTGGCTGTTGGGTGAGAAGATTGATACCAGTCTCTAGTCTGTCTCGTCAGCCACGTTTCTTAAAAATGACTTTCCCAGACAACAAAACTGCATCGTCAGTTACGTTTTCAGAGAAACCTTTTTTCTACGTCTGTTGTCACAAATAAGTTTCTAATCATAGTCTGATGATCGGTCAGTCGAACTAACGTTCACAGGAAACAGCTGTTCGTGTCCCAAACGGTCCTTTTTTTAAATTTACATCCATAGCTTCATAATGTAACCACTGCTGCGATCTTTTTACTAAACCTAACCCAAAGTTGTTGCGTTTTTGTTGATGTTTGTTTCAATTCATAACCTTAACCTCATGTTTAAAACTGCATCTGTAATCCTGGAGGAAACGTTTCCCTCGAAACATTATTGAGACGTAATTCAGTAGGAGACTGGGTTAAATTCTGATATGGGAATCTAGCACCGAGCTGTTGAGCTTAGCTTAGCTTAGCACAGAGACTGGGAATATTGGGACGCAGCCTGGCTCCGTTCAGAGGTAACAACCACTGACTTAAAAACTGGCTAATGAAAACGTCATATCTTTTTTCATCTAACTCTCTGGAAGATAGCAAATAAGCAACTTCCTCAACGCATCACCAAACTGTATTACATTTAAAGGCATTCATAAGTAAAAAGCTTTCCTCTCTTTGTAAAATAAATACTGAAAATAATCTTTATTTTGAACCCCACAATCAACTGCACCAGCAAGCCTCCGTCTGTTCTCGAGTTCCCCGACTGACTTTTTATTTACTTTCTAAATAACTGAGAGCTGTGAAGCTAGCTTCTCAAACAGGAAATGGAATTGGCTCTTGCAAATGTTGGTGTGTGTGTGTGTGTGTGTTTGCATTAGGAGTCAGAGAGACAGAACTTTAATATCCCCAATAACGTCGGAGAGACGGGGCATCTGTTTGAGAATCCCACATCAAACGAGACGGCATGTCAGAGGAGGGTTATGCATATATTTCCCTTGTTCTTCCCATCCGTCAGGAACAGGCAGGCGTACGGGGAGAGCAGAGGACTGGAAGGAGATACTGTTTTGATCAAGACTAGAAAGAGAGGAGAGCAGAAACCAAACAGAGAGAATTCCTGAGTAAATACATACACGCAAGTCAAAACAACTAAAGGAGAAATTCACAAATCAATTATGTTATCAAGGGTTGGTGCTGTGTTCTTGCTCTGTGGTGGTGCTGGCGGGGACGTTGTTTTCCCAGCGAGAGGCATCTGGAGGAGATTAGGGTCCAACCTGACACTGCAGCCCCAGTGAAACATGACTCAGGGATGAATGGAGGCTTTTAGACCGGTGTCTGTCTTCGCACACGTTGTCCTGCTATCCTTTATTTGTCCGTCACCCAAAGAAACACGGCCGGCGTTATCTGATACCCGCACGCTCGCCGAGCAAACAAGCTCCCGCCGATCCCCTTGTCTTTTAAAAAAAAAAACAGGCCTTCATTGGCGCTTTTCTCGTCAGATGTTTTTTTTTTTTTTTTGTAAGAAAGCAAAGCCTTGGAAAAACAAGACATCACCAGAGATATTATTAATTTCAAATCAGCTGTCGGTGTAGACTGTACATCACTGTAAGAGAATGTAATTTGTCAGGTCAGCAGATGTCTGCCTTTTCTCAAGATGGAGCGGAGAACAGGAGGCAGCGTGAGGGAATGTAACAGAATAACACGACTTTAGGCCAGCCTGAGGCCAAATGACCTGCAAGAAGAAGTCCGTATTCAGAGCGTGTGTGTTGATACAGTCTGCGTTGCTGCTGGTTGGACTCTTATTGGGTTCAGCCAGCGTTTCCACTCCGACAGCCTCTATCCAGTTACGTCTGGGCCTGGGGAGCTCCCGTGTGCTCCTCTGTTATGGGCTAATGCATGTCACCGATGCCTCCTGCAGTTGGAACAAACGGCGCTGACCACCACTCAGCTGGCCACAAACGCAGGAGAAACAGAGGGGAGGTTAGAGCATTAGGGCTGTTTTACTACACCGACTGACCCAGGTCACATAGCTGGAAGATATCTGCACTTGATATATATATATATATATATATATATATATATATATATATATATATATATATATTTCAACATCGAAAGACTTCCTGTGGCTGTTTTGTGCTGCAGTTAGACTTCCATATCTCTGTGAAAGCTGTTTTGTTGCCTCCATAATTGCCAGACTAGATGCTGCTGCCGTTGTCATTGTATTTTTTTATTTTATTGTGGGAAAATGTGCGAACCGAGGTGGTGACTTGACACGTTAACGTCGAGGCGTGTTTGTTGGTTTGCGTGCTCAGCCTTACAAACTTTCTCTGTGGCCCTGAGGATGTGTGTGTGTGTGTGTGTGTGTGTGTGTGTGTGTGTGTGCGTGACAGAGAGAAAGAGATTCAGGAATCTTACATTGTTTCCATTTCTTCAGCCAGTCAAAGGCAAGACTGTGTGGCGCTGTTCTCTTTGAGAGCATGCCACTGTCCCTGCATGGGTTTCAATTTCAACCTCCTCAGCACATCAGCCACGCAATTGCTTTCTCCTGCAATTTATTACAGGCAAATTAAGAGATTCCAAGGTGTGAGTCAGTTTGTGTTGGCTGCTCTGCTCCGTCTCTTTACACGGCCAGAGCTCCGGCTCGTCCCTCTCTGGGTTTGTGAGAGCTGTAGTTATTGTAACTAAGAGAAAGAGAGAGAAAGAGGAAAAAATAATTCTCCAAAGCAAAGAGAGAGGATGGCAATAGTCCCATTAGTTGACCCCCCAGGCGAGCTCTCTGGAGGCATATAGGCTTACCAGCGTCAAAGCATAAGAATATGCAGTGGGCAGCATCAAAGCACAGCGCCGGGGCAGCCGACAGCTTGTGGTGACATTGTGCTGTGGGACAGAGCACTCTCAGCCATCATTACCGCGAATCCCTCACATCGTCTATTTATAATCAGTTTTCCATTCTCACAAATGGCATCGAGGAGAGAAAGAGGCGAGGGACAAAGAGGAGGAGAGGGTCTGAACAGAGCTCCGAGGAATGATACAGTGGGGACCGTTCACATAAATGGACCCAGACGCGTGAACGTTAACGGCGGTTTAGCGGGGCCGTTTCCTTCAAATCCAGAGCTCCAGGCGAGGAATACAAACATTGAATTCCTGCAGGGTCATACTTCAGAACGGTCCCCTTTTAAATTAGCCAATAAACTGTTTAAAGCCGCATTGTTATTCTCAACAAAACGGACTCATTTACAGGGACAAATAGAAGCAGCCAGTCAGTGAGCGAGTATTGTTCTGTTGCTTGTATTCTCCCCGCATTCAATATCAGGGGGCTTTTTACACTGATTACTCAGCGCGGAGTAGTTTTACACTTTTTTGTGTGAGTGTGTATTGAAAATGCACTCATGAGGGGAATTTGTTTTGATTTGGTTAAATGTCAAAGGAACCGCACTGTCAAGGGAAGAACGCTGCTGAGACATGCACGTCTTTGTATGTCCAGACGAGAAATAGAAATATAGCTGTGTGGGAGTGTGTGTGTGTGTGTGTGTGTGTTCACTCCCTTCCTGAAAGCATTCTAGATGGAGGTGACGAACCCGCGTGGCAATGACATTCTGTCTAAGTGAGGTTTCTGCGCCCTCCAAGTCCGGCTGCACTCAATTAATGATAAAGTAATAATCTGTGACATTTGCTGCTGTGTTTTGAATAGAACAGGAGCTTTTGCTGCATTCTCTGACGTAAACACGGTCTGACAAGAAGGTCTGCTTCTGGTGCACAAGAAGTGATGCGTGTTAACTCTACTATACATCTGCTACTTTTACACTTACAGCTGTCCCTCTGTCAACTACAGCAGGGAGGAACTAATGCTACGAGGACAAACAAATACTAAACAACTGGTAATAATCGGTTGGTCTATTTTCACTAGATTAATTAATAATGTGAGCCATATTTCAAGCAACAATGCAAAAACTTGTATTACTCACTTTATGATGTGAAATTACGATTTTTTTTTTAATAATAATAAGTAATAAGAAATCCAATTCCAGAAGTTGAAATGGCAGTTAATGTGGAAGTGTGAAGAGAGGTTTGAGTTTATCTACAAGCACTGGATGAAGTCGAAGAGTTGTCAGTTGAAGTGTATAAAGTGAAATATGTCAGTTTATGTATCAACACTGAGAGCAGTTGGACTGAATGGTATAAAATAACAGCTGCAAGTAATATAGGTGAATTCTCTACTTCTACTAAATGACATATTTACCACATGCATTGTACAGTTCAATTACACAATATAAATGAGTAGAGGTAAACCCAAGCATACACGGAGTCTACACTTTGAACTGGCTAGTTACCAGGACTCATTAGAACATCTATGTTTGAACACATCATAGAAAACAGACTCAGAAGTCAGGAACAGGAAATCCAAAGACACAACACACATCAGCGTATTGGACACCTTTGATTGACTGACAGGTGATCTCAGGGGTATAGCAGGGTAAAAACAGCAGCTCTTCAAGGTTGTTACTAAAATAAAAACACAACAAATATAAGGATTATTATTTGTTTTTTTTAACAATTCTGACAGTGTGTCAATGATGTCCATTATTTAAAACTGGGCATGATAGCTGTTACTTCTGGATAGTCTAGAGACCAAACCTAGATTGTATTGAATTTGCAATAGCAAGGACATCACAGGTTTTGGTTCAAAATGTTTAAATAATGATGATAATCAGTAATAATATATACTAACTAACGATACTTAGCGTTTATTCCACACAAAAAAAATCAGCCGAGACTTTTCAGAGGGATGAGTTGAGTGTAGCAGGAGAAAAAGAAACGCATCAAATCAGCACGGACTCCATCTGCTAACACTCGTCGTGCCCCCCCCCCCCCCCCCCCCCCCACCACGCTCTGCCTATACTCTGGAATTATGTGATTGTTTGATGAGTAGTTGTGTCGAGTCGGAAGGTCCTTGGCAAGAGGCCTTGGGCACCAATGGAAGACTATCAGAGTGCAGAGTCATTAGAAATCCCTCATTCCCGCTCCGCTGTGTAAACGGCCCGGCGGCCTCCATCTGAGCAGGCCCCGAGGAAGGATCACCTCCGTCGGGCTGGAATTGGATCATGCACAGAGGGGAGCTGGGACTAGAGCGGGGGGAAAAGTTATGTGTTCCTATTTATTGACCCGGCTGCAGAGATCACTAAACTGTTTCAAGGGAGAATGAAAGTTTGGGGAGTTTTTCCCATGAGCACTACGGGCATTAGGGGAGTAAAAGGTTGCTTTGATAAGAGCCCTAAATGACCATGGAGAGGAGATATACTTAAACCAACATCAGCTTGACTATTTATTTATTTATTTGCATAGTAGTATTTAATCCCAGCACAGCTTGTCCCTGAACTCAACTGCAATGGAACCATACTGTTGGAATAATGTTTTCTTTAGTGTATTTAAAAAAAAAGAAACACGTGACCTTACAGAACCAAGACAGGGCAGCACCTGCAGAATAAATTCAATTTAATATCAGAGCTGAGAAAAAATGTACTGTACACTCTGTGCTTTATAGTTACAATACTAGTTTTGGGAATGAAAGCATTACATTTACACCGATATTAAACCAAATACAACATGATTATTTGAGCTGACTTGAGCCCCTGTATTTCCCTGAATCAATCCTCCAGTCTTTAAGCATCCCCCGTATTATTAGAAATATTAGTATCATATGTTATATTCCTCAAGGCAATTCTACATGACTTCAGAGGAAGGTGACTGAAACAAGAAATCCTTCATTCACAGTAAAGAGCACAAAAAACACGAAGGAAATGTAAGGACAGATAAATATTCTGTACCTCTGCAAAATAATTTCATTTAATATAATCTTTACTCATATCTGTAGCTCGACACTAAAATAAATGATACCATTTGACCAGTGTTGAAATAATAGTACTATAAGTAATAGTGCTTTATTCACATATTCTGCTACTCAGAGTAAAAGTAGAGACTTTACGAATTAAACAGCAAATTCAATTCATTTCATTTATCTGCTTTTCTATTGGCTGTTGCCGAGGGATACATTTGGACATTGGTTGGACAGATATTGTTTAGACCAACAGAAGCACACCACTGTGTTGACCTCAGTCACTTCTACTACCTTCCCAGGAACCAGGCTCCTGCTCAAAAACTGATATTTATATGCAATGTATGTCTAATTTGATCCATCACTTAGGGTCACACATGTATTACGTCTTTACGTGACTTCATGATACCACAATTACTGTGTTTCATCAAATCCACGTCCATGCTGCGACAAAACAACTTGACCTGGAATGAGCAGACATTGCGTTTAATTGCTTCCCACTTTATTTTTCGTTTTACCAACTCACTGGAAGTACTGAAACTACATGTATCGTAAACGTGCTCAGTAATGGCACAAGTGAAAATAGTCCTCATTAAATACGATAATGAGCTGCGTGATTAAGTCACATGAGGGAAAAAAATTCAATACATGTGTTGTTTAAACATGATGGAGTGTGTTAGTTACGGCAGCTGTATGCTTTATATTCCGCAAGCTGTTGTTATTGGATTTCTGGAAACAACAGGATCTTGTGACTTCCAGGGTTTAAGGAAAAGCAGAAGCAGAACAGACAGTGAAAGCTTCTGACTGTAATAGTACAAATCTATTAACACCTTGCTGCCATGCAGACCTCTATCTTTGTTCAGTGACGTGACATGCAGAGGGTGAGTAATGCAGCACTTGGCCTTGGTACTACTTGAAAGCTTGAGCTGTATTTTACACATACTGTATATTTGGGCGGCTCTGAATGTGTGCAGCAGCCCGAGCTAAAGCCAAACCAAGGCTTTTTGTTGGCATGAGGGAAGCAGGCTAATTGCAGTGGAAGGGAAGTGTGAGTTCTGCACTGGAGAAAGCAGGAGACAAAGACAGCGAGAGAGACGGGTACCTAACGCAATTTGTTAAATTGCATTCTGTCAAAAAGCCTTTTTATTCAGGAAGGCCATGTTGAGAGTTTAGCAAGGCAGTGTTTGCTCTGCTTCACCCCCATAGCAGGAGCAGCAGGCAAGGAGGTGACAGAGCTCTCCTCCTGTTACTCCTTTATGCTCCCATGCCAGCTTCATACTATGTTACAGAAATGCTACTGACCAACGATCTGTAGGGCATTTGTGCTGCAGTCTTGCACTGTTGGAATAATCAGAAATATTAGTTCCTGATTTGTTTTCTTACTGGAAATAGCTTTCAACGTGTTCAATTTATCACATCTTCTTTGTAGCATCCAGGTTAAGCTCACGAACACACCAAAGTTTGGAAGACCGACTTCCTATCTCTGGTAATGGGACCGTCAGAGGAGCACGTGATTGCACCATCAACCTGCCGCGTCTCAACTCGAGTCCAATTTAGTCCGTCCTGGCTCGTTCATTCAGTGAGCAACACCGAGTGGGAAAAATCAGGTGATTCATGAGCACTCGGTCTGATTGACACGCTGACCATAAATATACCGGACACTAAAAAGTTGTATAAAAACATTTGTTTGTTCACTTTTGTACATTCCCTAAGCTTTACAGAGCGTCTAAGCGTCCTTCTGCACATCGTTTTTCTGTTTTGGGACCCACAACTCTGTTGTTTTGATTCAGTCGTTTCTAGCAGCAGGCGTGTTAGCTCCTCGCCAAATTACAGCCAGATACCTCCTTAAATAGTTGGTGGACACTAAAGAGCTAACACTGGATTTATAATTGTCAGGTGCTCAGATACACAACCTGTATCGTTGTTCACCATATCAAATTCATTAGGCTTGTTGTATTGCCTCAAAGTTGCGTAATTTTTTTTAATCAAGGTTGAGTCAAGCGAAACAACTAGAGGTAAAATTCGCTTTACCGGTAAAATTCGCTTTACCGGTCCGGTCAGATGTTTGACGTAATATCAAACCGGTTTGAAAATGTTCACAGCGGACCAACCCTGAATAGACAGTCTTCTGCATCCTGTGAGCTTGGTGGAGTATTATTGAATGGATACAGTTAAAAAACAAGCAGCTAGCTAGATGTGCACAAGAACACCTACTAATATGAAGCAACACACACCAAAGCACTTTATAAGACTGAAATAAGGACGCTAACACAAACAATGCTTACAAGCGAGATGAAGCCAGCTCTCCAGAAGCAGACTATGAGATGATGTAATGTTAGTTGGTCGAGGCGGAGCTTCACTCAGATCACTGTTTATCTCAACAGGTGCTGAGATTCTAGCTCTCCTAACAAGCAAGTCCTTCCTCTGTGCTGTGGTTTGTGGAAACTAGGGGAGGGCAGATCAATACGTAGACTCAAAGCACTTCAGTCCAAATAAAAAAAATGGATGTGTCTAATGTTAGATTGTGGTCTGTGCACATAAGCACGTACGCCGTTTGCTTCTTTGAGCTGTTGTGTGCATGCGGGCATTGACCACCTCGTTAGTTCAGAGAAGATACACCTTAAGCATTCTATACCCACCAAACAAGACACCATCACACCACTGGGACACTCCCAACACACACACACACACACATCTCCCTCTCATGCCCGTGTGTGTGTTTGTTTATTGGTCTCTTAGCCTGGTTTATGTGTGTGTTTGTCTGCTTGTCAGCTATGTGTAGATGTGTGTCTGTCTGTGATTTTATTAAAATCTTTGATGTTTGCATTTCTGTCTGTCTCTAGTCTGTTGATGTTTCGGTGTGTGTGTGTGTGTGTGTACAGCAGGAATAAAGCACCCCATTGATAAGAACAAGTTCTTCTTGTTAACGTATCAGCAGAGCTGGCCATGAGCCAGCGCTGAAGTCCCAGGGGCGTTTTTCTACACAACCCCCGCTATGACACGGCAGTTACTACTCTGCAGTCCCAGACTCACACATAAACATGCACACACACACACACACACACACACATGCAGGGCCCGGCAACACAACATGTGTTAACACTCTCATTCCAAGAGATACATTGGAGAGGACGTTGAGCAATGTTTCGTCTTACATCTCTCCAGCGGCCCGCCTGCTCTGCAGCCATCTAAAACGCTTCCATGTGCAGTCTCTGCATTCCAACTACCTTTCTGAGGCATTTCAAGACTCTCCCCAAAGATACCCGATACCCAGGGGAAAGCAGATAGTCATGAGAAATACCTGCTAGCTCCTAACAGTTTTAAATAACAGGAGGGGGATTTTTTCCATCTTCTTCGTCATCTGTTTTTGCACATGTGCCAGGTATTGTTTTCCTCCTCTTATACACCAAGGAGATGGAGCCAAGGCTGTTTCATGACAGTCATAATCACCACCCCTGGCGGCTGCATAGGGACATCAGCTCCGATCGACTGTTGCACCTCGTTGTCAAATAAAAGTGTCTGGATGAAGGTCGGGCGGGAGAACAAAGAGGTTCAGTGTGCGGGATGAGCACCTACCTGTGGTGTTGCACCACACTCTTTCTTTGACCGCAGGGACTATCGCAATAAATCTGTGCAGCGCAACAACAATTAATCACAACGGTGGGTCCAACGAGTGGTTTCAGCGTGACAAATGCATGTGGGCAGTGCATGCTGGGAGCCCAAACACAGCATTTAGTGTGAGAATTACATACATCAAGATTTGTATTTAATATATAATAAAGAAACCGGTTGACACATTAAAGGCACATAAAGGGCCGTGTTGTTAGCATCTGTTTTTGTAAATAGATGAGGAAATGTGAGGGCGTTTGGGGATGAACACAACCACAATGACAGACAAGGGTTCAGTTTGCTGCATCTAAATTTAACGCCACCGTTCTCAGACAGTTTGAAGTGCAATTGCATAGAACATTAGCATGAAGTGATTCAGTAACTTGCCCCCTCAACACCGGATGTATTGTGGAAATTTTAAAAAGGGGATTTAAGGAGCACGGAGGCGCTTTTTAAAGACAAGCTGGGATTTTTATTTTCCAGATGGCTTTGATATAGATCACAGCCGTGTCACCACCAAAGCATGCTTTCCATTAATACGATTGTTGAAAGCTTTATCTCTTAAAGTAAATGCAAAGTGACAAATCCAGAAGGGTTTCGACAAAGAAGGGGGTGGGTCTTACAAATGGAATTGTCCCCATGGGCAAACCACACAATGTTCATATCAAACCTGATACATCCACCACTTGAATTTCTAACCATGCAATCAGGGGCTCTGCCAAGTCTGTGAATACACCCTGATCAGTCTGACGATAAGAAGGGACCAACAGGGCACTGTGGCTTTGTGAAAAGGCTGTGTTCTTGTTAGCTATCAGACATCTTGAGTCACTTTGGATATTAGCTCATAGCCTGTGAACTATGTTGGAGAGCTCCAAAATCTCATTTAACGGGCACAAAATAGTCCCACAAGTGGTGCAAAGTCCAACGTCAAGCTTTTGATCTAATGGTCTCCTCAGCTGGTTGGAAGCGCACATTTGCAGTTGCAAAATCTTGTTGAAAGATCACCTTTCAGGTGGCGTAATCCAAGCATGTTAGTGGCAGAAAATCAGCTCTTAGCTCAACATGTTTATGGTGGCATTTCCTGAGACAGTTATATTTTAATTGCCCATGCTAGTCGCATGGCTCCATGGATGGCAATGTCAGTCTCAACAACTACAATTTGTACAAACATTCATGGTCAGGAGGACAAAACCCACTGACGTTGGTGAACCCCCTGAGTTTTCCTCTAACGCCTCCACCAGGTTGACATTTGTGGCTTTGAGTGAAACTTTTGGATGAACTGACATTAATTCCCCCCTCAGGATGAATTGCCATACCTTTGATGACCCCCTAACTTTCCCTCCAACACTGCCATCCAGTCAAAATGACAATGTGTCCTTTAGTGGTTAATCACCAAGTACAACGCATTGCTGCTTTAAGGTTAAAAAAATGATCTGATAAAACAAATATATTTTGACTTTCATTGGTATAAAAATACCAAATTAAATATTATATCAGTATGATTTTTCCAACGGATTATTAAAAATACAGTGACTAAACACGTCTAATACTATGAAGTAAAGAAAAAGGCACAAAGCACTGTAATCGTTGTCCATTTACCATCCCATGCCCCTCCAAAAGTCTGTGTCTAAGTTAAAGTGTTGGAATAAGAAAAGTCATGCGTCATCTACAAAGAGCACACAGGACTAGATATTATTTATACATAACAACTCATGTATGTAAAATGATCTATGAACACAAACACACACGGATATTCTGAAAAATGTATGCAGGTTGTTGCAATTTTACTCTGAAATGCTTGTAGGAGGCTCATTATTACACGACCACTGTGAGGTTAATTGACAGTAATTGATTTTCTCGGGAGTTGGCCCGTTGAGGAACTAAGTGCAAAACTGAAATGCTAAAATATAATCTTCCATGGCAAATCGCTGCTACACCTTCTCCTCCTGTTCTGCTCACATTGCTTCCTCAATGCATGATGCTAACATGACAACCATGCTATGTTGACATGACAAACCGAGAAGCCGCCTGGCAGGACACTGTTGTCTTTTTTGTGAACATTTATCACGCTTTCTTTCCTCTTACTTCCTCGTGAGCCAAAATCGCTGTTAGCGACTGTTCACTCTGTTCCCTTCTTTTAGTGCTGTTATTCTGGGCAGTGGGCCTTATAAATAACTAATAAAGACCAAAGCTATGACGCATTCATCTTAATGCTAGGTGGCATCAGGGACAGGTGCGCTGGCTCATTCCCACCTTTTGTACGACAGCGCAATTAATCTGCTTTGTGCCGAGTTAAGAGCAGAGAGTGGACTGTGGAAAGAGACAAATGAAAAAACCAAAAGGGGGAAGCCATCAATTTTACAGTGAACCCAAAGCGATGAGCTCCTGACCTTGGCTACCTTTACACTTTCTTCTTCTCCTCTATTTTTTCTTTTTTTGTGTTGAGCAGCACTCCCTTCAAAACAAACGGAAAAGAGTGAAGTCGTCTGTTCCCGGAATAGAATACAAACGAGGATAGGTGATGCTAGCGTGTGCTGGAGAAGGGGAAGTAAGGGGAGGGGAGGGGTATATTAGCCATATGTGATCCATTTACAACAGCATGCTTCAATTAATCTGGGCAGGGTGGCAGGCGCCGGGTTGGGCCCCGTGCCACCTGAGCGAGAGAGGACGACTGATCCGCTGCTCCGAGAGGGATGAGCAATGAAAACAGATCCCTCTGAATCGATCGGCCTTACATTATGGCTCACACCGAACTCATCCCCACCAGCTGCCCTCCTCTCTCCCTTCGAGGCTCTTTGTTCTCCTCCTTCGTGGGACTAAAAGACGAGGCCAATAAAGGCTGAACAAGGCGTGTCCCACGATCACCCTGACATTCTCATGTCCACCCAGAGACACCCCGGGACGTTCTGTGAGACTCCTCTCAAACTGGGGCGGCGTGCTGCGGCAGTAAGTGAAAGCAAAGGGGGGTGGGAACGAACTGGCGAGGGGCAAAAACCACAATGACCAGATGGAACCGCAGATTTTTTAAAAGGGACTACTGCCTCAGCAAAACCATACGGGGCAAAAATGCTATTTAGTGGAATCTCATTCATGTTTTTCATGACATGGTGAGCAGCACCGGAGGATCTTGTAAACAAAAGATAAAGTACTAACGCTGTCAACATGTGGTGAGGGGGAGAAGAAAAAACAGAAACCCAGCATCTGTATCTGTGTATCTCCGGGGCATGTTAGTGATATGGGGTCAGATCAGTCTCAATAATTGCAAATGCACACAGAAAGACTCACAAATGCACACAGAACAATTCACAAATACATTCCAATGCACACATAAATAAATTACGATTTATATAAATGTAAAAAAAAAATCACAAATATAATTCTGCATTTGTATGTATTTGTGGATTTGTATGTATTTATTTGTGGATCGCTCCACATGTGTTTGTGGGGTTTATGAGACTCCCCCGACTTGGCTGGATTCGCAAATGTGTTTTTTTCAACATGGACCATCTGTAGCCAATCAGATGTCAGCCTCATTTTCAACCAATCACATGAGTGCAGCTCCCCCCTCCCCTCCCCACATTCAAATGCAGAAATATATTTGTGATTTTTTTTTTTACATTTATATAAATCGTAATTTATTTATGTGTGCATTGGAATGTATTTGTGAATCGTTCTGTGCGCATTGGTCAATCTTTCTGTGTGCATTTGCAATTATTGACACTGATCTGACCCCATAAGTGAGAGGAGTTTCATTTCAACTTGTGAGCAATATTCAAAAAATAAGAGCAAACGAACACTTGCCAGGCTTTAATAGCATCAAGCATTAGGTTGCAGCAGAGCTTGCCAAGGCTAATACTGTGATTGTAGCTGGAATAAATAAGCTGAAAAATAAATTGATGATGATGAATTAACCAGAGGAGAGAAATGTATATGAAGACACGGGATGAGAATATTAAATTATGCCGTTTGATAGAAAAAAAACAAGCAACGGCATCACATAGCAAAGGATTAAAGACTGCAGCTGAGCAGTGTCTGACAGTGGTGTTATATTTTCAGCTGTCTGGGTTGTGAGCAGATGTAATCTGGATTTATCCAAATTCCTGCCTCATGCATCGGGAGGGATTTTTTCATAGAAAGAAATAGACAATACAAGCCTTTCAGACATCTGTTAGGATTGTACGCTATCGGCCATACTGCAAGCTAAAATGTCTCGTTGCTTCCCAGGCAATTAAAACTTTCCATGAGGAATAAAGATTGGTGTAGTATTTAATCTGGAAGTGAAGACACAGGAGTATAGAAGTAGAGCCAAAATCTAACTCACTCAATTTTAGAACAATGATAATAATGGTGATAACCATAATTATCTCCTCTTTATGTTTTTGCATTAAGCAAATAAGCAAGAATAATACTCTATATGCAACTACATTAAATGTACTATATTGTAATTACCTCTAATTAAAATTTTGCAATTAATATGTGTCTCAGGTCATGTGAGTGTAAATTGTTGTGAGACATTCTGCACTCAGCACTAATTTGAAATCGCGCAATAATAAATCAGCTGTGAGGAGAGGCTGTCAGGTTCAGGGGACCGTGGTGTTGTGGTGTTTCAGGGCTTAGCTAATTAGTGGGAAGGAAAGGCAAAGATAGACACAGATTGTCATCCAAGCTCAGGCTGAGCCTTTAAACAGCTGTCCACAGCTGTAAGGGCCTGATCAACTGTGTATTGGGCCATACCTTTTACTACATATATTTATATTTATATTCTTAGAAAAGAAGTCATTGATTTTTTTATTACAATCACGCTTTTAAAATAAATGAATATGCTTTTCAATTGTTTGTTCAAAGTCATCTGCTCTCTCTTCTGTGTCTTCATCTGTTTGTGTTTTAACTGTAAAGCACTGAAAAAATATTAGAAATGAATGAATGACTCAAAAAATACACTGAAACTTTCATTTCGAATTCTTAGAAAGCAAACCAACAGATAAAGGAGATGAGGAACACTTGATATTATATTATAAAACCCACTAGGCATGTAACAAGATGAACATTCCACAGTGTCATTAAATTGGCCAAAAATGATCAGAAAAGCCACTGTTCAATAAAAACAAAACATCTTGCATGCATGTTAAAACTGTTTGTTTTTCTTCAAATCTGAAACATGTGTAATTATATTTTGGCTGTTCTGATAAATAGTTTGTTGGTTTTAACTACAACGTTTGTAATGACAGACAGTCTCCAAGCCCAAAGAGAACTTTCATTTTCTACAAGTTGGACATAAATGTTTTCACATGCTGAGTCGTACTTTCCATGACGAGTAATGTTTCCTAAGCCCACTAGTATCAATACAAACATCTTTTTTACATCAAACAGACAAAATGATCATAAAACTACGGTGGCCCTGAGAGTAAGAAAACACAAGCAAATACACACAACACAAGCAAAGGAAGAAACATCTTCACATGCGAGACTTTTTCTGATTATTATTCTGTCATATCTGAATCATGTGACCACAAAGATGGATAGCAGACTTCCATAACTTCATAAGCCAAACTATGGCAACAACTCATAGGCTGTATCTACGTGTAGATAGTGACTGTGACGTCCCTCATTGGTTTGTGGACTACAGTTTTAAAGCCTCAAGTTCACCATTTTTGCCGTCATCATCTTGTTTTATTAAAGGTACTGCAAGTACAACTGAACGCTGACTCAGACCGTTTTAGGCGTCCAGAACGTTACAATCAACTTTCATGAATTAATAACACGAAAGGCTTAAAGTTGTAAGGCAAAAATACGGACGACTCCCAGATCGTGGTATCGATCTGTCAATCACCGTGTAGCCCCGCCCTAAAGCATCCCCTGCTTTATGGTCTGTTTGACTCTAAATTGACCATCATTTACTAAATGAACATCATGCTGTACTGAAGAATACTTGAAACTACAGATTGAGACCATAAACTCATGTTTACAATGTTTACTGAGGTAATAAATCAAGAGAGAAGTAGAGTCATTTTCTCATAGACTTCTATACAACCAGAGGAGTCGCCCCCTGATGGACATTAGAGAGAATGTAGGTTTAAAACACTTCAGCTTTAGCTTCCCTGCCTGGCAACAAGTGTCTGGAAAAGGAACATTTAGAAAAATGAATAAACGTTTTCTTTTTACTTCCTTCTCCTTTAATAATGTGCAGTGTGGGACTCTGAGGACTATCATAACCAGTCTTGTCTGAGGTGCTGTGATAACTCTTAATGTTTAAAGTTAAGATTTTTAATAATTACTGTCCTATCCCTCTCACCAACATTTGACTAAGAGCAAGTCTGTTTCATCCCAGTAGTCATCACGGATCCACCAGGGTCTGGATGTATGATTGCTCAGCCCCTGGTTTAGTGAATCATGGACATACAGTCTTTGTACAGTTTAGCCTGGGAGGCAGGAGCGGCTCTGAAGCCCCCTTCCACCCACCAAGAAGACTTCCTCTTTGCTCAAGTCAAAAGGGGAAATTCAGCCCAGATGTGACTTCAAACAAAAGAAAAGCTGCAGGGATTGGAGGTGGGATCAGGCCCATCTTTTGCGTGACCCTGAGACCTGCTCTTTCCTGGCATCTGTCTATTTTTCTCCTCTTCTGTTCTTTCACTGGCGATCTCTTGTAAGTTGCTGTCTCGCGGGTGCTTTTATTTTTACTCCTAAACAGCACGGCATTTTTTTCACAAATCAGGGAATTCCTACGTCCTTTGGCTGTGTAGTTTCTGCACACCACGTATCAAATGATAAGGAAACCCTCAGAACTTTCAGTACATACACACTTAAGCTGTTTATTGCTAAAAACAACCATACATGAGGTGCTTTTTTAACTTTATCATAAATGTAGACAACATGATGACATCCAGGAAAAAGTCCAGTGGAGATTAAGCTGAACAATCTTTAGCTATGAAACAGCAGTGGTAATCAAACAGGTTTTGGAGATAACACCGCACAAAGGAAGCGTCAAGGGCTTCGTTCTAGTCTCATTTCACAGGAAGAAACATATTAGAATTTTTTTATTTGAAATACAAACCTTATGGCTCTTTTCTCTCATGAAGACGCAGGCATGTCATGACACTGTTCTCTTGTCACTCTTACTTTTTTTCTCAACTTCATGAACCCATAGGTACAAGGAACTGTCACCCCAGGAAATGGAGGAAATTACTTAAATGTAAGTGCAGATGTTGATTGAAAGTATAAATGACAGAGCCCGCCTGTCCAGTTCAAACACAGTTGAAGGCTATTCCTTCTTACGGTTTAGCGCTCGTAGCTCCACTGTTTTACAGTAGGACAGTGACATCATATGAAAATGGACTGAAATATAATTTGAATGACATTCTAGTGTCTCTTGGTGTAGATGGCTCCGCTATGAGGAACTACAAAAGTACCGTAGCACATCAGTACACCTGCTGGTCAGACTCAGCACACAAGAGCACAAGTGGACAGTGTCAGTAAGTAGGCCTACATACATCTAAACATACATCTAAAGAGAGCCAACCTGTCTGTCTGTCTGCTGGTCTAGGTAGCTATCTTCAAATTGGTGGTTCTTGATTGAATTGACTTATTTTCTTTAATACCCCATGGTTAAACATGCAGTGTGGACATGTGTCTCTACCCCTTCTAGCAGTGAAAGTAATTACAAAAAAAACTGCTAACATGAGCTGTTTGATCGCCGACCGGCCCTCACACAGCAAACACACCTCGCAGCTCTAAAAAATTAAAAAATGATGACCTGATAGTGGCACAAGAGCCAAAGTTAGGTGATTAATGAAGATGTTACAGTTCATCCTGAGGGAAACTTGAATGTCTCTACCAAATTACAAGACAACCAAACAAGTCGATGTTGAGATATTTCACTGAAAAAGTGCAAACTTAACCTTTTGGTGGCGCTACAGGAAAAGTCAGGGATCACAAACGTCATTAGGGTTCATCCTCTGCACCCGATTTATTGGTAAGCAATCCAAGTTATCAAGACATGTCACTAAAAACCAGAAATATTGACCTGCTCGTGGTACCATAGCAAAAGTCACTTGACCACTAAAATGAGTGTGGTTCATCCTCTGGGGATGTTCATCATAATTTAGCTGTGGCTAAAAAGAGGCGCAACTTGGGAAACTTTTTAAACTGCTAGAATCGTTCTCATCGTGTAACAGATAAACTATTTCCTCATCCAAAAGAGTCTTTGATTATTCTGTAAATGCAGCAGTATGTGTTGTTATACAATCTTCTGGGTTTTTAATTTTCAGAATATGAGATGCTTGGCTCGGTGAGTAGAATATAATGTTAATCTAAAAGACACAAACAATGACATCCTGCTAAGCATGCAGTGAACATTACAAACTGGATACAAAAAGACCTTCCAGGGGTGGATTGCTCCTTTCAGATATAAAATATGTTTCACAGCAGACAGCACATGGCAGAACAAAATGGCCTCCACTTATCTTAACAATTATACGTTGCTAAATCTGAGGTATTAAATCAAGGGGGACATGTCAGAAACAGCAGTAATCCACAATCCTCTCTTCCTGTCCTCTTTTCTTGCTATTTTTTTTCTCCCCCTCTTCCCCCCTCTGCCTTCCCTTCTCTCCCTCTTTCTCCCCCTTCCTTTCCTCCTCACTCTGCTTCTTTCTCCTTCATCCCTCCCTCAGCAGAACTACAGGGGCTTGCTTGTTGTCACGTCAGTGTTTTTACAGCCTGGCATTAGCACAGGGCAGCATTCAGTCAGGACACTGCATTCACTTTGCCTGCCCTATAATTCACATGCTCATGTGAGAGTGCGCTGCCTTCGCTCATGAATTGACCCTGATTGAGCATCGCCGGCCTTTTGACAGCCCGACAGACCCTTCTACACTTCTTCTCTAAAAACAACTTCAAGCCTTGCAAATGAATCCTATATAGCTAGATTTTAAAAGCACATGTAGCACCTCAGATGCTCTTGTAAATGTTGTTTAATGTAACTCTGCCATCTATTTAGAGGGCAACATTTCTTTATTTGGGAGATTCCACGTCCTCTTATAAAATGTCTTATTTGCTGTGTGTGTCCTGTATATTGTATTATTTTCAGTGTCGGTCAATCATCACTTGTTTGCACAATAACAGTAAAATCCTAAAGTGGGAGAGAAAACAATGGTTTTGGTGTAGAGGGGCTCAGGAGTTGGTGCGATTCCTCCCTCGTGTCCTCCAGCTCACTCCTCCAGTGAAACTACAGCGTGCGGTTGGCTGACTGGTTTCCTCTGCTGTGAACGCACCGCTCTCTTCTGGGAGCCATGCGGAGACATCGGCTGAATGTAGATTGATAATCGAGGGGGGGGTAAACATAATTAGAAATTAATGAACGCATTGATCGCCCACTCGAAACATTATCAGCATATTTTTGTTTAAGCCACAGGAATCTGGAGTAGGGGGGGGAGTAGAATATACCACGGCTTCTGCAATTTGCAATTTCACTGTGGTTTCCAACATTTAGTTTCTTCACAGATCCTGCCAATACTTGTGGGGAAGTTTTTAAACGCCGATGTTGTTGTTTGAAGTGCCTCTCAGTGTCCAGATGTAAATTCATGCAGGAGGAGAAATGTGATAAGCTAATGATGTCTCTGGGGACTAGAAGGAATATAACCCAGGGATAAACATCTCTGCATATCTGAGTGGACTTTCTTTCCCCTCTACGTTGCTGTAGAAGTGTTTGGGGCCCGAACAGGAGCAGATGGACAGAGCCGGCTTTGATGTGCTCGGGGGTCATGTGTATCTGCACTTTTATCAAGGTACACAAGCGTGTAGAGTAAATACGCCACGCCAAAACTCTGGGAAGGTCTCTGGGCAAGGCAGAGAAGGGGAATTTCCACTTTGAGATTCCAGAGAGGGTGTAGACTGAAATATTTACTCTGTGATTGTGCAATACAGATCTTATATATATATATATGAATATATACACAGTATATTTTCACCAAACTTAGGAGCAGGGCTAGCAGAAGAAAGCACAATATAGATGTTTCACTTTTTCAGATTTAGATAAATTCAGTCAAGCTTTATTCACATTTTTTAATATAATGTAATCAGGCTTTTTGACATCTCCTGCTCAGTTATTTTGCTCGACAACAATAAGCAAATTCAAATTAACATGCCGGATAATGGCTTGAGCACATTTGTCTATACGCCCCTCTTTCACCCGTTTCACTGTCTGTCGTGTTATCCCCATTTGCAAGCCACAAAGAGACATTCCATAATGCTGCGCCGACTAGGAACAGAGCCCTGCAAAACATGTCCATCAAGGAGAAAATAAAAATAGGCTGTTTCCTCTAAATTCACTCAATCAATAATTCATGATGCGCACAGAAGCTTGATTTATGGAAGAATTAAATGCTGCGGACTGGGCCTCACAACGGACGTCCATCTCGGGGACGTGCCAGTCCAAATGAAACATGAAAGGCAAACGCTGAGAACAACCACATCATCTCACATGAGTTGAGGTATTAGAGGACTTCGGTGGCACACGCTCCGGCCGGCCTGATTGGACAAAATGACATTGGCTATTTGAGCGGGAGCCACATCATTTGTTTAGAGACGTTTCATGAGTTATCTACGTCGAAGTTGGTCACCAAGACTCAAAGAACTGCATTAATACTATTTGGCAACTGAAGATCAAACGTGCACCTGCTGACCCGTGGGGATCATGTGACTGTGTGTGCCTCTCTGACCCTTAACTTTGGCTATAAACATGGAAAACAGAACATACCAGCTTTCATTTTTTTGTATTAAATCTGAATCCTCTCTTTTGTGAGGAATTTGTAATCTTTTTTAACATTTGAGCTGTTACGTTTGTATTTCATTCAAAAAGTGAAAAGTATCAAGCTAATGGAAGCTAGTTGGTGAACATGAGCATGACATTGTCAGTTGGTACCACAAAGTCACTTCCATGGAAAATAATAAAGTAGGAGGCACTATCACTACAATAACTAAATAAAATAAGTATTCTTTTTCAGTGATTTCGTACCAAGTAAGTATCCATTTTCATTCCCAACTGGTCTCATACTGACGTTAGGGATCACTTTCTAACACTCCCCTAGTTGGACTGTTCGTTTCTAATCGCTTTCTTGCACAGCGCCTCAAACTGTAACGCTGCACTACGGTTGCAGTAAACGCATGGTTAACTTTGTGGATTCAAACAAAAGCACTTGCTTAGGTTTAAGAAAAGATCATGGTTTGGGTCAGTGAAGCTTAACATTGTGAACACAAACACAACAATAATACATAGTTTCTCAGCGGTCTCCTGGGTGTGTCTTTTTGTCCCAATTATCCTTCCCTCACCTTTGTAGACTTTATTACTCTTTATTGTCACCACACTCTATAAGCACTAGCTCTGAGCATCTACCATTGACACAGAGAGGTTTACAATATAGCTACTGCGAAGCCCGGTGCGTCTCATAAAGAAACTAAACGGTGCCTTGGGTGTCGGTATCAGACGGTGAGCGGTGTGGCAAAGCGTAGGTATTTGACTCCCTGGGAATAAGAACGGGCTGCTTGTGCGCACGAGTAATAATTCATGGCTTCAGTTTAATTAAATTGTTCCGACTGTTTGATTAATTCATGGGCAAGATTTAAATAATGATATAATGTTGGCAGTGCACAGGGCCAAGTCATTGATTCCATCCGCCACCTGCTTGTGGTTGTCCTTGGTTGTAGTTCTGGATATAGAGACTCTTTCATTAAGCTTTAGCTTGGGGAGGAGTTATCAAGGCATGTTGACAACACTTGCTTTGCACAGGATTATTGTTAATAAAAGGTAATTAACGAGGCTATGGAGAGTTTGTGGATTATATCTTCGGCAATATGCTGACTTGAAGATAGCGATACTTGAAGCAGGTGCACTGCACTTCCTGCTTCTGGGAGAAAGGCTGGTCAGCTGGCTCTCTGCATATACACCAATGTCCTGAGCACAAATCAACCAAAACCTGAGAACCATTTCATTAAATCAAAGCCGCAAATGTGCACACAAATTAATAAATCTTGGCTTATTTTATTTATTTTTCTCTCTATGGCCACTCATGGACTCTATAGTTTCTGGGAAAGAGAGAATTTTAAAGTAAGACTACTTTTACCGGACAGCAGCAACTGTGGCCATTTTTTCAGGATAAAATGCTCAAACAGTACAAGTAAAAGAAGAGTCATACAATCAGCTCTACAGCTATTATTCTACAGCTAATTGGGCACGTGTGTGTTGTATTGCTTATGAGTTCAACCTGTCATTTGTAAGGTTATTTTTTCGAAGACTTGATGTAAATATTCTCACTTTAATTTCAGATTAACTTTAAAAGTGTATCTCCTAAATGTGTGTGTGTGTGTGTGTGTGTGTGTGTGTGTGTGTGTGTGTGTGTGTGTGTGTGTGTGTGTGTGTGTGTGTGTGTGTTTAAATATTTAAATGCTAATCTACAAGGGAGTTTTTAGATGTCTTACTAAACAATGGGTTTAGAGATAAAGGCAAGGGTGTCTGTACGCGTGCGTGCGCGCGAGCGACTTGAAGAGGGCAGAGCCGCGGTGCACTGCTGAATCAGTATTACATGATGAAATCACTTTGGCTGCGTCTAAATGCCTCAAATCACTGGAGGAAAGTCCGGGAAGTGAAGACGAGACTGTGCTGTTCACTCGGGGATAATTATCCAGCTAATTAAAAAGATCCGGGGTGATGGTCTTACAGCGGGGCAGGCCCAACACATAGCCCCTCAAAACTACAGCCAATAAGGCCCCACCGTTATAGTCACAGTACGTAAGACGGGAAATGAAAAGGAGACTGTCCTGTAGTGAGTTTTCATTGAGAGTGTGACTTTCAGCCGAATTCCTGGATTTTATGATTAAAATGCAAATGAAGGCTCGGACGTGGTCGCGGGGAAAGGTAGGCCGGGCAAACAGCGTGGAGGGACAAAGTGTGTTGAGAGACAAACTATGTTCTGCAGTGTGAGGGCAGCAGGGAGGATATGTGGCTTACAGCCATCACGGAGCTGCTGGAGGAGACATTCTTTACTCTGACGAGGGGAGGAGGGGAGAGAGAGCGAGAGGGGGCGAGAGGGAGAGAGAGGGGGAGAGAGAGAGAGAGAGGTGAGCAGAGCGCACACGTCGCACTATCAACTGGATCCATCTAAGAAAACAAGTCGTGGGGAGTCCGGGCTCTGAGCTGCGTAGGTAGGCTACTAAAGGCAAGTTTGAGCTCCGCACTGCACAGCGCTCCGGACGGACGCAGCTGGCCGGCATGGCCCGTGGCGAACACTTCGAAGAGCGCGTCCTCACCGTTCGGGCGGAGCGTGGAAGGGGAGAGGTGGGCGCCGCGATCACCCTGCCGCTCCTCAGACGGTGTTGAGTTAAAAGCGGAGGAGCTCCGTTGTGAAGCGCCCCGGGAGCTGGAGAACCAAACACGCGCGCGCACACACACACACACACACACACACACACACAAACTAAAGTGCGGACAGCGGTGAGGACGGACGCACAGCCACGGCCGAGGGGACCCATGCGGGCAGATATGCTGTTCCGTAGACCCACCAGGTTTACGCTGCTCATCGGAACCGGCTCGCACCGGCGTTACCGAACGGCCCTTTACTCGCGGGCTTACAGCGGGACCGCATGAAGGACAGAGGCTCTGAGAAAGCGGAAAAGTTGAACGCGGTAGCGGGTTTTGTAATGGATAAAGGCTCGCCAAAGGTACAGTGGATGTTTCTCAATAACACAGTTGGAGAGAAATAGAGGAAATAAATGACAGGCCTTTTTCAATCGACCTGTTTTTTTAAATGAAATTTTGAATGACATTTTTAATATGTTCTTAAATCTTAACCGAGCTTCCTATAAAAACACCGACGCTCCACACACCCTGCAGTCAGAGTCATAAACTGACATTTAATCTTCAATTGCCAAATACTTTTTTAAAGATGAATTAAAGCGGTTGGCCAATGTATTTGTAGGTTAATTAGCCGTTTCGTGGAGTTAAAGATCACTGCACTACAAAGCTCCACATTTTTCACCCGAGAGAAAACCGGACTTTTTTCTCTGAAGGGAGGCTTTCACTCTCAATGCGCTGCACGGTTTTCAATTCTCCCTTTGAAATGATTCATTCAAATGAACACCGCTCACTGGGCAGGCTTTGAAGTGTACCTGATCCGCCTCTTTATCGCCTCTTAAATACCCGATCCATTTTAAACTTTTAATTGCGTTTCTGTCGCTAAATCCACTTCTAATCGGATTGTGCTGGCCACATATCTCAGCGTTCATCTGGCGGTGAGAAACTCTCTCGGCTGGAAATTAAATCAAAATGAAAGAAAAGAAAAGAGACAAAAAAAGTCTGTCCCTCACTCCCTCTCATTGATCTGTCCATGTCCACCATGTATGAGGTCCGGTGTTGTCCAGTAAAGACCAACTGGATATCTGCAGCTTTTTTAGGTTATTATTCGGATGCTTGGTGACATTTTATTTATGCAGCTATAATAATCTTGATGCTGCTGCCTTCTGCTGTTGATTCTGCTGCTGTGGCAGCACATTTTATCACCTCATGTGGTCCCCCAAGCTTATTTGATTAAATTTAGCTCTTTCAATTTCGAAAAGTAGATCACAGATGTGTGTCAAAGAATGATTTCTCCATCTCTGCCACAAAGAGCCACGCAGGCTCCATCTCATCCGCAAACAGCACGGGGCCAAGGCAAATAGATCCTTTACTAATTCTTCCTTTTTTACATTTTTATTTTACAAAATATAGTTACAGCTGCCAGACATGACAAATCTGAAATGACTAATTCTTTTCTGACTAAGTGGCTACTCCTACTTGACGAACCCTGCAGGACTCATGGCCGTTCCTGTGCTTAACATTCAGCCCATGGTTCCCGTTATTGTGTCGTTCACCATCCACTAAAGGTGGAGCTTCAGGGAAGCTGAAAGCCACCGATGACAAGCAGTATCTTTCAATTATGTGGGGCAGGGGGGGTATTTGATGGGTCATAAAACTAGGAATGATGGATCTGGGGGTGTACTGTAATCCAATGGCCTTGTGCCTTACTACAAGCCTCTCCATGCTGAAAAATAGCCTGTATCGATCATTTATTGCAGGTGGAGGGACTGAATTATTCTCCAATCCCATTCCATTTGACAGCTCATGTATGTCACTCCGGTAAGAGCCTGAGCCGATACGCACGGCCCCCGTTCCTCGATTGCCTCTCCTTTGTTTTGTAATTCCACTCTTCACAGTCTTAAATCTGGATTTTGGTGGTGGTGTGTTCAGGATGACACATTATAACGAGCTCCTCCTTAGGCCACCGGCAAAACAATCGCCTCTGTTTACTGTAAGCACTTGTGTGTTTAGTGGTGTACCACTACCCACAGTGTCATCACTTGTACTCTGTGCTGTATTTTGTTTTTCTCCAGGAAACATCTTGTGCATCCATGTTGGCACACACAGACATGATGTCTTCATTAGCCTTGTCTGTGTTTAGCATGTTTTCCATTAAGCAGCGTCGATGCTGCTCAGAACCTCTGTGAATCTGTGAGTGTGTCCTTGCAGTGCTCTATTCCCTCCTTTGATACAGCGGACGGGATAAAAGCCTTCTTTATGTCTGTGAAACCGGATGTGCAAGAGCTGTTCTGAATATTTATCAGATGGTTAGACTCTTTTTTTTGAATAGCCGGTGCAGAATTTGTCATCTGCAGTGAACGATGTGTTTTGTGGCTCTGTCTTTGTGTTTTGGGAGAGGGGGAGAGAGCGAGGGATGGAGAGACAGTTGGTATGTGTGTGTGCATGTTTGTATGTCAAATACAGAGACAGAGGAAGAGAGGGAGAATAGAGGCCCCCTTTTTCCCCAGAGAACAGGCCACCCCTAAATATACTAATCCAGCATTTCTTTATTTTCCCACAGGTCTCTGGATCCAAATGTCACCCCCCTTGGACTCTGCCCTGGTCGGGGACCAGCAGTGTGTGACAGACAGGCGAGTGGAGCCTGCGGTGGCTCTCTACTGCGTGGCTTCAAATTGGCCCTGGCTGAGCTCTGCATGGAGCAAGGAGTGAAGAGTCCTGCTATGGTCTGATGTCTCAGCATGGATGGAGTCAGTCAGAGGACTGGCCACCACTAATGAGACCACCATTTTTCAGCTGAGGACTAGCATTTACAGGATTACTCCCACGGTTTCCCGTTCTTTTCCAGCTAACTGCATCATTACGTAACTCCCCTAGTTGGACTGTTCGTGGGGCGGGTTTTTGGTGGATATATACATCATTGCCTTTCTGATTTTCATATTTGTGAATTTTTTTTTGTTTCCCTTTTGCCGTTTTGTTTTTCCACTATGGAGTTTCTGGCTGGACCCTGGAATAAAGATTGGGCTTCATTCTTGCAATTTTGGTTGACTGTCATCCTAAGCCTCCAAATGCAATTCAGCCCAGGTGCCTCTTGCCCGGAAGAGTGTCGTTGTGACACGCCGTTCGTGTACTGCAACGAACGCAGCCTGACATCAGTGCCTCTTGGGATAAAGGAGGGCTTCAAGGTCCTCTACCTACATAACAACCAGATAAACAATGCTGGCTTCCCTGTGGAACTTCACAATGTGGCCACTGTTGAGACTGTGTATCTCTACGGCAACCAGCTGGATGAGTTTCCCATCAATCTGCCCAAAAACACAAGGGTCCTGCATCTTCAGGAGAACAATATCCAAACCATCTCCAAGGCAGCCTTGGCCCAGCTGACTCGACTAGAGGAGCTGCACCTCGATGATAACTCCATCTCCACAGTGGGGGTGGAGGAAGGGGCCTTTAGGGAGGCGATAAGCCTCAAACTCCTCTTCCTCACCAAGAACCACTTAAGCAGCGTTCCCATTGGCCTTCCCGAAGACCTAAAAGAGCTGCGTTTGGACGAAAACCGCATAGCTCACATCGCAGAGGAGGCCTTTCAGAATGTGACACGCCTGCAGCGCCTCCTGCTGGACGGGAACCTGCTGACGGACGAGGGCATTGCACCAGGCACCTTCCAGGACCTGGAAACCCTCCGTGAGCTGGCCCTGGCCCGCAATTCACTCACCTTCCCCCCTCCCCTCCTACCCAGCCAGTCACTGGTCAAACTCAGCCTGCAGGAGAACCAGATCAACCAGATCCCTGTGGCAGCCTTCGCTGACCTAATCAGGCTGGAAAAACTGGATATCTCCAGCAACCAGCTTCAGACTCTGACACAGGGTGTGTTCGATGGCCTGTCGAGCCTGAGGCATCTCATGGTGCGCAATAACCCCTGGCGTTGTGACTGTGCTGTGAAGTGGGTGGTGGTCTGGCTCAAGTCCTTGCCCTCCTCCATCAACGCCCGGGGGTTCGTTTGCCTGAGTCCGGACAAGGTGCGTGGCATGGCAATCAGAGAGCTCACGCTGGATATCATAGAGTGTCCGGTAGAAACTGACCAGCCGCCCTGGCCCACCCTCCGCTCCACTCCCCCTCCCCCACCCACAACCACACCCATTACCACCATGTCCTCCACCCTCATCACCACATCCATCCCTTACTACTTTGACTCACCCTCCCCTCCCTTACCCCCAGTCAACAACAACCCCCCCGGGCCCCTGCCTCCTTACGAGGACCCGCTTCAGATCTCCTTCCAAGTGGTCAACTCGACCAGCATCGAGGTGAGCTGGGCTTCCTACTTCACAGTCACAGCCTACAAGGTCACTTGGGTCAAAAGGGGCCAAAGCCAAATAAACGAAGGAATGCGGGAGAGGACGGTGAGCGGGGACCGGCGGCACATTAGCCTCACCAACCTGGCGCCCCGATCCGTGTATCGGATCTGCGTGCACGTTCTGGACACCCTTAACTCCTACAGGCCCGGAGAGGATACTATATGCTCTGAGGCCAGGACCAAGGCTGTTGTGTCTACCAAGCCTCCCGGCAGAGAGCAAGCTCCCCAGGACAGCATCAACTCCACGCTGCTAATGGCTGGGATCATAGGCGGGGCGGTGCTCATCATCCTGGTTACGCTGCTCAGCCTGTTCTGCTGGCACATGCACAGGAAGAGCCGGTCGTCTTCGACCAAGTGGAAATACAACCGGGGCAGGAGAAAAGACGACTACGGCGAGGCCGGAACCAAGAAGGATAACTCCATTCTGGAAATGACTGAGACCAGCTTCCAGATAGTGGCGCTGAACAATGAGCAGCTGCTCAAAGGAGATTTCCGCATCCAGCCCATCTACACGCCCAACGGGGGCATCGGATTTAGAGACTGTCACCTCAGTAACAACAGCATAGCCTACTGCAAGAGCAGCAACGTGCCCAGTACAGAGTTCTGCCACACGTGATGCAGCAGCACATAGTACAGCGGCATTCACACACACACACACACACACACACACACACACACACACACACACACATAATAGAAACACTTATTACATGCATAAATACACACACATACCCCGTTTGTGAAGACAATAAAAAACATAAAAACTCTAGTGAAATATAACTGTACTATATATATTTCCAACTTCTGTCTACGATGTAATTTATACTGTGGATAATAATGTGGGATTCTCTGCTATCTTTTTTATTCTTAGAAAAGAGATACAAATGTTTCTTTTTTTATAACCAGCAGGGTTTTGAAAGTTGTTTTAATGGTCAGTACTGTACATGAACATGGATTTGTACAATCACGGCACCCTGGGTGTAGCTTCTGACTGTCAGCCTCGGAGATGTTGGGGCGCTTAGAGGACTGGGATCCTTTGCTAACCACAGAAGCAAAATATGGCCTTTTTTGCTCTTTGAAACACTGCGAACACTCCCCAGTCCAACAGAACAGTAGTAAAGACAACACAGCACAGGGGAAATCCAAACAGTGCTGATTAGAGCACTCTGGAAATATAGCGTTGGTTCATTGGTGGTATGTTGTAAAAAAGGACTGAAGTGCACTTTCTTATTAATGGAAGCCAGGCAGGAAATGAGCAGAGGTGGTGATCGCATGTGAGGGATTGTGGACGGCTGAGTTGGGAGAATGTCATCAGTGCTGTTGAAAGGCCTCGACTGAGATTTCCCAAAAGTGCCTTAACACTAAAAGCGTCTTTGTTCTCCTGGTTTACAGGTGGAACAAAGGTGGGCTTAGTACGAGAGACACTTTTTTTGGAAAACTCTGGAAAAGGATGTCATTTTCAACACATTTTAGTGAGGAGGTGCAGTTATTAACACGAGTTTAAAACGGAACAAAGGATTACTGTCCCTAATGAGCTGCATGGATGTGCTGAGTCTCGAAGAAATTCCCAAATTAGTTCTGCATCTTTTTTTGTTTTCTCCCTGTTTTGGCAAGTGAGGCCACAAGGGGGCAGTTTCCCTCAGCGCCGTGTGTGGGACAGAGGAACAGAGGAACAGAGGAACAGAGGGCAGGGCAGACACAGAGGAGGACAAAAACAAAAGCTGCATAGATCACTTTACCTCCACCATTCCCCTGGAGTCCATTACCCAGACGACATTACTCATCCGGCTACTTAATGATGTGGAATCTTTTCAAACAAACTGTTTTCTGTGTTTGGTGGCTGAATGATATGGATTTTCACCACTGTGGTCTGTCATGAGGGGAAAGCCTCTGTCCCTCCTTGTGTGTGTGTGTGTATGTGTGTGTGTGTGTGTGTGTGTGTGTGTGTGTGTATGGAGAGTGATGCATTTTGAGAAAGCCCACACATAATGACAATCATACACCCACTTATTTGGCCCGTGTCCCGGCGGCGTTCATTAGGCTCTGTGATAAATGAGGAAATCCCAACATGATCCTCACAATGCTGCACAGTTGTGACCGAGCAGCTCGTCCAGCGTCTCATCACTCACCCCTTTGTGCACATTTATGAGACTGTCTTCTTCATTTATGGTGCGCTCACCTGAACAATGCTCCCGCTCACTTCACATCATCAGTCCCTGCAGTGATGGTCCTCACCCGATCTACTCTCACTGTCTGTCCGTCTCACGGCCCCTCAGCTCCTACGTATGCTGTGGCCGCAGCTCTTTGCATGCGAGGTGGCAGTGAGAAGTCTTCATTATGCACTTCTTAAGCCGACTTTATTTGATTTGACAAGATTTTATTTTGAGGGGCCAAGCTTAAAGAGCCCTCCCTCCCTTTTCCCTCTCTCCTCATAATCCTCGACCAAAAAAGGGAGAAAATATGTAGACCTTATTTTCACTTGGCTGCATGGAGCTCACGCTGCGAGACGAGAGTCCGTTAACTCTTTGCGAGACGCACAGATTATTCAGCCGTGCAGAGAGCCGACACAAAACTCGGCCGAACAATTTAGACAAAGTGATTTTGAAGGGCTTGTACTGGAGTTATTCCAGAGTATCTCTGAGAGGATTTACCTCAGCAGTCGGGATATCTCAAAAGTAGCTGCATTTACTGCAATTCCAGCAATAGCTCCGATCACCATCACCTGGGCTTTAATTTGAGGTGCCAGACTTCCACAGCACCAGTGTTCCACTAAGACAACATTCTGAACAGTAACAAACACAGTAAATGAATGGAATCTATACACATCATGTAGTGTCACATTATGTCTTAAAATCTTGTTTTCAGCAAGACAACTGACATATATTTTATTTATTTGCTGGATGTTCATGTTGAAAAGACAAAATCAAGAAAATATTGAAAGCAATAGTAGACAATTGATACCACCCTGATGTCTGTATGCTAGATATGAAGCTATTGATAGCAGCTCGTTAGGTTAGCTTAGCATTAAGACTGGAAACTGGGGGAAACAGCTAGCTGGCTCTGTCCAAAGCTAAGAAAATCTGCCGTAAAAGCACAAAGTGTCACTTTTACATCTTGTTTTTTGTATGGCTTAAACAAACGACATATATTGTGTTAACGAGTTAAGATACGTTGGATTTTGTTACCTTTAGACATAGCTGGGCTAGCTGTTTCCCTCCGCTTCTTTATGCTAAGCTAACTGTCTGCTGGTGGTAGCTTCATATTTACTGTAAAGACGTGTGATGTATCAACACTTGAAAAATATTTTTCTAATGAAATATTTGGCTGTCAACCTATTTGAGAAAGTAGTAATGTAAAATAAGTTGGTTTGCGTTGAAAGAACGAGTGATTGTAATGGCAGATGACGTTCACTTTCTCTTTTCAGCAAAATAAGATTTAAATAATCAGTACTTCAATATGTGACATGTTCAGATTGGGTTTATTAGTGCTCATATCTTCTGTGGTTATCAAAGCATCTCCACTTTTAATTTGAACCTTTTTCTACTAATACCCACAGCTGACCATAACCCCACGCAGAAACACATCAAATATTATTTAGTATTCTTTGTTCGAGATGAAAGCCCTTTTTCAAGTCCCATGCTGATCAAAAGGGGGGGGGGGGGGGGGGGCTCAAACTGTTACAACATATAGCTCCTCCCCCCTGTCTGTGAATGTGTAACAGAGAGCCTACAGATATTTGCCTTACCTTTTATGCAGGCCTGAATGATTAGCTCAGAGAGAGTTTAAGTGGGAGGAAGAAAGAATGAGACGGCGATGGGAACGCTGAAAAGAAAGCACATTTCTCCCAACATTTTGCAGCCGTGGTTGGCGGCGACTATAACAGTATTAACAGGAGAAACAACACTAAGCATGTACGCACGGTAGCTAACGAGACTGTTCATCCAGAGAGCCAGACCCTACGCCGTGCACGGCTAACGATTCAGTCAGACGGGAGCTTCGGTGGCTGTTTTGCAGCGTACATTACTCTTAATTTTCTTTGCTTGATGAAAGAACGCGGAGGCGTGACCGATGGAATTACACAAAACGTGTCATAGACTGCTAGCGTCAGGTTATTACTGTTTCAGAGGGCCAAGTAATTTCTCTTAAAGCTTATTGAATCACGTTGAAATAATCATGTTTAATCTCCGAGAGGTCAACTCAAAGAAAACACGAGTGGATGAAAACTTTTAAAGTCGTCTTTTCTTCCTGCAGCCAAACCTTCACTGCTAATATCCATCAGTAACATTCATCAAAGGGGTTTTGCATGTACTGTATTTAGCTTCATAGCCTTTCATTTTTATTTTTTTTCATCAAGCAATCAGCCAGTGGTGGTTGAGCTACAGTATGAGCAGGCGTACTGAAAGGTTTGGAGGGAGAAGGCTGGAGACTTACAGTGCATGTGAAACAGCCGTGTCGGGATACTTCTCATCGAGGCGCTGCAGTGTCACGTTAGCCACCCACACCAAGATTTCTTAGGAACCAAAGTTAAATTTCTGTTCTCATGATGAAGTATTGATGTTGTTCCATGTATGTGCCTTGAGGTTGAACTTACAATGTAAAGTCCTTGAAAAACCTTTAAATGTTTTTGCACAAACTGTAAATACTTAAGTGAAGCTTTTTGAAAATAAAAGAGCCATTGGATTTGAGCGATCACTCTTTCTTTGTTTTAGACACGGATATGAAAGTACTCTGTTGTCCTTTAATGAGTGATCCTACATTCTCTGTCTTTTACATCTTGGTTTTGTGCGCTGGCAAGATGTTCGGCTAGCTGAGGAGAGTTTGTAGATGAACACGGCCTGGCTAAATCTATTTTGGGTCAGACTCTAGTTATTCGGATCAAAGATTTGTGCCGTACCACACCATGCCAAGTTATCCTCTTATTTCTTTACAGCAAGCTTGAAACATCTTAGCCTAGCAACCGCAGCTTAGCGTTCAGCTGAGGAAAATCCAAGATACTCTCTGATTCTACTTGTAAGGCACAACTAAGTCCCAGACTAGGCGCTTTCTCCAAATCCCTGTGTTCTACCAAAGTCCAACGTTTTTTCCTCCCCGTGACCACATCCCAATGTTGCCTCTGCAACCTCCAGCCCACTAAAAAAACCCACATTAGCCCAATCCTAATTCACTATGACAATTAACCACATGTCTTTTGCTGAAACATAGGAGGGTGTGCCACTCTGGTATTTTGAATGGGAAATGGATGTTTTTCTCAAAATTCCCACATGTCAAAATGTGATTTGTTATTGCACAATTGTAGGCTTTTTGGGGAGGCTTTGGCACTAAAATCATCTACTTTGCTGTTCTCCCCTCCATTTGTGCTGTGTAACGAGCAACATGAAAGGTTTGATCTCACCCCTGTGCATTCATCAGTCAACCACCAAGTCAGTGCGGAAGTCCTTCTAACTGCCAGCTAGTTTCAAATCGGTCAAATTCTGTTGCACCATTAAAAGTTAAAGGGGACATATGCTCATTTCCCAGTTCATACTTGTATTTTAGAACTAGAACATTTTTACATGCTTTCATGTTCAGAAAACACATAATTTTTCTCCTTCTGTCGTCTGAATTTACCTGTAATCAGTCTCTGTCTGAAACGCTCCGTTTTAGCACCTGTCTCTTTAAGGCCCCCTCCCAGAAAAGCCCAGTCTCGGTTTGGAAGGAAAATATGCTACACCTTTGCGAAGGTAGTTCTCAAGCCGTGGGGAGTATATTCTACTGTGACAGTGGAAGGCGAGACTAATCTGATTGGCTGCTTGAATCACATGTTTTCTGATCCAGACAGCCCATAAACAACTGACTGGGTTGTGTTATTTCATGGTTTGTGGGTTGGTAACACTCCAGATATCCAAATGTATGTGCACAAGTACTGGTAGAATTAGTTTTTCACAATATGGCAACTTTAAAAAGGTCTGTAACAATGTCCAATTAAAAGCAATCATTTGATAAACAGGAAGTGAGCATCACAATCTGTAGCATAGCTTCCAAAATGACAGTTTTAAGAGGCCAAATGACATATTAACATGTCCTGTTATTGTAGGCATGTTTTATTTCTAAACGATTCATTGACAAATAAATGCTTCAAAGTGACTTTTATTAATATGGAAATATTATATTATGCTCACCTATCTTACATTATTAGGCCAGTGCTGCGTTGACTTTGTGACATGCAATTTAAAATCTTCCCAGTTTACATCATAATTTAACAGCATTGTATCAAGTGTCAGGTCAGATGTGTTTTATGTTTTATATGACCTATTTTATTATATTCAAATGTTTCATATTGTCATAATGTTAGTTTTCGGTTAGCATCTGGCAGCTGTAGATATAAATGAATATATAGTAACAACCAGTGGTGGGAAGTACATTTAGTATTATAGTATTTAGTATTGTATCTCAGTACTTTACTAGTCTCTTCTTTATATTCTACTTTATACTTCTACAGCACTACAATCCAGTGGGAAGTATTGCAGCTACAGATATGTGTGACTTCAAAAATGTATTTTATGTTAAAATTGTAGGATTGATTTATAAAATATGATGCATTGGGACGGACTGAATAACACAGTAGTAAGAACTAGCTGCACCTGAATCAACCCAAACAGTAAAATGCTATTTCCACAAGCTATAATAACACAATACGTTTTTTATAATAAAACATTTTTCTGCATTATGAGTACAGTTAGCTGCTAGTACCCACATATGAAGCAGTGATTTCCAGCACAATTTGTGTCCCAACATTTGTGAATGTTACATGCTTCATTAAAAGAAAAAATGGTTGTGTTTGTTATATTCCATATGGCACAAACGAATGAAATGAGAATTTTTCCCTTTGAATTATGCGCTGAACAGGTGTTAGCTGTGTTTTTAATCTCCCTGCCAAAAGAACATTCCGTTTTCTGCTTAATGGCAGCTCTCTCTAACAGCTTCACTTTGTGATCCTCGTTTAAGCATCTTCTAATCAGCCTCAATATGGAGGAAGAGTCATTAAAGGGTGCGATTTAAAGCAATCTTATTTCAGGTGTTACAAACATCGACATCTGGTCGACTTTAACAGTGAACTGGTTTAAAGCGGTGCTCTGTTGTTATTCCCATCGTTCATTGGCCTCACTAGCCTTTAATTAAAGGCTGAATGCAGGTGAGCCCTCTGCCTCTTTCACAGTACTTCAGGCTAATGCGTGTGGGTCACTGGATTTCTGCCCATTTGCTGCCAACAGTGACTGCCATGAACATTAAGTAAAAACCAGACTAACTCAACTAAAGATCACCTTGCCCTGCTTTGAAATGATAATAAAAGAAATACTAAATTGGTCCAAACAAGCAGCACGGATCACATTTATTCCTGTGTGATGGTGAAAGAGAGAACAGCTTTGCAAGTTCTGTTTTCTCTTTTCCTGAGCGATGCTGTTTCCTGAGAGTGCTTACTCTATTTGATGCTAGTCTTTTAAATTTGACTTTAAGAGTTGAAAGGGACCAAAAGCACAGCACAGACTCTATAGGAATTCCTCTGACAGCATTTAAGCATTTGAGCACAGGGGGGTATTTTTGAGCAATCATCAATCAGGAGACTGTTTGTAGATGCAAATTCAATTTGTCCTTCCAGTTTTAGATTACCGAGCTGAAGATTACCATGTGAGGGTAAACTGCAAACACAATCCCTGCCTGTTTTTCTGCTTCAGCGGCTTTGTGCTGTTGAGATAGCAAAGATATGTTCTGTACCAAAATGAATACTGCCTGACAAGTCTCTGGTGCAGCGAGAATTGCTTTCAAAACAAGAAAACCACAGCACTTTCTTTAAAAAAATGTACACAATAAACCCCCTTTTCAAAAAAAGTAAAAAGTAAATGGCCAGCTGCACAGAGCCGTAATTGGCGATAAAATGAGTTTTTACACGGTAAACTTTTGTCAAACTGCCTGAAATCCTCTCAGGCCTTGGAGACATTTATAGGTGTGGACACAGTGAAAGCACCTCCTGCTGTATACAGTATGATGCAACCTACTAACAGAATCCTGCAACAAATACTAGCATTGTGAAGCTTGCAGTGGTCCGTTTGTGTCGACACCATATCCTAGAGGCATTGATTCAACATGCCGGGTTCTTTTCCAGGCTGTTCTTTCACGATTAGATTCCATTCTATTCTGAAGTTCCTGGCATATCAGGTGTATTTCTCACATAGCTGTTTGATTGCATTACATTGTATATTTTTACTGTGTCAATTCCCTGCATTTAAATCGATTGACAAACTACATTGTGTCAATGTATTATTCTGCCAACATAGCACAGTATGCTCAGGATTAGTGTTTTAAGGAGTGAACGTGTTACCATCACACTCCGTCCCGCGGTGCACAGCAGACTGTGGGGGCGTAGGATAGTCGCGGGTGAAGCAGTGGTGAAAGAAGTATTCAGATCTGTTACTTCAGAATAAAGAGAAATACTATATAAAATACTCCAGCATTCAACAAAAGTCCAGCATTCAAAATCAGTATCAAGTATTATCAGCTAAATGTGCTCCGTGGTTCTGCAGAGAAATGGCCCCTGTTCTTACATCGTCATCTATTGTTGATACTGGATCATTAATACTGATGCATTAAGTGTGTGAGAAATATATTACTGTTCTAGTTGGTGGAGCTGGAGCTAATTTAAATTGCTTTATAAAACCCCCATGTTTTTTATGTAAAATCGTAAACATAAAATGGAATTACTCAAGTCGTGTCGGCTTACACATGCTTCAAAAATGCACTTAAACTGCAATAAGTGTGATATCAAGTACAGCCGTATAGCCTAGAGGTGTTCATCTGGAGTGTAGCATGTTAGCTTCAACATTAAAGAAGAAAAAAAATCCCGTTAATAAGAAACACAGTGGTTCTCATTAAAGCTCCACATGATCAGCTTTAAATATGCTTAATGTATTCTCACATCATAGATTTAACCTGGTATTGATGCTGCTATGAGCTGAGTCAGGGATATATTTTAATAAGATAATGGAAAAGCATAAAAAAAAGCTGCATACACATCTTAGTTATCTGCATCCATAACTGAGTGGCACTGTGACTGAACAGATTCAGTTCATTATGTATAAAATATCAAGAAGTGCAAACACTTTGTCTTGTTAGGATAACAATGTATATGTCTTCGCTGTCTGCGACACACTTTTCCTTGGTTTGAAATTCATCTTCAGTTGTTTACACATGAAGCTACACAGATTGAAACTCTAATTGGCGATTCCTCCGTCTAGCATATGTTGCAGTGCCGGGTGTCTCAGAGAGGCTGTTGCCGTGAAAAAGGTGATTCCTCCAATCAGTATAGAGAAGTAATTGGTACGGATCTAAAGAACACTTGTCTGTGTGCTTTCCTTGATTGGAAGTAATTGTGTTTTCACCATCAGCTACTTGAATTTTCCAAAATAAACAATATTAATGTTGTAGAAGGGCGAGCTGGAGCTGATGTTTATGCATGCGCAACACATTACGGCAGAAACATCACTTCACATTTGTAACACATTTATGGTTCTGGCTGCACGTCGTTGTTCCTGATGAGAAAGTCATTCATGGTTTAAACTAAATATGAATCCAGCGTTTTTTCAACAATTAAAACACCACCTGTCAGCGAAACTTTGAGCAAGTTCCCCAGGATGTGGCCAGATGAAAGTTTGACTTTCTCCCCTGGATCAAGTGCAGCATGGCAGGGCCTCCATATGTTGGACCAGTGGGTCACAGGAGTCACAATTCCAGGCGGAGCAGAGCAGCTGTGACCTGGAGCCAGACTCCCCGTCTGGTCGGGTCGTAATGAATGAAGACGCTGATGAATAGGGAAGGCAAAAGGCTCAAGGCTTTCTGGAGGTGACCAGGAGGAAACTCTTTTTTTCTCTTATTTTATTTTAGGGCTAATCAGGCTCTTGCTCCTTTTTAGAGAAAAAAAACAGAACATTTCTAGTGTTAAAAAAGTGTTTTCGTGTTTTTTTTCTAATGAGCATATCAAAAGTGGCAAAGGGAAAGTGAGAGGATGAATAATAGATGCCGACAAATGACTAAGATCGCAAAAGACGGGAATAATTCTACATTTGAGAATGAAACTGACCCTTAATGTCTCAATAGAGATGCAACATGAACCATTTGGGATGTCACTCCAAACAAGTTACTCCCACAACAAGGCCTTAGGATGTATTTATGACCCTGACAATGACTTGCTCATTGAGGGTCAAGTTCTCCAAACATGATATGGTGAACCTTGATAAAAGGCAATGTAGCCTGTACACTAAAAGTACCAACTCATATACCTTGGCATAAATAATACAAAGTGTTTACGACTTAGAAATAAACATGTTCAACATTTAAAGATATAATTGAAGGTGTACCAATAGACCACTCTCATGCAGTAAAACCAACTTTCAGAGTTGATTTAATGCTTAATTTCTTCCAGACTTCTTTACTCTGCAAAATGTAGTTATTAATTGTGTTAAATCAACTCTTCTTTTGTCATTAACTTGGTGTAATTAGATCATTTTGTCAATTTCAAGCCAGATCAACTTAGAAATTCAAAGTGTGTATAATGTAGAATATGAGTTCCTTAATATTTGTAATTGTTAAATTAACTAAGGGAAATATTTAATCTGACACTTTCTCAACTTTTCCATTTTTACAGTGCATGAAGGTGACGTCTGTTCAGGTATGTTGTTGGCTCAAGTTTCAACATTGTTCTATTGTTCCATTTTCTCAGAATCTCTTCTGCCTTGAGTTCACATAATGCTATGCAAAATCCTGCAACTGTGATATAAGAACAGAGTGAGGGCTGAAGTCTCCTTGATTCATGGAGTCCTTGTTCACAGCTGCATTCTTCGGGTTGAAGTCATAAATACTCTCCTTAGTGAAAGTAAAGTCTGTGGTACTGCGGGCTCAGAACGAAGCTTTATGAGCAATCATATTCTCCCATTTGTCATGGAAAGACTGCTAAGTGTTTGTTTGTTGCTTGAAAAACATCTGGAGCTGATGTAACACTGGAAAATAGCTTTTCATGTGCACTTATAGTGAGGTGGAAATCGTACCCAAAGAAGAAATTAAAGTTTATTTTCCATCTTTATAGCACCCCATACATTCTGGAGGCTATCAATGATGCAATCATTTAATTAATTCAGAATAGGTGCACTAATCTGGTTTGTTACATTGTATCAGTTCAATTCCAAGGGCCACACAGGTAGTCAACCTGCTGAGGCCAGATGTTGTTGTCTGATTTGAGCTTTCCAATGCTATTCCCTACCCTGTCAACTAAAAAGGACATTCCCATGCAACAAAACTGCACTATGAATTACCTTTAAAGGGAAACATATTTTGTCAGGGATAACATTTGTGTTTGATGTATCACAAATACATGTGTAATGATAGCCTGCGGGAATCCACGCACGGAGGAAGTCGTTTCGGTGGAACAAACACAGGACTTTAACCCAGGAGACCCCTGTTCGTGTCACATGTGAAACTAAAAGTCAGAAATCACTTATTTTAATTTACATCCATAGCTTGAATAACTTAACAAACTAGTTTCAAAGTGTTTAAAACTGCGACCGTAATCTGGGAGAAAATATGTTTCCCTCCAAACATATTTGAGAATGCAGTTGAGTTGTATGGGAACGTCATTTTGAGACGGTAGTTATTCCGTACGTTAGCAACCCCATGTTGTGATTTTAATCACTTTATAGAGTAATCTAGAGCTGTGGTTACAGGATTCCAGTCATGTGAGCTTTGCCATAATTGAATCCATGAAAAAGTGATAGTTAATGCTAGTAAGAAAAGTACTAAGCTAGCTAAGCTAACTCGCAAGCTAAGCTAACTCCCTTCCACTTTTTGAGTTGAAGCTAACTGCCTTCAATTTAAACAATAATACAAATGTATACAAACCCAAACACTTTCTACCTATTGGTGAATGTAGTCGTAGGCTAAGTGATAGATAGGGCTAATTGTCGTCTTTCTGAGTGAAAGCTAGTTATTGCTAGCTTGCACTTCCTGAGGGGAATATAAACTGAACAGCATGATGGGTTTTCCCAAATGTTGAATGTTATAAAGCAACAGACAACCTAAATTGCAAACAGTACATGAGCAACACTATGTGGACAAAAGAGTCTATAATGTGTTCTAGTTGCTAGCTTACCACGGAAGTTACAGAACATCTCCTAGCATGAAGCTTTGATACCGTTTCTATAAAATAACACACAAAGTAAACAGGATTCAATTATAATTACGTGTATGAAAATGTTTTAAAACTGCATAATATTTTTACACAAATAGCACCGCAGAAGCAATGTTATGTATGTTAAAGATTAGCTTTGTTAATTCACTGTTGAAGCCTAATTGTTGTTTTCTTGCTCCTGAAGTTTTCAATAGTTTCAAATGAGCTCTAAACTCTTCAGGATTTTAAATAATCCAGGAAAATAGGAATGTGTGTGTGTGTGTGTGTGTGTGTGTGTGTGTGTGTGTGTGTGTGTGTGTGTGTGTGTGTGTGTGTGTGTGTGTGTGGTAGCTACAGAAACTTTGTTGGAAATTCATAATTTTAATCTTCTAGTTCTGTCCTTGGCTGCAAGAAATAATCAGGAAATGTACTGCTGTTTCTATTACTCCCCAACTACCTGCTGACATCTTAGAACTTGTTGTCGAGACTATTTTTTGACTTGCTGAAAATTCAAGGGCCCGTCTCGTTCTCTTGAACTCTCGTTTCCAGTTTCATGTCTTCTCGCTGAACCCGAGCCAATCTTTCCAGTCCCAAACAAACATCTCAGTCTAAATTGGGAGCTCATTAGAGTCTCACATATCCACCGAGAGCACAGAAAAGTGAGACACTGGGCCAATCTCAATATGCGTTCTTGTCTGTACTTGTGTTCTTGTGGACTTGTCATTAGTTGCAGCCCAAGTACTGTTCCAATTCAAAAGTCTGCATCGGGCCAAGCACGGTCCAAATGCCCAGATGTGACTTGCTCCGCCCATTTTACTGGGGATGCATCGGAGTTGACTTGTGTGTACTTGGGACAGCCAAATATCCCAGAATGCATTTCACACCAGCAACAGGGAACAATGGTGGAGGAGAAAACACAACTCAAAGTTGAAACTTTAAAGTAATTTTAGGATTTTTTTAGGCAAGAAGTTAGTTGTTTAAGCATCAAATGTGTGGTTGGTTTGTCAAGATTCAGTCTACTTAAAAATCTGCTCCAACGATTTCGGCGATGTGAGATGTTGCTAGCGGGAACGGCAGTAAACCAGCACTGGGGGTTCAGCGCTCACGTCACCCGCCGAGAACAGCCTTATCTCTGCAGTAAACCTCGCCAGCACCGGGAGTTCAGCGGCAAGTCTCTGTAGCATTGTCCTCGTCAGCAAAGCGTACAGCATTCCGGATCTGATCCATATATATAATGAGTTTACTCTGGTTCTTCACTGTACTTTCACAACCAAATATGACAAATATATAAATATGTATATATATATATATATATTTACAATTATATGTATATACTGTGTATATATATATATATATATATAATTTATTTTAAATGAAAACGAAAAAAGCAGGGTTGTCATATTTAGTTTGATTATAAAAATACTTTACAATAAAAAAACTCATTCGCAACACCAGCTGAGGCGGTGATGTCATCAAGTACGCTGCTGTTCCAATTGCAAAATGACTGTACTTTTGTCTTCCCGTCCTTGGGAGTCTGGACTCCCAAGTTCAAACTCCAAAGTCCATACTCCAAAGTACACAAGTCCGTACTTGGTATTGGGAAAGGCCCACTATGAATTGATTTCTCTATATCTGGACTGTAAAAAGCAGATGCATTAGCATTAGAGAGGATGAACGCTGCATTTGAGATCAGGAGAGAGGTGTTGAATTAAACAGACATGTTTAACAAGCTGTTAACAGCTCTCACTATCTCACTCCCCCTCTTTTTCCTTTTCTCCCGCTGTAAGTAGCGGAGACAAAAACCAGCCGCGGCCTGAATGGGAACGAGTTCCCATGAGAAGGCGCAGAGAACAGGGCCGCTGTGGAGAGGTGGTGACAGTTCACACAGCGAGACAGGAGAGGAGTCCACCCGAGACAAAGAGCAGAAGCTCTTTTGTCTCGCGGCTGGGGAGAGCGTGGCTCAAATCTGTTTAAATGTTATGGCGGGTAGGAATGGTTCTTATGGGCCCCGGGTCCGGAGTGCACATTACTTGTTAATGACTTGGAACAGAGACAGCAGAGCAGAGGCTCAAACTGCCAATTAAGCATATGCTGCAGACGCCACTGGTGTTCAGACGCAACCATCTGATAGTGCTCAAGCTTGGCCTGCAGAACAAAATCTCTCCATGGGACGTGGAGGCACTCCAATGGTGAGTCATGAGCCACAGACATCTCTGAAAACCACTGAGGAATATAAGCAATGGCTGATTGGACATCACTCATTCAGCTCCGTCCTCCATCAATGCTTCATTCTTCGGTCGGGGCTCACCGCTGCCTCTCTGTTTCTCACTCATCTGTTTAGTCTGACGCTTGGTCATGATGTTGTCGATCTGTGAATAAGTAAACTGTACTCCAAAGCTTTAGCTCTTCAATTATTCCATGAAAGTGCTGAACCGCTGAGGAATGGCTTGTAATTAAAGTGACTTTAGGCTGGAAAAAGTGTTATTACTGAAGTGGAAGGAATTCCACACCTATTAAAATGCCAAACGTTTTTGAGCACTGTACCGTATATGCAGCGCTTATTAAACGAGGGCCAATCAGCTTCCAGGGGAGGCCCGTGCTACCCTCTGCCACCCCTCTTCCCCTGCCCATGTTTCCAATATTGACTAGCAGTGTAATGAGGCTTTTTATGATGAATGAAAAAAAGTCAAAGTAAAAAGAAATCTCTTCCTATTGATCTACACCAGGGCCAGAGATAAAACGCAAAACAATTGATTGCGCCCACTTCTGGTCAATATTTAGTCGAGACACTTCTTGGCAGCAGTTGCAGACTCCAGTGTGTGTGGATAGGTCTGTCTCAGGTTGCACGTCTGTAAGTTTTCCCCATTTTCTTTGCCAAAAGCGTTCAAGCTCTGTGAAGTTGCATGATGCACATGAGTTTGTCTCATGTCCAGCCACAAATTCTGGATTTGATTGGACTTGGCCGATCTGTTCCTGTCTGGCTTCAACTTTCTGTTCATCCTCTCAGAAGTTCTCTTGCACACTCGCAGACACGGTTTCTCTGTTTTTTGCTCAATTCAATTGATCTTTTCTTCCCCAAGCCTGTCAGGGCCTGCTGCAGAGAAGTGTCCCCTCAGCATGGTGCTGCCACCGCCACACTGGGGATGACATCAATACGCTCAGAAGGGAAATCATAACATAATCAAATATTTATTTTCACCTGCTTGCTTTTACTCAAAATGTTACTCATGAAATGATGATATTATAACATCATTTAGCTCAAATTAATACATAAGGAGGAAATAAACATAAATTATATAAAGTATAAGACAAATCAAAGAAAACATACAGAAAGAACCGCAACTAGAGGAGGGAGAGAAAGAGAGAAAGAAAGAAAGAGAGCGACAATAAAGAAACACAAGAAAGAGTAACACAACATAATTGCTCAAGTTTCTAATAATCAGGTTTGAGCTATATACTGCCTGTATATAATTCATGTTTATTTCCACCACTACGATATTCTAAATACCATCTGCGCTATCTTTGTGCATCCCCTTCAGAGGCGGATCATTTCTCCCTGTAAGACCGACAGTTGTGCTTCACTTCATCAAACATAGTGGAATACACTGAAGGAGTAAACATGATTCTTCCAAAAGAACGTGTGTCATTTGGTGTTTGGATGATGCTGTCTAGCACGCTGCCCTCACATAGCTATGTCATTAAACCAGTCAGCCCTTCTATGGAGGCATCTGCATTCATTAAAGATAATAAATGATATGTTGGCTGAGATGGTAATCAAACGAGTTTCTGCTCACCTGAAAAAAATATGACTTATCGCAGCGATTCAGTTCTCTCAGGCTGCCTGGGATCTTTGTCGTACACGGCACAGACCAGGACCTCATATTGTGCTATTGTTGAAGGTTCATTTTCTCCCTGATATGCAAGCAGCAAAATCAACAGTGACAATTCAATTTTCCACACGTTCAACGACCGCTCAGCCACTCCTGAGCCTCAACCCCACACATCTGCTGATAAGCGTCTCCGCACACCGAGGAAAGTTGGTGCCAAAAGCAGTTTGCACAGCATCTCTTTGACCTTGGCATGATTGCCTGTGAGGCACTTCAATTTAATCAGCTTCCCAAGCTTGATGCTGTGCTCATTGTTAAGGGGAGCAGGACTGGGGAGCGCTGTGTCCACACTTGTACACACATGAAGGCGTACTCCTGCTCGTGCTCAGGCAAGGTTAGCAACGATCTGAAGCTCCGGGGACCTGGGCCTCACATCCACACAAAGGCCAACACACAGAGGAGTTGGCCAGGCATCTCCATCAAACGGGGCCGTCTCTAATTATGTCATCAATCAGGGACGAGATGACGGGCAGGTACTCAATTAATGGCCATTGGAATGCAGCGCAGAGTCTTCGGGCGCTGTGCCATCTCTGTCATTTTAGGCAGGCAACAGGACATGCACATTAATGCACTTGGAAAATGCATGGGGCTGGCGCTAGGACACAGACATGCAGCCGCTGTAGGAGAACCAAGGAATGTTAAGGCTGCATTCTTGTTGCACAGCCACAGAATTATTCCGCTACTTCTGAGAGAATTTGTAAATACATGTCGTGAAGATTATTATGCCAGATTAGTGCTGCCATGCCCTTCTTCTTTAGCTGTCCTGGTTGCGATGCAAATCATTGCTATGATGTTGAAATGTAAATTTAATTGGCCTTGTAACTTTAATTTTGACCAAAGGTGAACATTGGGACTATGTTTAAGCATTCACACAATATACCGATCAGCCAGATGGGGTGCTACGACTAATCTGTACCAAACTGTACCTTTAAAAGGTGTGCTGTGGAGTTTTGATGATGAAAACACCATGGATGTATTGGGAGAACTCAACACCGGTTTCCAACATAGCACCCCATTTAGCTATAAAAACGAGGTCTGTGTCTCTGTGCGTGTGTATGTCCTTTGACTATCATAAGAACAAACACAGAACTTTCAACCACGAGGCTGGTGTTCTACACTGTTTTGTGGTTTCACGGTTGTGGTTTTGTTGCCTAAACCTAACGTTCGTGACAGTGTTCCTAAACCTAACTACGTGTTTTTGTTGCCTAAACCCTACTGTACGTCGTTACTTTAAGCCCAACCATGATGTTTTTTCATTGTAATGTCATCCCCAAAAAACAATTTGTACCTGTACACGAAACCAGTAGATAACACGAAACCAGTAGATAGCATTTGGTGACTATTTCACGAACTGCCATGGGACTGTGTTGCATCTGCAGACGGCAGACAAGCAGCTCTTTGACAATTCACATTTGCTTCTGAATGCTGGATAACGTTTCAGCCTAACTCTTCCCTGGACAAATCGATCAACTAAGCTACAAGCAGCCCTTCTTTACGGGCAAGTTATTGGCCCGCTCCCAGTGGGCATGCACTGCCAACAGCCACGCTATGAACGGGCTACTGCACTCGTTCATTCAAATATTCATTTCTAAAGTCTTCACATTTGCTGAAAAAGTTTTTCTCTACCTCTGGTTTCCATGTTTTTGGGCCCACAGAGCATGCACATTAGTGTTCTCTGGCTTAGCTGGCTGACTTCATGTTGGCTCCAGCATATATGAATACAAAATGTATCACTGACACAATCGTCCAAAACTTTTCAATTTGTCTGAAAGATTGCCTGAAATTCTGATAATACATTTAAGGTTGTTTTGTAAAACAAATAAAATGCATTGCTCCTTTTACAGCTGCTCTTTGTTAATGGTTGTATAAGGGAAAAGGTGTTTTGTGGTCAGTATGCGTCATGTGGCCTGCAATTCCAACCATGACAATCATGTGGGGGACGCAATACACATTCCTGCCAATTTCAGAGTGTACGCAAGCAAGGTTGTATATTTCACTGATTGACAGAAAATAATGTCATAATGTTAGACAGAGAGGAAAAGACTGGGCGGAAGGAGATTGCTTGCAAACAAACATGCAAGGTCTAAAATATTCAAATAAATATTCTATGAGGTATGAAATGCATTCAACTCCATGCATTTTGATGAATGTAAACATGTGTGTGTACAAGAATAACCCGTAAGGAACTCTAACTGTTTAGTAACTGCTCGTACATCATGAGGCACAATATGTGAGAAATGTGATTTCCAAAACATTTCCATGATGTATTTTTTTATTGATTTCTGCATTCAATCAGACCTCTGAGAAAAGACTGATATTGGTATTGTTTTTAGCTCTGGCTTTAGCAAAGCCCGGTGGCCAGCATGTTAAATAATAAAGGGAAGCCTGAGGAACAACAGGCTTGACAATACTTTGGCATTCCAGTGTGTGCATCGAAAGACATGAGGCCATTATATTCAGTTACAGTCTCCTTAAGCTAATCATGAGAGTAATCATTTCATTCACAATTGGAAGATGATATTGAACCGTACATATAATCATTGCATTTAATCAAGGATGCAGACACATATGGAATCCGCATAATTTGTTTACTGAGATGCAGAGGCCCGTCATCAGGGCATCTGTTTTTCCCATCAGAGCTATTAGGACCTGCTCAAATGGACTTTGAGCAGTGATTTGGTTACAAAATGAATCGCACTGAAATTAATGATGTTCGATTGCTGTGCTAGCCCACTTGTGAGATGCTAACTGCATTCATTAGCCCCTGAACTGGGCAGGCGTGAAATGGCGCCCACAGTGTGTCAATGCTAGCCTCTGCCTCAATGTGCACCACACAGCATTATCAGCTGCCTTCTGGACAAAGCCAGCTGATAAATAGGAGGGCGGAAATGCACTTAATCTGATTCATTTGATTAGTATTGGATGTGTTTTTTTTTCCTCAACCTGGGCCTCTCTGAGAGGGGGTTTAGTCTGTGCGTCTGGTTGTGTGTTTATGTGTGAGTGTCGGCTGACGGATGTTCTTTCAGTCAAGCCATAAAAGTACCTCCCTAGCAAGTGAATTAAGGTGAAGCCAATACTTTTGCCACACCAACAGATTCTTTATACCAGCTGGATCGATAGTTTCCTGCAGTGGAGAGATATCCTGGGAACACCAGGTTGGACATTCCTTTTTGCCTGTGCAGTGTTATATGTAGTCCAGCGTTGGCATTAAAGGTAGGGTTGATCATCTCCTTCAAAAACATATTTTATACTTTTGTTGAAAATCTCATTTTATCCTGGCAACAGTGCTTTGACAAAAGAAAGAAACTATCTGTGTCTGTCGCAGGACTTTTATAAACCCGACCCATCATTCTCCTGGTAATGATTGGACGATCTCCCCACCTGTCTACCTGTGCATGCTTTTCCCATGCACTCATTGTTCATCGCCGCTGTTCTACAGCTTCTAGCTTAACAGCTGTGAGTATGATTTTTAATTACAGAAGTTAATACTGTCTGCCTTCCTTTGACATCTGGTTTCCAACTGGTATTCTCACTAAAACAGAAATGAAATCAATGATGATATCACGCTGTGGGAGGCGACTAGGGCTTTTGGTTGATTTAAAAATGTAAATGAACTAACTAAACTAAATTAACAAAAATGTTTTAATGCCGAGATAGCATATTATTGACCTGTGTGGTTTGTATGCTATTTATTACAGGTGGCACACGAGGGTATTCGGCTCAAATCTTTTAAATCTATAGTTTCTCAATGTATCTATCATGTTTATGTTCTGCTGTGGATTGTGTGGAACAATACGTCCATTCACTTAGAACACTAACATTGAAGGAAACACCATCTTGTTTGGATGATCTGGCCGGATTATTTTTGATTCACCGTAAATTCATTACAGGCAGAGAGAGATCGACTGCTGGGCGAGCTAGATTGACTTTGAACAGAGAGACTGTCAATTCATAAGCTTTTCTCAACACAAACAGTCTCTGTTTCCAAGGCAATAGAGAATCAATCAAGTCAGGCAGGATTGTCAGCTCTACCTCCCGCCTTGTCTACATTGTTTTCTAGGTTCTTAGAGTCTCACTGCAATTGCAGCTATGAGATCAGACTGAATGCATCTGTATCCTAAACTGTTGATGAATACCTTTTACACAGACACTTTATTGTGTATTTAAATGCACATTTTGATAATCAAGAATGAAGGTTAAGAAATGATATGTTCTCCCAGTCATTTAGGATGGGTTAGTGCTTGTGCGGTGCTAGGCCCGTTAGGCCCGTTCGACCCGTCCATAACGCCGCGCCTGGACCCAGGACCAGCTTCCTCAGTGAGGAAAAAGGAGAATGTGCCACCATGAATGGGACTTTTGCTATCGTTAACCTCTAACTCTAGTACACGATGCTCCTTGCTGTTTGTAGCTAATGCTAGTTTAGGTTACTACTGTAGTTAGAAACATGGGTGCTGGTTAGAAATGTTTTCAACTGGGGGGTCATGATGATGATGCCGCATCCTGGTCGTGATTTTTGTCTCTGGCCAAGGCACCAATTAATGAATAAAAGATAAAGGTAAACATTTTACCTTGCTGCAAAAAATAAACAAATAGTTTTTCATTAAATTAGAAATAACACAAATATCTGAACTCTATCAATGTTAAAGTCTAACTAGCATCTACATCAGTCAGTAAAATAAAAAGGTAAAAATTCTTGTCACTTTCATAACAACATATGTGACTGCACACTGTCTCTTATTCCAACTGCACACTAACAATCTTTACTAATAGTAAGTGTCAAAGACAGACACAAGTCTCTTACTTGGGACTAAGGTAACATTTTGGGAACTATTTTCATTATAAAAAAATAAGGAAGCATTTCTCACACTTCTGTGTTATACAAGATTACAAGGTTTTTATTTGTACAACAGCGTTACACAACAAATTTCCGGTTGTACTACCATTTTGCTACATAGGAAAAATACAAAAAAATACATTATACGTGGAGGATGGAGGACGAGTTATAGATTCTCACAGCCTGAGGAAAGAAGCTGTTTTGAAGTCTGCTGGTTCGGCAGCTGATACTTGTGTATCTCCTTTTAGAAGGCAGCAGGTGAACAGGTTGAGGCTGGGTGGGTCTTGTTTTTAAAATCCTTTGAGCTCTTCACAGGCTCCCCTTGTCACCAATATCACTGATGCTCAGTAGATGGTACCTCCTGTCCTGTGCCCTACACAACCCATGTTAGTTTGTAATGTTTCCAGTCAGACTGCTTCTTTTTGCTTAAGTTAACAATAACTTAGCACAAGAATTTTGCCTTCTTACGTTTCTTTAAGAAATACAGCTGTTTATGCGCTTTCTTCACCAGGATGGAGATGCGTGATGACACGGTGACATGATGTCAGGTTGTTTGTAATGCTGATTACCAGGAACTTATAGCTGTAAACTAGCTCCACCTCAGCTCCATTGATGTAGACAGGGTTGTGTCTTCGCCTCCTTTTTTCTTGAATCAATAATCAGCTCCTTGGTTTTACTGACGTTGAGCAGCAGGTTGTTCTCTGAGCACCACTTTGCCAGGTTGTTGATTTTGATACTGAACTAACACTTTCCCATCAGGTGACTAATAATAATGGAACTAATGCATTAGGCGTAGTGTTTCAATAAGTTCCACCTTGACTCAGCAATTAATTTTTGTACACTGTAGTGCATTGTGTTTTTGCTAATTCCTCTCATACTACACATGTCACTCTATTGAGTCCTGGTGTTCCTTAGAGAGGACAACTGTAGCTTTAAAATGATGAAATCACATGTGGGGGTGTGGCCTTGCCAACTTGCCTTTGCCTGTCTTTTCAAAATGGCAGCCATTACAACAAGCATATTTTATGGAAAAAAGAAAGGTAAGCATGATATTCATATTTAAAATGTGTTTTAATGCTATATGTTGATTGGTTTTAGTAAGTAAACATCTAAGGCAGTGGTCCCCAAACCACGGCCCGCGGGCCGGATGCGGCCCGCCTCCATATTTGGTCCGGCCCCCTGAACAATACCAGAGACGCATTATGATTTTTTGCTACATATCAAATCAAACGCTTCCTGAATCAGCCAACCACCAGGGGGCGAACGAGATGAGAGCTGTCATGCGCGCACCCTGTAAAAGTAGAAGAGTAGAAGAAGTAGAAGAGCAGAGAGACGGGAGCTTGAAGGACGAGTACTTGTGCTTAATTTATTTACACGCCGGCATGTCATGTCTGTCACTACATGGTCGCGCGTTTTCAATTCCCCTGCTCTCTGTATTGCGCACGGCGGTGTTCCGCCCCGATCCGCGCGCACGATGCAACAGTCGCTCACCTGCACGCACGTAGCACCCCCCCCCCCCCCCATAATCAGGCCCTAGGTCAGACGATATGTTCAGTGATGTGGCCCTCACAGGAAAAAGTTTGGGGACCCCTGATCTAAGGAGTCATTTGAGTGAGTTTTCAAAGCTGAGCTTATTATTATCATAGGAAAAACAACTAATTTATTAACGTACACTGTAGTGCACGTCAGGACTTTGTACTTATGTTTATTTCTATTTTTTAGTAGAGAGCTCTATGACAGAGGCAGAGAGGATTCTTAACAGAATCATTGAGGCCTAGAACTATCAGAAGATGAGAGTCCAACGGCCGAGACAGGAGGGTGAGAGCTCAGATGAGGAGCCAGATGAAGTTGACCAAGATGCAGGGCCAGCTGAAGTGCGCCGTCCTCTATCGGCCAAAACCAACATGTGGGGATCTGAGGTTTTTAATCAGAACAAAAATGGAAGGATACTTGTTGGAACATTGTGCTAAATTATTGAGTGTGCTTTGTCTTTCTCTTAGGTTCATGTCTGTGTTGGAAGAATACAGAATTGCACATGATGGTACCCAAATAAGCCGTAGACACTGGAGCCCACAGCAATACTTCCAGCAGTACATTGACAAGGAACTAATTCATGATCTGTCCTTCTTCACCAACCAACGCATGGTACAGGATGCAGGCTGCAGCTTGAACACAACGCCAGAAGAGATCAAGACCTTTTTAGGTATCTCATTGTACATGGCATGCTTTGGATATCCGAGAATTTAAATGGTTTTGGCTGCCAAAACAAGAGTCTCGATTATAGCTGACTCCATGACACAAGATCGTTTCTACAAGATCAGATCTTCACTAAAAGTAGTCAATGATCTGAATGTGCCAGAAGAGGAAAAGAAAATAGATCCCCTTTGGAAAGTCAGACCAATTCTGAAGAGAGTCCTCCAAGGTTGTCTCGATCTACCCAGGCCAACAACGGTCTGTATTGATAAACAGATGGTTCCATTCACCGTCCGGTGTCCAGTTTGTCTGTTTGAGCCTGGGAAACCGAATCCGACAGGATAAAAGGTGTTCGTTCTTGCAAGTCCAGGTGGTTTAGTGTTGGACTTTGAAACCTACATGGGAAAGAACATCTTTGCTCAAGTTGGGAATAGGTGGAAATTCAGTCATGCGCTTGACTGAGATGGTTCCCAGGGGAACACTGGTCTACTTTGACCGGTATTTCACCATCATCAGTCTTCTGGATGCTCTTCAGGAAAGGGGCCTGACTGCTACAGGAACAATTCAGAAGAATCAAATTCCAAAAGAGTGCCACTTCACTGCTGACAAGGTCCTGAGCGAAAAACCAAGAGGGTCATCAGAAATGATTGTACGAAGACCTGATGAAATTGCAATCACCAAGTGGATGGACAACACGCCTGTTGTCATGGCATCAACCGCCCATGGGATTGAGCCCCAGTATATATATATAAAAGAAGCAAATCCTGCAGTGGTTGTGGAATATAACAGCAACATGGGAGTGGTTGACATGTGCGATCGGATGTCCAGCTGCACCAAGAAGTGGACTGTCCGTACCATGCTTCACTTCACTGATTTGGCCATCACCAACTCATGGCTTCAATACAGACAAGACAGCCAGGCCTTGCAACGACCTGCAAAGAACACCTGCCAGTACCTGGAGTTCAAACTCCTCTTGGCTGAGGAAATGATAACCCAGGGACAGGCATGTCAACAAGAACAGAGCGACTCTCTAGAAATCAAGAAAAGGAAGCCCCACCCAGATGAGGGAATAAGGAAATATGGTGCAATCCATCCATCCATCTATCCATCTATTTTCCTCTGCTTTTCTGGGGCAGACTTCCCTCTCGCCCGTAACATTTTGCAGCTCATACTGGGGTGCAATCCATTTGCCTAAAATGGTCAACAATCCAAGGCCTTCCTGATGCAGAATGCCTGGGTGCAACAGTAGAACATATGTGAGATGTGTGAGGTGCGAAATGTTCCTTTGCGTCTCGTAAAAAATCACAATGCTTCATCAGATACCATCAATAAAGAAACTTGAGGGCACTCGCTGCCAAAATTACATAAAGCCGTTTGGGAGTTAGGCGCCTTTCTGTGATTGGCTAATCCCATTGCGACAAACACTTTTGGCCAGTGGGTGCAGAAAGTTAATGAGTTTGGCCCATGAACTATTTTTTGAGGAAATTTTGTGCAAGTATGTTTATACATTTTTGAGATTGTGCTGACAAACTGGAGCAAAATCAGATTTTTTTATTTTGTTAATGTTTCACACTCAACATTAATGAAGTCCTGTTGTACACCACGGTGCACATGTAAAATGATAATGAAGTTACGATTACTACCACAACACTTAATTTGTTTTTAAATAAAATTTCCTGGGTCTCAGGAGGATATGCCAATGTAGCTGCTATGCTGCATGCAACTGCAACACACTGCCAACAGATCTTAGATGTGAATCAAATCTGGCAATTTATAAATCCAGGGTAAAAACACTGCTCTTTTCATGACCTACTTTGTTTTTACAATTTTTGTTTTCTATTTTATGAATGTTCCTTCATATTGCTATATTCTCTGTGTAATCAGTGTTTTATGTACTTTGTATTATGTCTACATAGTATATAAAATATACGGATGTTGCTTTTTGTTTGACTCACACTTGGGGACGTTGGTCTCACATTACCAGTCTTTTTTGCATTATTAGCAGTAAAAGTATAACAGAACAAATTCTTCACTTTTGACAGAAATCCATTTCTAGACGGAGCTCTGCCCCCCATGGTAGTAAACTGGTTAGCCGGACATGCTAACGTTGGCAGCTCATAGCAGACAACACTTTTCAATCCATTCATGATACAAAGACACCAGCCTCCAGCTCTAGAGCTCCATGCACAGCTGCTTCAACAGGCCTGCTGTGCCTAGTTACTCTGCTGTGATTGGACAACTTGGAGAAGGGATAACTAAACGGCCAATTACAATTGTACAAAGGAATAAACCTTGCCTTTCAATTATATTTCAATGAAAAAAAGCTCATGTTACCTTATCACCAGGTCACTGAGGCTATAGCAAGCATGGCCATGTCAGGATGCTAAAGACAAATTTCTGCATTTCATATGGTACAGCGAATTTTATTCAGGACTGCATAACACACTTGGAAGCAAAGAGCAAAACAACCCACATTTGTTCACAGAAATGAATGTGAAACCCTTTTATCTTCAGCCCTCTTGAGACTCTGCTGACAGATAATAACACACTTCAGTTTCAAGGGTTGAACAAGTGGAAGCCTCATTCTTTTCTGATACTCTTTTCCTGTACTGATAACGCTGAAAAACAATGCAAACCACAACAGCATGGAAGTGAGAAATTCAAGTCGTACAGAGAACAGTATGTTTCGTATCCAAGGCTGATCAGCGAATACTCCAGCTTCCCCTGCTCTCTTCTCAAGACGTCTTATACATGTGTGTTACCTCAAAGCTTCCTGTCAATGTGATCAAGTTCATTTTCCTGCTGTGTCACTCAGCATGTAATGACTTCAGACCACTTCCACTGCAGAGGAGGACATGTAGACGGTTGAGTTAACCTTTAATTACAGCCTCATAGTACAAAGTGTTGAAAGGCAGACATTCAAGGACTTTAATAACTTCTGCATTAAAGGATAGTGGGAGATACATGGCACAAGCTAACAGGGGCATCATCAGGAATTCAAAGGACACGACCTGATTGTCTCTGTATACAGGCTGGCCTGCAGCACCGATGACTGTTGGTAATTCAAAATGTTGTTATGACCGTGTGCTCCACAGCTGAGGTCCTCCTGATAACATCACAGCGTGCCGGGAGCTCACTTTCATTACTGAGCACAGGTTGAATCTAAGGTTCAGAGGACTTCTCCCATCAGTAGGACTGATCACCTGCCTCTGTCCTGACCCAGCACAAAGAATGGATGCGTTGTATGGATCGGTATTGATCTAGGCATCTCATCTCATTCCATTGTCTATTGGAATAATTATAATACTCGATGAGATTACATTTTTGATGACAGATATTAGAGATAAGGACCTGGCTAAAAGATATTTTCAAGATAAGAATCGCCTTAGGGCATGCTTTTGAATATGTATGTCCATGGCTTTTTATATTTTGTTTGAATGATTTAGTGAAGGAACAGATTGACCGTCTACATCACATTTTACACTTTTCTCTGGGGTGATTTACCTCTGATGATCGTTGATCAATGAATTTTTCAAGACCTAAATATTTGCATCTGAGGATCTATTCATTGGCAAAGCCTCAGATAATAATTCTGGAGCACTTAATTGGTGCTTTATTAATGTAGGTACAATAGAAACATCAAGTAGATGAGTCTATGTTTATGTCCAAACATGCATACAATGCTAGTGCACTCTATTGCCAATGAGAAAGTGGTAGTATTAGACGATCATGCAAACCACAGAATTATGTTCATTAACAATGTTTCATTTAGTAAAAAAGGCAAACATTAATTGCCGGTCTGTAATCGAATGCTATAGTGATGAAAATGACTGAATGTCATCATCTCCTGATTATATAACGTGCCACATATCGACAGACAATAGTTTCTCTCACGTGTGATCACTAAATATCACAAACAGAATTTTCTTTAAAGCATTTTTTCTTGTTGTCTCCTGTAATATATTATTATTATGACGATAAATCTGCAAATTATGTGCATCTGCATAATAAACCGTGTCTGTTTTGTCAAAAAGTAAATGCTAAGGGTGTCAACATGTTAGTGTCCTTAAACTTTGAGCATTCCAGTGTAGATTGTGTGACAATAGAGATGTGGACAAATCTCGTGTCTGAAAATGTCTCATCTCAGAAGATTCAGGCTGATTAGGAAATAATGCTGTGACGTTTCTGTGATTGACACATTATATCAGTTACGTCCACATGAAATAAAAGCAGTTTGTCTTTTTCTTGGTGTGCATAATTTGGTCTTTACTTTTCTGTCACTCTTCATCAGGCTACACAAAGCATGACTAGTTAAATCCACAGTTTGAATGTTTACATGACAAACAAGCCAATGCGAAAGTGTCTTAAACCTGCATTACTTATAATGGCCATCAGAGGGCAACTCCTCTGGTTGTATAGAAGTCTATGAGAAAATGACTCTTTATTACCTCAGTAATCATTGTGAACATGAGTTTATGGTCTCAATTTCTAGTTTCAAGTCTTCTTCAATACAGCATGATGTTCATTTAGTAAATTATGGTCCATTTAGAGTCACTCCTTAGTCCAAATATGGTCACTTCCGTTCATTGGTTGCAAAAAGCCAAGATGGCGACGGCCAAGTCGCCGAATTCTAGGCTTCAAAACCAATGGGTGACGTCATGACGACCACGTCCACTTCTTACACACAGTCTATGCTTCAGCTGTTCTGTTTGAAACGGTGAGTCTTGTGGAGGCCCATCCACCACCCTAACCTCCACACCCTTACTTTCTGTCTATAAAGGGCCCACTACATAGGATGTTCTACGTTGGATTGTCCAATATGAACATAACTCTCTGATACTTGGCTGACTAGTGTCAAAGAGTCAGAGAAAAGTCTCCTACATGGACCTGTGGGTAATCAAGATCTTGAATTGACTTCTATTGTGGTTAGCATTATAGACATAACAAAACCTTAGCTACCATTACATGAAGACTCATATACAAAAATACACAGTGCATGCAATCATATACACAAACCCATTCCCCACAGTCTAGTTTCTGATAACTCATCTGCAGTATGACATTTAGAAATGATATCCTCGGGGCGCGAGCACCACTCCAACACAATGTAATTCATCAGTCGCTCTAAACAGCTGTCACTGTAAGTTACACTTTGATGCCATAACTTATATAAATGAGACACTGAACCTTTAAACGTGACACATATTTATTTCTGAGGTGGGATAACTCATTACACCACTTCTAAAATGTCGGTGGTATGTTTGAGTGACAGTTAGGTAAGAAAATGTAATTTCTCAGTCATTATTCCTCCATAAGATCTCATTTTGGTTTGAATAAAAGGCATACAATTATTACAGTACATGCCAGATGTAAGTGACAAATACTGGCCAGCTTAATGAATTAATTCTGAATAAGGCGCTTAGTAGCAGATAATCAATAACCAATCATTACTTACTTATGTTTCATATACATTACTGTTTTTGTGTCCACTCAAGTAAAATAGAGCATTATCTTAATAAGCAGTTTACTACTTCACTTTATACTAGTGCTGGGCAAGTTGACGCGTTATCGCATTAATGCATTCATTAATTAACACAGACAATTATTTTATCGCACGTTAACACATTTTTTTTTATTATTATTATTTTGAAAGTCCGTTGCTAACTGGCAGCAGTGGAGGAAGTCTTCAGCAGACTGCGTGATGCAGCGTGTGGGAGGAGTATAGATAAACAAAAGCAAGTCAAGCTAACAAATGCCACAGAGAAGTGGATACAAACTACAGATTAGCGTTGTGGAAGATGTCGGTATGAGGAACGTTCTCAAGGTGCGTTCGTGTCGCGTTTGGTGTGACCGCACCTTTAGGATCGCAATGAATGACGGCACTTATGAGCCTCAAGACGCACCATCACAAGAAGAATACACGAGTTGTATGAAAAGGAGAGGCCTACAAAAGCGACGGTGTAACAACGTGCACCAGCTGCTGCTCTCACTGGAGACTACTGGACATCGCTGCAAGAAATATGATCGCTGCTGTGAGACATCTGCCTTTTGAACCCCTGCAGCATTCTGTCACACTGTGTGAAGGGAATACTGCTGTTAAAAAGCAACTTATTTGTTTAAAGTGTTTGCAAACCAAATGTTATTACACTTTTGTTCATATAGCAGTACTTTTAAAATAAAAGTGCGCAATACACTTTTGAATTAATTATTGAATTGTGCGCATAACAATGCGATTAATCGTGATTAATCACAAAGAAATAATGCGATTAATCACGATTAAAAATGTAATCGTTGCCCAGCACTACTTTATACTCATCTTTGTTAACTATTGGGTTTGTTGCAGTGGTACTGCTTGAATCTGTCCATCAAGAATTGTGGATCTCCAGCAGAAGGATTACAGTGGAGGCTAATGAAGGCTGACTGGGTGAAAGAGCAGAATGGCGCCAGGGAGCTCGCCTGGCCTCAGCCCCTCCAGGGAATCACAAAAGACCTGCAAGTAGAGGAGATCATGGCCCTGCCAATCCCTGATACCCTTTGAAAAGGACAGACATTGTCTGGCCTGCGCTCTGATGCCTGAAAATAAGCATTCCTCTGGGCAATTTGAGCTGTTGTGGGTGCCAGGGAGGAAAAAAAGGATCTGGTGATGCAAGGTAACTTTGGCAGATCCAAGGAGACGCTTTCACAGCTGGCTTTGTTTGTGTATGTGAATTCAAGCATTTGGTCATGGTTTATTTATATAATATGGATATGGATATGCATTCAAAAAATTCAAATACATTTTTCATTCCTATATCGATATACATATAAACAGGATAAACAATAAGCGAGGTGGATGTGTTTTTGAAACGTTTTTAATCATTAAAACGTTTTTATTTATTAAAATAAATCACAAATCACAGTTTATTTTTGCAGTTATCTATTTTCAGCTGTTTCAGTAACATTTATAGACTAATTAGAAAAATCATATAAAACAAAACAAAAGGTTAAATGTTTCTTTAACATGCCAGAATTTAAATAAAACTTTGGTTAACATGGATAGTACCACTGAGCCAGGCATGCCAAATCACTTATTTCTAAACTTAAATATTTACAAAATAATCTCAAAATGCTGTCAACATAAAACTAAATAGGCTACACAGTATATGTCTACTTGTCAGGGGCTGATCACACCGAGACATGTCGCTTCAAAAACACCATGGTAAAGGGCATTGGGCAAAACCGCATGATGCAGATGTGGAGCAAGTGGCCTATCACATGTAAGACCATTGTCTCTCTCAAAGACAGTAGTCTACATGAAACTATCACAGCATGACATTAATTCCGTTTTCCCTTTCACATTCTCAAAATCAATACTCATCAAAACAGGAAGGAAGAGGTAAAGTAGTAAAACCCGCCTCTCGCTTGATTTGATGGCTAATTGGGGCCAAGTATGACATTGATGTGCATGTGAAAAGTTGAAAATATTTAACCTTAAATAGTGTCTAAAAAACGCTTTAGAGAGCAGCACATGGCAGACATATCATAGGTATGGTACCATAGGTATGGTACCAGGTAGAGGTACAATAGGAAAGTATGCCACACGTTTATAATGTATCTCGTTGTGATCAGGCCGTAAGAAAACTGCCTTGATGACGGACTTTTGTCTTCTTGTTAAAAAATAATTCAGTCAGGGATATTTGACCAACCCCCGGCAAATTGCACCCTGAAAATAATTCAGTGAATATCTATTACATTACTTTAATAATTACTCAGGAGCTAGAGTAAAAGTCACATTCATGTTTGGCTACTGTACTTTTGTAAAGCTCCATCAAAGATGCAAGTGAAACAACTCCAAAGCGTATTTAACATGGGTAGAAATAGAAAACAAGACACTGGTCTAATTAGTAGCCTGCCATGGTTTTGAGGTATTTACTATAAACAGCTAGCTTAACGTTAGCTTAACATCCAGCAGAACAAAACCCGGTGACTCCTAAATGTAGGCTTACCTGTGGGGCTGATGTGTGGGTAAAGCTAGTTGAATCAGAAGTCCCTATCGGTAGAGACTAGCTCCCTTCCTTGGGGCGACTGTGGCACAGTGGTAGAGCAGGGTCGTCCTTCAATCAGAAGATCGTCGGTTCAATCCCCAGCATTGCTAGTCCATGCCGATGTGTCCTTGGGCAAGACACTTAACCCCAAATTGAATGACTAGATAGTTTTGATGGGCAGGTAGCACCTTACATGGTGGTCCCTGTCATGAGTGTGTGAATGATGAAATGTAGTGTTAAAGCCCTTTCAGTGGTCTGAAGACTTCAAAAGTGCTATACAAGTACAGTCCATTTACCATTTACCCTGTGTCAAGCTAAGCCATTCTGGACCGATTGGTCCGGTATTAGACCAGTCTAATACCAACAATCCATCAAACTCACAGTAGGACAGCAAGCCGACCCGCAGCTTCACTCGGATCACTAACTGTAATGTTTCCAATTGTAATCACTTACACAACAATGAGCTACACAAAATCCTTTAAAGAGACTTTAAAGTAATGTATAGTTATATATGCGGGATAATCTGCTATTTAGCGCCTGCTCTAACTATCAAATAGCTGGATGGGTGTTTATTTAATGTTTTCTGCTTTCATCATTGGGCTTCGATCTTTGTGTCTTATCATATTCAAAATATGGGCTTTAGACAGTGAAAAAGGGACTTAAGGAGATTATTAAAAAAGAGATTATTTATTCTTTATACTGTTATTTAAAAGAAGGACTGACAAAGGCAAAACAATTCTAGTAGTTAATGATTAGTGTTTAATGTCAGATCTGACAACAGGGATAACATGAAATCCCTCATAATGAAACTCGTCGTTTGGAGACAGAGCTTTTTTAGCACCGGCATGTTATTTAAATTCCACAGCAACATGGAACGTGACCAAACGGGCCAGCTGGAGGTAGCAAGAGTGGTTCCATGATTGCCATAATCACAGAGAACGTGTTTCAATCAGTGTGAGTCGCTTACACTGAAGCTTGACCAGAACGGTTAGCAGGTTAGAACAGCTGGCATGTCTCTCAATGCAGCAGCTGAACATATTTGCATAGAGGAGATAAAACCACTGCAGACGCCACCCATATATCAATCACTCACTGAGTGCTTTCGCATGCAATCATGAGCCGTGGATGAGCCGAGATGTCAGAGGAAATTGTCCAGGCCAAAAGGAAATAGAAACACTCATCACAGACACCAAAAAATTGTCGAATGATTTTATCGAGCATGTCGGGAATATATTTAACACAATGTCTGCTGTGTGAGTGTTATCTCTTTTGCCTATTTTGTAAAGGGACACTGAACACCATCAATCAGAATAAAGATATAGGTTTATGAGTTTACCGCTCCTTCTTTCTCCCGTTTTCCTCTCCCTGCCATATTGGACCATAGATCTGCAGGGCCTGACACTTCGATGAGCCCATTCCCAGGGAGTGATATTGCCCCATAGATTTTAACAACGTGACAGAAACACCAATACAGTGCTGAACAAAGAGGCATTAAGGCAAAGATAAACCTCTGTGAAAAGCACATAAATCAGCAAGGGCCTGGTTTAAGATGGAGCCCAAAGGGGTGATGGCCACCCTCAATCAATAAGAACCTCATCAAGAAAGGTTTCCGTCACATCAATGAAACTTCCGGGACTGGAAGGGGATCTGCTTTCAGAGAACACTTAGCTTTGCTGGTCCAAATGAGTTATTAGTCATTAAATTATAATTTTGCAGTGTTCTGAGATTGAAGACCAAAATGACCAGTTTGAGAGTTTTTGATACTATTTAAATTAGGTGATTTTATATACATGTATCTTTTAATGGTTTGTGTTTGTCTGACAATGTGATGGAGGTACTGTCCAAGGTGAAACTCCAAAACAGGCAAGCGTGGTAAAAAGCAAGGACCTGCAACTGTTTTTGATGGCGATGGGCTGTCAACAAGATTTCACTGAATAGCGAGTATTCAGCTGAACACTTGAACACTTGAAAGGGTCATCTCAAGTGCTAATCCCCAGATTCCATCAGTTAAGTAGACAGTGGCTGGCCAATGAACTGAAAGTTCATGATGAGTTGACCTGAGATCAGCTCCGGCTCTCCCTCCTGTAACTAAGTCTACAGTGTGATCGGCATTAGTTCAACCAATTTGTCACCTTACATATTAGGAGAGACGTTTTTTCTAATCTTCGAATAAAATCTTGGTCATTTTAAGATATAAATCAGAGAAGAAGAAGCTGAAGATCAGCAAAAAGAAAACAGAAGTGATGACTCTTAACATTCCAAATCCCTCACCAATTCTGGTTCACGGGGAAGATCTTCCCAAAACTGACGAGTTCACATATTTGGGCAGCACTGTCAGACATGATGGGGGCGCAGATAAAGACATCAAGAATCGTCTCAAGACAAGGAACGCTTTCAAAGTACTGAATAACATATGGAGGTCCCAGCAGTACACCATCAAGACCAAACTCAAATTATATCAGAGCTGTGTTTTATCCACCCTATTGTTCTATTATAATAATATATGATATTAATATAAAAACCTATTGTACGGTTCTGAATGCTGGACAATGACACAAGACGATCTCAACAGACTATCAACCTTCCACACAAAGAGTTTAAGGCGAATACTGCACATTTTCTGGCCAAACACCATTTCAAATGAAGAACTGTAGACAAATGCCTACAAGAATGCATGGAGACCATCCTAATGAGAAGAAGATGGAGATGGAGATGCAGAGCCTAAACCACTCACGGGGCTCCATCCAGCGACTCGCCCAGGACAGACGGGAGTGGAAGACTTTTGTTGCTGCCCTACGTGCCAGGAGGCATAAAGGGCAATGATGATTGTCAGCCACAAACTCACTTTATTTAACTGGAATGTTATTCTACTGTACTTTCATCTACATGCCGGTGATTCTCTCCACAGGAGTATGACATCATTGTTTATATACACTCAGTGGCCACTTCATTAGATACGTTTAGAATGTTTAGTTTTTCACATGTATACATTTACACATATATATATATATTTAATTCATTCAAAATTAATGTATATGTTCACTTATATAGGTCACCGTTAACATGCATGTGGGGGTCAGAATATTAGAAACGCTTCCAAATAGTCCAGTACAATATCTTCAACACTAATGACCTCAATGCTGAAACCAGTGTGCAAGTGGGGGGTCCATCTGAAAAGGGACATTTTAGTGACAATAGCAAGTGAAAAATAATTTTCTTATGATTTTGGAGACCTCCTGAAATTTAGCTAGTGAGACTTTCAGGATATCTGAAATGTCAATCAAGGGGTCTTGGACCCCCTGAGACCCCCCTTGTTCTGCTCACTTGTTTGTTTTACCATAACATTAGCCACCTGTTTTAAAAAATTGCAGCTTTGACAGCTTTTAAGTCAGAAGAAGACTTTTAATGTTAACTTTTGTCATTTCAGGCCACAAGCCATCCTAGCATCAACATGACAAGATAATTGTCTTCTGTGTTTGAGGAATCAGATCAACTATAGTATATTTACTTACATTTTATAGCGTAGAACAAAATGTTACAGTATCTTAAGCTCGTGTTATCTACAGTCCTTATTTCAAAACCATTAAAAAAAACTATTTACTTGGAAGTGCAAAAATGTATTTTGGTGTTTTAGGACTCGTTCCTGCACAGCTCTATTCTTGTTAGCTGTACAATCTGAAATACCCAATGTTCCTGCTCTCTCTGGATGGTGATGAAGACCGTGTGTCGCAGGACCTTCTTTGCTGTACAAAGGATGAAAATCGACAACATCAAGACACGTCAGAGGGCCCTGACAGTATCGGGATCATGATAAAGGGAATGAATGTTCTGACTGCTCTGGGTAACTTTCCAAGGACTTCCTCCATGCTTGTTGGATGGATTATGCAGTGACTCTGGTACATGCTTGAAGTCTCTCACAAACCTCCTCGAGCTGAACTTTTTAAAACTGTCCCCAAAAGTGGACAGCCTCACGAATAAGCTATGCCAGTATTGCTAATATGCAATATACAATATCGCTATTGTACACAAACATTGTTTTCTTATATCCACTCTCTTTACTCTATTATTGTATTTTGGCATTTTGCCTGTTTCAGTTTTACAAGCTTGCTACAGTAATTACCAAAATAAATAAGTAAGAAAATGGGGATTATTCCTTAAAAACAGGATTGTTTGTGGATACATATTGTTGTGGAAAGTACATGGCTTCAAATCCCCATCAAATGAATGAAGTATTATGACTGATAACTGTAGGAGAGTCTGCATTCACATGGAGCACACAGAACACAGCACCGAACAAAACAAACTCAAGCCTGCATGTCTGAAGCAACTGCCAACATTTCCCATGATGCAGTGCTGGACTGACAGTTACGTTTGCTGTTTAATGTTCCAAAATGCAAATATCATTTTTCATTGGTGTGTTTTTTTAAAGGGAACTTGTCATTTTTGTGATGGTTTATGTTTTAGTGAGGCAGCTGTTACACTTCTTGAGACCGGCTGCCTTTTATTACCGTATCCTTCGATGTGCCCTTGAATTCTCATGTTATATTAAACATGTGAAAGAAGCATCATGTAAAAGAAGCATCTGAAGGAGGCCTTTGAAGACTCCTTCAGATGAGCCTTTGAAGGCACATTGATCTGGAAAGGCAAGTAAAGGGAAAGAGATCAGCAGCCAACTTCTGTAAGCTTTGAAATAAATATATAGTCCATGTAATCATTCATTACTGTAATCATGCAGCAAATAAAAACCCTTTTTGCCACACTTTATAGTAATGTTATACAGCTTGCTGCATTTATTCAAGGATACAGATTAAGATCTTTTTTTCTTCTAAATGTATTTCCCAAAAGTAACCTGGTGACATTCATTCTTTGGCCAGAAAATGTTCTTGAATGGTTCCATCAGCATACATTCTGATACAGTACAGTAAAATGCATCAGTGTTGGCCAATCAATGTATAGGGTTTTATTTTTTGCCTTGTCTAGTTTGGAATGAATGAGACAAATGTCTATTTAAATGCAATATCTTGAGTTAAAAGTCAGTCAAATGATTTGATGTGGTTCAAACAAACTCTCCTTGTGTCTGGTGGATGTCAGCCGGCGTGAAAGCTGCCAATTGAACCGTGTGTGTGAACACGAAACGGAGTCAAACTAAAAGGAAATTCCTTTTTGTTCTTGGTCTGGACCAAATGATCTGAACTGCAGGTTTGAAGGCACCCTGAGGCATTAATCAATCTATTCCTTACTAAACCAATGTTGATCTAAAAGCCGTTCATCACAAAGCCTTTTGGTAATCTATTATTATTAGATTTGATTTTGTGAAGATCAATAATGCAATATCTCTAGACTATGGGGAAGGAACCCTTTCCATGGACTACTTCACCACTGGTAAGGCAGAGAGAGCTGAGGCACCGGGCTGACCAAATTACACTCCATATGTAATTATTACTGTTTTGATTTTTAATTAACTTCTAAAATGGACTTACTGAGAAATGGAGCACTTTCATTTATAGAGTCTAAAAAACGTCTTTAATTAAGTTTCACATCACAGCCAGATTCTACTGAGAGTTTCTCCAGTTTAATTCAAGTGTGGTTTGTTTCTTACCAGTATTGCGTTTGACAGGAAGTACAGACATACTGTATATGCAGAGGATCTAGGTCAGAGAAATATCTCTGACAGACACACTGAAGTTTTCTTAGTTTTTACAACTGACAGCTGTGGGATCTCATGTCCTCAATATTTCATGTAACCCCACAGTTAGCTTGTGCGTCCTGAGCCCACTACACACAGACTGCAAACACCTCACTGCTGAAGTGACCTTCTCCCCTGGCTTCAAGCAAGGAGGGGGGTGGGCGTCATGAAAGGCCAAGAACCGCAGATAAATCAGAGATGCTGGATGCCTGTCGACAAGCCTTGTGGTGCTTTGACAGGAGTGATGTGGATAAAAATATGTTTGTGTAATCTCTCCAATCGGATTAACTTTCACCTCTCCTGCAGTGGAGTGATGGCGGTGTTGTGTATCACGACTGAAGGCTTTCATAATGAATGTTTCAGCATCTTCACGATAAAAACAACCAGTGTCATCTCCGATTTTTGTGTTGGTTTCTCATCTTCAGTCGTTAAATCCCACCATGTCAGCACGCGTATTGTTTTAGAAAGCTGCCTGGCACGGAGCTAATATCAAGCGAGAGACACGGTGAAGTGAACACAAAGGAGAGAGATCTCTGTGACACATGATGAAAGATCTGTGACAGCAGCAGGTGGCTCCTCTGCAAACTCACACAATTCTGCTAATGGTTCTATAGAGTCCAATATCGCCCTGAAGTTACTGACGGAATGTCACCGAAGACAAACACGGGACATTAGCTTTCACTTTCATATTTATTGTTGCGCCATTGTGATTAAAACTACATTTCTAATTTATAAAGCTTTGTGTAAAGAAGATAATGGAAACAGTCTTTGATGAACACTCAGTGGTATTGTGATACAAATGAGAAAAGAAGTGGTTGATATTTAACGGAGCGGCAGATAGAGTCATTCAGCACAAATCTGATGGACTGCAATTATCAGCATGCACATTTTACCCATCTGTGCTTTAATGTGGCCTTCAGGTTTTTTTCCCTCACCAAAGGGTAACATTTCTAAAAAAGACAGTAATTACTTTGTATTCAGCTGAGAACTTGGCTGCCATTCATTTTTGCTTTGGCACAAATACGGCAAGTACATCCTATACCCTCTCAGTGCTGCAGCTGAGATTTATTAAAGTTCAGTTGGTGCTGTTCCAAGATAATTACTGCATTATAATGCACCGTCAGACACTTTGAGAAATAATAATGAGATATATTGGTTTGGAGCTTCAAAACATGTGGTTAGTCAATTTCGGCACATATGGCCTCTAGCACGGAGACACTTGAGAATTATCCATCTGTAAATGTTCTTTCAATGAGAAGTTAAAGTGGGGTTTATTGTGAGTCATTATAAACACCAGGGTGTTGTGCCACATGCCTGACATCTCTCTTGTGATTTTAATAGACCTTTTGCACAGCAGACATTTTGGTTTGTCGTAGTAGGAAAAGCGCAGGTGTAACTGATGACATTCAAAAAGGGCGCAGTGTACGTAGCTAGTTCCAGGGTGCCTGTGCTGTGCAGGCAGGCTCACTGGATTACTGGGACACTTCATGGAACTGAGCCAATGTTAAAGAAATCATCTGTGTTTTTCATACGAAATGTCTGCAGAGAAACAAAAGGTCCGTTGACAATTTGCTGAGCCCTGTCCTCCTTTGCTAAACAACACACAGATTCAAAATATATTACAAAATGATCAACATCCACAGGTATTTTTGCAATTATTATAATTTATAAACGTACAAAACGTGCAGTTACTATGTTCTCCTCAAAGCCACCAAACTCTAATGGAACACACAGCACATTTAGTTCACTGACTTCATTCAGAAACAACAGAAACACAATGAAACTCATCCAAACCTTGTGCTCCTTCCACTGTTTCAACAATCACCAAGTCTGATTAGTTAATAAACCCTGAAACGTTTGTTTTGCTTTCGGACTCTAGGCAACAAAACCACTTAGTTGGGTTTAGGAAAAACCTCACAAACGTAACTTCACAATGACTTCACAATAACTTCACAATAACTCAACACATTGGGACACAAACAGTGGTCTTGAGTACCAGTCTCGTGTTTGTTTGACCCACCTACACTGTGTCTTTTTCATTGTTTAATACTCCGTCACTAGCTCTGACTGTTGCATAGTCACATGGATGTGTTTAATTCATGTGTCCACTATGAAAAAGCATCCTAATTCATTTTCCATTGGGATTTTTGGTGTGCGTTGCCAACACATAATCTTATCACATCTCGTGCCACCATGACGTAATGACAGTTAAGAGGTCGTGCCCAATTCACATATTTCTGTGAGACCAGGTTAGCGTAGGGGTCGGTTAATATGGTCCTGCTGGTTAATGTTTAAGGTCATATTAACGTGCATTTCATGGCTGAAAATGGCCCAAAACACTATACTGGTTTAAATCAGCCAAACCGGATCAGAGTCGACGGTTTAGGGCTGATCTAAGAATTTGAATGCCCTCTAATCAGACCTCCAGAGCAGAGCAGCAGGCAGCTGCTGGCGCTCTCTCCCCACCGCTAGGAGGCCACAACGCTGACGTCCTCTGCGGAGACGGACGAGCGAGGGTTTGCAATGGCTGAAATCCAGTTGCTATACTCCGAAGCATTGCGTCATACGGAAGTGTCCGTGGTTTCATCTCTCGTTCTTTTACCCACATTTTTGCACTTTTCTAAATGAGGCAGTGGGTGAAGTTAGGCTCAGACCGGGGGGTGAAGTAACTCTTTAGATGTTTAACTAAAGCAGCAGCTTCCACACTGTGGGGAAATACTACACGGTGGATGTGCCAATTGTGAACAAGGCTTCTGTTTATGTAAACCTGTAACGTGACAAACAAATATAACCTGGCTGTGTGCATTGGCTTTGAAACTAACTTTGTAGGTAGAAGCAAGCTAGTTAGCTGTATTTGCGATTGATTGCAATTTACAGTAAACCAGATAAACACCTTCCTCACACTTTTGTTCTTGTGTTTCTGGTTTTGAAAAGGACAATAAAACCACTTTCCAAAGTCTCTAAAAGCTGAGTATTGCTCTGACTACAGCCCCATTACTGAACACTCTGGCACCGCAATACACGAGAGCATGGGTTGATCCAGAGCGAAGTAAACAGTAAGCAGTTGTTTGTATATGTGACGGTCATGTGCATTCTTTATCAAGGTAAGTACATACTCATGTAAGCTGGTTGCATGCTGTAGCTTCTCAAAATACACTTTGTGCTGTACACGATCGGCCACTCATTTCCGACTCTCCGTCAAGCAACATCCAGCTGAGGTGCAATAAATCACTCACTGACACACAATGTAATTGGCCATGTGATGCACCGAAGCATGCTCAAGTATCTGATGGCCAGAGGGACAGTTCTTAAGACAGCTCTCACTTTCACATCATAATTACTCCGTTTCCCCGATGGTTTGCAATCCGTCTCCATAGTGATCCATCTCTCACATTCAGGATTGCAAGATCACGCAAGTAGATATGCACACACAACCACACACACACACGCACACACACACACACACACACACACACACACACACACACACACACACACACACACACACACACACACACACACACACACACACACACATATTTCTCCCTTTGCATTCCTCTAAGCCCCTAATTAATCTCTGTAGCAGACCTTTCACATTCATTTTTCACACATGTTCACATTCATATGTTTAATACATCAGTACATTAGTATCAACATCATGCTTTGCTCGGGTAAATGAAACACGGAGAGGGGGACTGGAAGTGGCAATAATTGAAGGTAATTCATTATGAAAGGTTTTTGGACTATCAGGCTGGATCTGAGCTTCAACAGCAACTCATGAATCCTCCTGGCAACCCAGGGACGAGTGGATGTTGTAGTGTGGTGTTTTAATCCATAATGCATCGTCTATGTCCTAATCCCAGTGATCACTTTAGAGCCAATCATTTCAACTTGACACATTCTGAATATTCAAAGGGTGGAAGCGGTGCAATCATAACCTCATGAATAAAATAGTGCACCGTTACAGCCTTATGAAGACTGTAATTTACATTTCATGGTGAGATAAATGGAATGATAGCCCAGGGACCAGCTTGGTACTCATAGTCATCATTCATAAGACGATATGGACTTATGAAGGAAGCTTTTTGGGGTAATTTTGTTCATCACGTCTCTTTAAAAAATGATACCTTAAGGCTTTTCCCATTGCATGCTTTCATTGCCATGGTTTTAGGATAGTCCTCTTTAATGGTAGGTCATTTACTGCTGATATCCTGAGGTTGTGGATGCCAGCAGTAATTTCAATGACAGTCAATGTGAGCTTTTTGCAATTCCTGCCAGTTAAATAGTACAAAAACAGAGTATTAACAAAAGCAGCAAAAGATATGGGAAGGAAAGTCCAGATGGTAAACAATTTGTAATTTGTCTGTTTATATAAATGATGAAGCTTTTTATGTGACCTAGTTTTTTTAATGCAATATATCCAAGTATAACCAGTGTTAACAAACCATTAATCACAAAATGACATTTATTCCCAGCTCCTAACTCTTAGGCAATGGACTAAGTGTGTCTTTGTTGTAATAAAGAAAAGAGAATGGAAAAGCTGAAAAGTTACTGAGCGTGGAAGTCTGAGCTGGTAAGTAAAATCAAAAAGATTGAAAGAAAAAAGAAAAAAGAAGAGACTAAAAAGAAAAGTAGAACTATTTGCAGAACAAGTAAAAAACTTAAATTTAGATTAGGGCATCTGGTTTAGAGAGACATAACATTGAATTCACTGGTTATTTGATGGAGTCTCAGAGACTGTATGAAAAGGCTTGAAAGACGCAAAATGGCTGCAAAGTGTCCGATGTTGCTCTGCACTCTGTTAAGCAACACATCCAGTAATAGCGCTGCTCTGACTTTCCTCTTTTCACAGCTCAAGTCCTGAGATAAAGGTCATGACAAAAAACATCAATGAAAGATAAATTGAAATAGAAACTGAAGGACGATGTGTGTGTGTTTTGTTTTTGGCAAACATCAACACATTCCTTCTCCTCGTGAGGCCTCTGAGATGTGACAGCTTGACAAGTGGAAACCTCTGGGGAGATGCTTCCCATAAACCTGCATGAAATGGAATATGGATCATCGAGCTACCCATGAAGGACACCATTGGCCAGACATGGACTGCACCGTCAGTGTGTGTGCGTGCAGAAACTAGTTATATTATCACAGTTCTGGATGCTTAACTACTCGTTGTCTTACATGCATGCAGTTACATTTTGTATGTTCAACTATAAGCAAAGAGGTAGAGCAGCTCATTGTCATGGGATGTTGTACACACATTCATGTTCCATGCAATATGAACTGTAATAACTTTAATAATCCCCTGACTTTCAATCTAGCGCCAACATCAGGTCTAAATTTTCATTTGTCGAATATTTTGGTTTTTGACCAAATACCTGCAAAGCTAATCAAACCAGCTTCCGCTGTACTAAAACTAACAGATGAGGCAAGAGATGTGCTCAAGAGAATCATTACCTGCTCAAACATCAGCATGTTAGCGTTGTCTTTGTGAGCATATTAGCATGCCGATGTTAGCCTGAAGGTCAAAACAATGCTGTGTGTGTGAATTTAGCCACTAGCATGGCTGTAGACTGTAAAACGATGCCACAGTTCTCATAATGTACATGTGCGTAGCACAAGCAGCTGTACAGGATATTTACAAATTAGACCCCATATTCAAAACTAGTTTTGGGGTACTTGATTGTTTTGGAAGTAAAAGTAAAGTAAAAGTCTCAAAAACGTAATCTTTCAAAAACGAACCTATTTTTTAGGCCTCCGCTCGAAAATTGCATACCCATACTAAAAAGAGTACATCTCTGCAACCACAAGGTCTATTTGAATGATGTTGGTGTTATGATAAAGGCGACACTTGTGAGATTTGTTCAGGTGTGTAAATATGAGTATATATGTTACCTGTTAAGAGTAAATGAAGATGGCACACAACACAAATTACAAAGTTTCAGGTTCGCCAAAAAAAAAAAAGAAGCACTTTTAGGATGAATATCTCTTTGGAATGATGCAGCTGCCGGTCTAAACCTCTCCCACATATGTGAACTGTCTCTCTGCAAAGTTTGACTTTGATAAAGTGAACCAGAACAAAATTAGAGAGGTTTTAGTACAGAGGGTTCAGACGAGGTCTCCAAAATGGTCATTTTGGCACCATCTGTTCCATTTGAATTTTCTCATGTACCAAACTATATATTTCACTTGTATATCACTAATGGTGTTCAATACATCCAAATGCAGCAGTGTTGGCTTCATTTGGAAAGCCAGAATCCTCTCTGAGTCTCTTTGTGTCTCTCTGAGTCTCTCTGCGTACTGGAGTTGTTCTCGATGTCAGACCCCTGTGAGTACGCAGGGCTCTATCTCAGCAACCCATTGGTCGATTTCAGTGATTGACACCTCATTTGAATCGTTAGAGCCAATAGAATTGAGCTATACCCACGCGTTAGCCAATCAGAATCAACAAGGCGCAGTCTAGCGTGAAGCATATGATCCGATACGCTGAAAGTCAAATCCTCACCCCTGCTCAGAACGGCCCCCCTAAACGTCCGGAATGATTTGAGTGAGACACAGGATATACGTTGAACAGTCATCAGTGTGGATTTGCTGGGAAAAATGCTTTTTCTTCGTCTAAACTTCAAAGGTAAGAAGAATTTGCTGACTGTAAAGCGATTTGTGTTGCTGGTGTTCATTGGCTCATATCTCGGCGATGCTTTGGTGGAGAGAGATGTTATGGACATGCGTGGAATCTGTGTGGAATCTGCTTGCTTTTTGTCATCTCGGTTTGTTTGCCAGCATGTAGCTTCGATCGCTAGGTCCTGAAATGTTCTGGGTGAGCTCACTCCTGGCGAAATATGAATATGATATTTTGGTAATTCTTTTAGTTGGTGTTTGGAGCATGTACAAATGGCTTACATATTCTTGCAGCCCAGGTTCTGCTGTTGATAATGATAATGAAAGCATCATTCGTTCATGATAAGTGCATTGTTAGACACGCCGTACACTAAACTTTCTCCCTCGCCCCCAATTGGGGGACGCTCGGGCTAAGAAAAGTATCATATCAGCTTAATGTAGTTAAATAAAAGTGTTGATACATATTATATGTGATGTTTTTGGATTAAAATTACATTAATGAGTTTGTTTCATTGTACTGCTGTGGATGTTTTAACTCCTTTATAGATATAAGATAATCATGTTTGTACTGAACCACGTGTCTTTAAAAAGAAAAACAGCTCAGTTTCCAGCCTTGTAAAGAAGCATTTTTCAGCTGATCCAAGAGGCTTTTTAAATAGTTTATTTAGCTTATGTTTGAAGGGAAGCAGTAAAATAAAGTTTGGATTAATTACAGGACATTCAAGATCTGTTGCAGACAGTCTGTTTCTTGCCATTACATAATTGTGATACAAAGAGAGGTTCATTTACACAAAACATTATTCTCTCTCAGACATCCACTCTCCGCTGAATGATCCAGGTTGTGCTTGCTGCTCTGATTTGACACACCAGAAAAGATACGGGGCTCAGTGTGTCACAACAAACTGGAACAGATCCAGAGGGAAGTGGGAGTTCCCAGGAAACCTGAAGAGGTTTCTCATTAACACACCGCGTCAAGAATTCTCCAATGGAAGCACAAAAACATATTTTGTGCTTCCAAAATAAACATTGTTTTTTTCACGTTCTGTCTCCACTCCCGTATGAAACTGCAGTGCTGTAGTGAGGTACAGTACAACAGGCTAGTACATAATATCAAGTCACCTCAGGCATCGATTTAAGGTTAAGAAAAAGATGAAATCAGTTCAAAATATTCTTAGAAATATGTCAACAGGGTGTAGCTCACATGTGCTATCTGCTGGTTGTTGGTTTACAATCCAGCTAGAGATCAACCAGCTGAGAAGAAATGTAAGTCCCCCCTCCCTCTCTGCCCCCACGGGGCAACTTTACCGCCGCAGTAACCACGTCAAGTGAAACCAGCAACATCTGTAGGAACGAACGGGAGCCAGACAGATAACCCAGCTCTCTGTATACATCCATGATCCCACCAAAGTGGATCACCACTCTAGAGCCAATCACAGCGCTCTGCAAGGTGAGGGTTAACAGTGGGCCACTCTGAGTCATAAGCCTGAGTGACTGTTAGCGAGCAGTAAGTCAGCTCCCACTCATCAGTGATGTGAGAGGACCGGGACACCGTGGTCCTAATCACGAGTCCCAAGATGAATCATAAGTTCAGTACTGAAACATCGTGTTCTTTACTTTAATTCTGCAGGGAGCCAGATTGTCAGAGCAAGCATCGCTGTGGTGAAATGATGCGTCATCACCACACAAAGTTCTGTTAACAAAGAAGTTTAGTAAAAGCTTGAATCCCTAAAAGTCAACAAGAAATAAAGAAACAAGGTTTCAGATTTCATGCTGTTATATTTTTTACTTTACAATGTATTTCTCTTGTGTTTGATCTGCTCGAGGGTTATTAATTAAACATGCACAGCCACATTACTAATTATAAACTTTACAAGCAAAAGCCACAATGTTTAATAATAATCTGCTGTGGTTCCTATCCAGGTCAAGAAAGGCAAGAAATATGACATATTTTATGATCTTCTTCCATCACTTCATATTTGTATTCAGCTCAGCTGAGTTATGTAGATTAAATGGACTGTACTTGTATATCTTTTTTCTAGTCTTCCGACCACTCAAAGCTCTTCAACACTGCATGTCACCATTCACCCATTCACACACTGATGACAGGAGCTACCATGTAAGGTGCCACCTGCCCATCAGGACTGTCTCATTATTCGTACACCGCATAGCCTGCGGGAGCTATTTGGGGTTAAGTGTCTTGCCCCAAGGACACATCGACATGGACTAGTGGAGCCGGGGATCAAACCGCAGCTCTTCTGATTAAAGGACGACCCGCTCTTCCACTGAGCCACACAGTTTTAAGACATTAAACAGTCGTTCCTTCCAAGTATATACACCATCCGCCATAGAGAGATGTGAAATGTCTTGCAGATTTCAGTTCTGGCAACACCTTTGGTCACTGGTGGTGACTGTCTTAGAAAAAATACATGTCATATAACACAGCCAAACTAACTTTTTAATAATAGAATTTCCTAGAAGACAATATGTCTTTTTAACATCATCATAGGTTTCTATTATTGAAACAAAGGCCATAATTTAAGTGATTAAATCAGCAATTGATAATGGTGATGTTTGATATACACATGTTAGAGTCAGTGTATCACGCTGCGTTATGATTTGTCTCAGGTTTCCACACACATCATTGCAGTTTGAGAAAGTTGATTTGTCCTTCTTATACTATCGCAGAATGAAACATTGCAACATTTTTCTTCATAAAAGCCTTAATACACGAACCGCCTCCTTTTACTATGCTCTCCTGTCAATCAAAATACATAAAAAAGGTTTTCATTCGTGAAGATTATCTTGCTGAACAAGACCTCAAAGTATCATAAATGACAGAGATTTTTGTCAAGAGAACCAGTGTGATGCTGACTTCCGGGTTGGCCTCCAAAAACATGTCATCCCTACAGCTCTCTATAACTGCTGCTGCACGATGAAAGCCACCCCATGTTTCACCAGGCTGTTACTGTCAAACAGCAGCAGTAAGAAATGTTGGGTTAGCACTAGCAGGAACGTAACACAGCTCTGAAAAGTAGCATGAATAGTATCGAAAATATTTGGCTTGATGGAAATCTTAAGAAGTATAACTTTAACAGTCTTGTTTGTGTATCCATAATATTCATCTTTAAACATTTTACCAGTTTCACTCTTTCTTCATTATATTTGAGCAGAAGGCCACGGCTCATTTCAACACCCTCTGGCTGTGTATTACTGGTGTAGTGTAGTGAACGTCCCACTGCTCCTCTATGCATCAACGGACAACATCTGGCTCGGTGACCTTTGAGACAGACGGACCTTTTTCTGCTGTTGTTTGTGCGAGTGTATGAAGGAGCGCATGCTCTCACCCATGTACGTGTGCATCTTGTCATCTGGTAAAACACGTATACACCTCACAACCCTACCTCCCTTCAGGCCTGAGTGTCCCAGCCTCCAGAACCTGCAGATGAAACAGAATATTAACTCCATGTAAATTGGCATAACCCCCCCCCCCCCCCCTTCTCTCTGCATTCCACACCGTACATCCCTGCATTTCTCTTCAGTCGCAGATATTGAGTGTGTCGTAAAGGCGCAGCATGGGAGGATGGATCGGAGGAAGGAATGTGGAATGCTGTGCGGCAGTTAGTGAGATAAGTGGCATTTGTGTTTCCTCCCGTGGCTAATTATGCTATTTATACTCCGGCAATGGAGGAGACGCTCTGAGCTGGTACACCAAGATTAGTATTCTCACTAACATTGTTTATCCTCCTGAAAGTGATAACAGCACACACCTCTTGCTGTAGGGGTGATAGTTGTGTTTGTGTATGTCTGTATATTGGAGTGCATGGTTATGTATCTCTGTCTGGATGTGCCTGCATTTATCTTCTGAATTTTTTATGTACAGTGAAATAATATCAGATTTTTTTCATGCACTATGTCAAAGAGCATCCTGACAGTACATATAATATGATGTGCGTTATGACTGAGAACTGGGTCCTGGATCATATGTGGTTTAACCAAAGGTTGTTGTCAGAGTTTCTCCAGAATCACCGATCTCAATTCCTCTTGGTGAACGGGTAATAAATGATTAATCTTTAATTGACATGTTAGAGACAATTTCTTTGCAACCGATAGCTGATCCTTCTCAGAACATGTACAGCACCAGACAGTTTGATGCAACCTCACCATGCAGACGGCTAGAAAGAGCCCACTTCTTAAGGAAGTCTGCCTATGAAGTCCAGCCTCAGTGGAGCAGAAAAATATCACTTTTTTCTCTGCCAATTCAACATGCCTCATGGCAAGTCTACTGCCAGCAAAAGCATAGATAAATGGTTAAAGCTGAATTAATAGACTTTTGACCACAAGGGGGCAGTGCAAGAAGCTGTAAAAGCAACATTGATAAAATGTATATAGTTGTTATTGGCTAACATTTTTGCAAGCAGTTGCCTCTCTACACATCCAGCAGACATGGAGCATCATTTTCATTTATTTGAAGGCCAACTGATGAATATGAATCTAATATTCACTCTGCTTTTATCCCTGTTTTGGTCTCCTCCATCTACAAAGACAAATGTCTGGTTCTTTAGTGGCTAATTGCGCCACTATGGCCACCAGCTAGCTGCACATTCTGTCAGTGATTTGGTGTTGGGCAGGTAGCATACAGCTGGCTTATTCTGTTTGTTTTTTATTTTGCAGAGGAGAGCGGTGAGACTGAACCAAAGCAGTACAGTTGTGGGCCATAAAGAGCTGAAAGATACTAAAAAGTGTTGTGGATCTGAGGGGAACAGCAGAGCTGGGTGATAATTAACGGTGTTGAGCGACCCCTTTCACATTACACGCAGTCATTTGATCCATTGTAATAAATATTCATTATCGCAGCTTTTGTGTGGGGATCAAAAACCCACATTAAAACATAATTCACTTCAACCTATTTACCCTCATTGCACCCAATAGTGGTGATCTGTGGTAGGAACAAGTTTCGGCAGAATAGCTGCAAGAACCAGACGGAGTGTGAACCGGATTTAGGGTATTCAGAATAAATATCACGCCTCATCTACAGTATATATTACGGACATATGTACTCAATGCATACTTTGCTTGACTGCTGCTTCAGCATCCCTCCATTCATCACAAGGACAAATTGGAAAAATCATATTTTTTCCCTTCGCTTTTCTAACAAGCAGGTGACGTGACCTAACAGCTTACACAGATAACACACTGACGAATTTAGTGTTAATATTTTCAATGGAGGAAATGCAGCAAAAACAAGACACACACATGAGCAATTTTCCTAGAGCAACCTATTATCTTGTTTACAATTCAGTCAATATGCAGGGTCAGTGGAAATGAAGCCACGGTAGCACTCTTCCTGATGGGCCATCAGGGACACTTTCTCAGTTTTGACAGCAATGTATATGCTAATCACTACTACTGTGCAGGATAGCTAGGGCTAACTTTTTGCTTGACAAGGATTGTCAAGAACTAGGGATGAATTAACATATTGCTTCTCCTCTCCTGTATTTAATTACATCTTAACCAACACAAAAAGAGTTGTTGCTGCTTAGATGATACATTGTAAGATGGAAAACCTGACCTACAGTAGGTATATCCTGTGATTACACACAGATTCTGCTTTCAAATGTAGTCTGTGTATTGACAGATCAAGTTTAAGCAGGCTTTGGTTGAATGCTGGTAAACTTACCGAGTGGAGAGAAAAAGAGGTGGAACGCACTGGCCTTCATGCAACGTCTGACGATGATTTTGATTGGTTTAAAATTAGCTTGTAAACTGGCCACTGGTGAAACAATCCACTCTTACCCGTCGTGAGAAATCTATGTTTAAAAGCGCTCCTATGGCTATTATTTGTTACAATATGTTGTTGAAGGTTTAAACCAAATGAGAAGTTACTGAATGTATTATGCGATTGTGAAAAAAACTGAAATCTCACGACACCACCATATAAGGTAATGATTGTTGATAGCAGGAACTAAAGAACAAAGGAGTTTTATGATCGTAGTTAACACAGCCTTCGAGGAGAGGGGGAAGCTGTTGCAAGAAGTGGCTGACCAAAGTCCAACGGTTTACGAGAACAGGAAGAGCAGATCAGGTTTCAACCAATCCCTGGGCTGAGCGTTGTGGTGACGTATGGAAAATAGGTGGACTTTTCTGAAACTACAAGAACTAGGATTTTGCGGAAATCAACAGATCTTCTGCGGACTGTTGGGCAGCTACGCCAGCCTGTCTGGTAGAACGGATTAGATCTCTATTCCATGGAATATATATTTTTGTATTTCATAGTGTGATTCAGTTTGTAACTGCATTTGCTTTTGTTAGAGAATATATATCTTGTGATTTTAACTTGAACCAACTATTCAGCCTTATTCTGTTGACGGACCTCGAGCCAGAGGGGACTCTCTCTCTTGGAAGAACGTCTGACGCGACATCGTCAGCAGCTCTGTAAGTCTGTACTGTGAGCTGATTGGTAGCATCAGAATGCTTTTGTCATTGTGAGCATGTCAGCATGTTAAGCATAAGGTGACCATTATTTTCCATCCCCCAAACAGGGACCCTTACGTGGACCACTCGCTCATGCACGTACACATGTATGTGCTTTTGAACGCACCGTAGGTATTTTTATCAAGATGGGGGACAATTATTTCAGTACTTAGCACACCTTTCAAAACTGTTTATGTGAAACCTATACTGTAACAAAAAACACTAACTATCACTAATGTGATGTCTAAGCGTTGAAAACCATACAATATTATTATATAGCTCTAGAGGCCGGAAATCAGATGGGGAACAGGGCTCTGGAGGCCGGAAATCAGACGGGGAACAGGGCTCTAGAGGCCGGAAATCAGATGGGGAACAGGGCTCTAGAGGCTGGATCTCGGGCGGTCGACCGGACTGCAGGACATGCTTCCGAAGCGGGGGGCTCCGGCGGACGGCCGGACTGCAGGACTTGCATCCGAAGCGGGGGCTCCGGCGGACGGCCGGACTTGCATCCGAAGCGGGGGCTCTGGCGGACGGCCGGGCTGGACAGGCTCGGGGAAGCCGGACAGGACGGGCTGAGGCTCGGGGGAGCCAGACTGGACGGGCTGAGGCTCGAGGGAGCCGGACTGGATGGGCTGAGGCTCGGGGGAGCCGGACTGGATGGGCTGAGGCTCGGGGAAGCCGGACTGGCCGGGCTGAGGCTCCGACTGGAGCTCGGAGGAGCCGGACTGGAAACACTGGGGCTCAGGGGAGCCGGACTGGGAACACTGGGGCTCCGGAGAGCAGGACTGGGGCTCAGGAGAGCCGGACTGGGAAGACTGGGGCTCAGGAGAGCCGGACCGGGAAGACTGGGGCTCGTCAGCGGGCTCCGGGACGCTGCTGCTCCTCGGAGACAGCAACGGCCGGGAATGGAGGTCGCTGCTGCTCCTCGGAGACGGCAACGGCCGGGACTGGAGGTCGCTGCTGCTCCTCGGAGACGGCGGCGGCCGGGACTGGAGGTCGCTGCTGCTCCTCGGAGACGGCGGCGGCCGGGACTGGAGGTCGCTGCTGCTCCTCGGAGACGGCGGCCGGGACTGGAGGTCGCTGCGGCTCGGAGGCGGTGGCAGGGACTGAAGGTCGCTGCTCCTCGGCGGCGGCAGGAGCTGAAGGTCGCTGCTGCACGGCGGCGGCAGGGACTGGAGGTCGCTGCTGCACGGAGGCGGCAGCGGCAGGCACAGGAGGTCGCTGCGGCACCGAGGCGGCAGCGGCAGGCACAGGAGGTCGCTGCGGCACGGAGGCGGCAGCGGCAGGCACAGGAGGTCGCTGCGGCACGGAGGCGGAAGCGGCAGGCACAGGAGGTCGCTGCGGCACGGAGGCGGCAGCGGCAGGCACAGGAGGTCGCTGCGGCACTGAGGCGGCGAGGCTCAACCAAATGGCAAAGCCTGCAAGGAATAGGCTCACCTCATCGGCGGCGACCGAGTGCGGGAGCGACTGCGTCGCTGAGGCGACTGTGGCCGGGCTCGGGATAGGCTGCGGTGCCGAGGCGGCGGAGGTCAGGTCCGGGAGAGGCTGCGGTGCTGAGGCGGCGGCGGCGGCGGCCGGGAACTGCTGCGGCGACGAGACGTCGGCGGCTGGGTCCGGGAGAGGCTGCGGCGCCGAGGCTGCGGCGCCGAGGCGGCGGTGGCCGGGTCCGGGAGAGGCTGCGGCGCCGAGGCGACAGCAGGAGTCGGTCGGACCGTCGACAGGACAAGGGGAGCTGGAGTCGACAGGACACGGGGAGCTGGAGTCGGTCAGACCGTCGACAGGACACGGGGAGCTGGAGTCGGTCGGACCGTAGACAGGACACGGGGAGCTGGAGTTAGCTGTGGCCTAGCGGGAGCAGGGGATCGCTGCGGCCCAGCGGAAACGGGGGATCGCTGCGGCCCAGTGGGAACGGGGGATTGCTGCGGCCCAGCGGGAACGGGGGATCGCTGCGGCCCAGCGGGAGTCTGCACCTTCCTCTGCCTCCTACGAGGGTTGACAGGGCAGTCCATCAGGTCACAGTTTGCCTTTTGGAAACTCCGAGGCCCTCCAGAGGCCAAGCGGGTACCCTCAAACTGTTCATACCACTCAGGGGATAAGGGCTTCAAACCTAGGTCACGGTTCGCCTTCTGGACGCTCCGAGGCCCTCCAAAAGCCGGGCAGGTTCCCGAAAACTGTTCGTACCATCCCGGGGAGAAGCGCTCAAAGCGTTGGTCCGCTGCGGCCAACACGTCCGGGTCTGCCTTCTGGATAAGGCGGTAAGCCATGAATTGTTCATACCACTCAAACTGGTAGTCTGCTGAGTCCCTTCTTGGCCAGATTCTTCTGTCACGGGGCATGGTGGAGGACTCAAGCGCAGACCAGGCAAAGTAGTGTGAAACGGGTATATTTAATGAACAAAATAATCCAATCGCAGACCATACAGGAATCGGCAGGGGATCCACAGAACAGACAAGAGACGAGGGAGGAAATTCCAGCAGGACAGGGAAGACAGACGGGAAAACCGGGAACAGGACAAGCCGAACAGGCGGGTAGACAATACAAGAATCTGGCAAGGAGTGACTGAGGGGCAGGAGTTTATGTAGGGGGAAGAACAGGTGAGAGGAGTTGTGCTGATGAGGGGGAAGTGCTTGATTAGTGATCAGAGGCAGGTGAAGGGAATAGGCTGAGGGAGTGACTGACAGGTAGAGTGAGGAGGGTAGAGAAACAAAGAACACAGAGGCAAAGCCTAATCATGACACCATCTTAGTTTAGCATGTTAGTGTGCTGTCATCGCCACAAAGAACAAAGTACAGCTGATGCTGTAGGAATGTCATTAGTTCTGGAGGTATTTGGTCATAAACCAAAGTATTGGACAAATCAAAATTTCGACCCAATGATGGCGTTATATTGAAATTTAAGGTGTCGTCAAAGTTATTACAATTCATCCTGAGGGATACGTGAACATCCGTTGAATAGTTGTTGAGATATATCACAAAAAGAATGTGAGAAAAATAATCTTTATAGTGTCACGCAATACTCAACAGTCTCACGTCAGGGTTCATGAAATACTCACGAAGTGCAATCTATTGGTTTTGTGATGAGCGACACCAATTGTCCATTGCTTTTGTGACGCTCAGCGCGGCTTCTTTTTTGGAACGATTATATGACCAGTTGGTGTCCCTGTACACAAAACCAATAGATTGCATTTCGTGACTATTTCACGAATTGCCATAATACTGGGCTGCCATATGCTACATTGCAGCCTAATGAGTGTATATCTAGTAGTTTACCTGCAGTTGCATAAGAAACATACATACACCTCATACTATCTCGCAGCTGGAGGACTGAGACATGCAGCAACAGTACAGGACAGTTTAGAAGACTTTCCATCAAAATCACAACCACTGTACTGCTAGTCCTCTCAGCCTCGCCGTACCTCAGTTTGTCATCTGTCATAAGTGGGGGTCATAGAAGGGAGATGATGGATTTTGTAGCATCTCACTTTGATAAAAAGTGACACAGCTGAGTCATGTGTTATCAGCTCTTTGTGTTCAACGGGCAGAAACAAGAGAACCCCATTGTCTCTCTGAAGATGAATACTCGTTTTCATTTCCACAGATATAGGATGGATTACCATGCAATGTTTTTAAAAGATTAGAACCCCTCCTCCCCACAAATCCTGGTGCTAATGAATCATGCAGTTTAGTTTTCATCCCATTCCTCTGCCCTCTCCCACCGTTCAGATTTGATTGTTATGGAAGTTAAGCTTGAATGCCTTTTTAAAAAGGAAAACATTACAAGGTCTGGGTCAGGCAAATGAGAAATGATAGCAAATTGTTTGTAAAATCAAACTGTAACAAAATAGCAAAAAGAATTTAGTTTTGTGTCAGGGCAATACATTGTGCCTACCCCACATGAGCTGGTTTGTTTTTGTGTTGTTTGGGCTTGTTTCAGGTTCTAAGCACAATTTAATCAACCATTGCCGGTGCAGAAAACAAAGGCAACTGTGGTTTGCGAGACAATAGCAAAGACACAAATTGGATTTTACATTTGTTTCTGCAATTAAACAGTTGAACTGCTGATTATCACTTTTCAATTTCCTCCTTCCCCAGCTGCAGCTACTCTCCCTCCCTCCATCTGTCTATCTATCTATTTCTCTCTCTGTCTGTCTGTCTATCTATTTATCTCTCTTTGTTTATCTCTCTGTCTATCCGTCTATATATCTGTCTGTCTAACCGTCTATATATCTGTCTGTCTGTCTATCTATCTATCCATCTTAAAGGATGATATTATCATCGTCAAGCCAAAAAAACCATTAAAATATAATGTAATCCAAATAATTGCAGCCACCTGTGTTCACTTGTGAATAATCCTCTTTCAGATTTCCATGAACTACAGTGTTGTTCCTCCCAGAGCCAAATCCAATCATTACAGTATCACCACTGGCCCTGCATAGCTGATTTGTGTGACAATGGACAATTTAGTTGCATCTGTTGCCTGTGATTGATGTGAGGAACAAAAATCCATTTTGCAGTTTTCACAGACAAAATGAAAACACAGGAGGTGTGTATCGACTACTGGCCAATAGATTATGTTATTGGAAGTGCAATAATTCTTGGTTGGCATGTGTATAACTGATTGAATTAGTTTTCTGTCACTTGTTTGGTTCTCATTTGGGTATCACACTGCTCCAAAGCAATGCAGCTTGTTATTGTTTAATAAAAACCAAATCAATTGGGTTAATCTCAGTGTTTTGGTTTTACTGTGTCTTCAAACCCACAAGCTTTCCCTTGGTAAAGCAGTGGAAACACTCACTCAGTATTTCTCATAAAATTGCATGTTACTGTACTGCTTCTGAAACAAGGGCCCTCTTTGTCTGAACTCTATACACAAAAACAACATACACAAAATATAAAATATCTTACATCTCAACACTTAATTCGAAATGACTTCCTGATAACTTTACACAGAACACCAAATAAACAGCTCTTTCCACATGCCAACGGCATATTAATGTGCTGAGTATAAAACACTATTGTCTACAGTTTTTTGTAGCATGCTGTAGACTATGAACACAAATCAGTACCAGACACAGTGACTTTATCTGTATTACTGCATTGTGCTGTAAACTAAATACAATATTGTGGGGCCATGTGCTTGGCTTCGCCACAAGCTTTGAAACAAAGGAATCTGGGCCTGCCGATTCTGCAGGCAGGCCCATCCTGATTTGGGTAGGGGGCATCCAAACCCCCACCAGAGAGGATTTGACACTCACCTGTGAAATCGTCACCCATATGCAACACTGCGATCCCATTGGCCGAGGGCCATAGACACCCCAGGACCCCCTGCGACTCAGCCACTGAGCGCGCCTGAACGCGTGGCTTATCCCCCAACCTCCGTTGGTGAAAGGAGACAGGAACACATCGTTGCTGTTTTAAAAGACAATCCTAGGTTAAACAGTTTTACATTCGCAGGACGAATCGACTGAGCTGTTTGTTTGTTTTGTTTTGCATCCTGGAAGAGGAAGCGGACAATTTTCCTGCAGAAGTGAAGAAACGGACTCTTCAGAGAAAGAGAAGCATTCCTCCTCTTCTTTCGAGCCAAGTCGACTTTGTTCCAGTTGTAAGGAAAGAACATCCCTTTACTGAGCTGAAGAAAGTATCTCTGACACACAGAGAGTTTATCACCGCACCGCACGGAGCCGCGCCGCCTGAGTTCCGCCGAGGATCTCAAAAGGACCGCATCTTCGACCACAAAATCACCTCATAGTAAGGCAAAGAGAGTCTGGGCAGATTTAGGTTATTATCTTGTTTGGGTTGCTTAAGTTACTGTGTCATCTTTATAACGTGGTGTGTATGCTCAATAATCGCAGAGATTAACGATCGAGATCGTTAATGTTGTGTAGAAGTTACTGTGTATTTCATACTCCTGCAATCGCGTTGAGATCATACACTGCTAGTGAGGCCGGAAGATGTTTCTCATCAGTTCAGAGGTCAGAGAACCGCGGCTGTGAGAATCATAGATTGTCAGTCGTGTTTGTGTAGATGAGAAAGCAAGTTTCCGTACTCCACCGCGGCGGGGAAGATCTTATTGTGTTTTTGGAGGATTTATTTTGTTTTGTTTGCTTTCTCTCTTCTGTAACTAACCCACACCCACATATAGCTTTAAGCTAATGTAGCTCACGTTGCCTGAGCTGTTGTCTTGCCTCTCCCTCCCACACACACACACTCTCCCTCTTACCAGCATTTGTTGATTTTAGATATCGTGCTCATAAATGTATAGTTTATTGTTAGTTTAGATATTAGTTGACTAGATCATTATTATTGGAACTTAATAAACTATGTTATACTTTAAAGGACCAGCATTCTGTGATTACTTTGTGCATGTATTGTGATTATAGCTGGATATGTGGCCTGTGCTCGAACTTAAACCTTGACTTTCACTCTGAATGTGGAATAGTACTTTGACCATTGACATTGTGAGTGAATACTAATTATGAGACTTAGTTTATAGTTTGGTGATTGATAATTGAGTTTGGCTATTTCAATGGCAGTGTTTAGCAAACAACAGACACAGGTTTTCAGTTTTGAGTAATATGAGAAATGGAGATAGAAGTGTGTTTTTAGAATTTCAAACATGCTTTCAAACGACGTGCTTATGCTTAGCATACTTAGTCCACACTCATGGACCATCTGGGCTCTCAGGGCCAGCAATATGGAACTAAATCCAGGTCAAAAGTTTTGTTCCATTTGAAAAAAAAAATTTGAACCTGAAAGTTGAAGTCTTGAACATTGGAAAATACAGCAATGTATTCAAAATAAAAATAAGTTAATGAAAAGTATTTTTGGGTTGAATATAATTTTGATTCAGTTTAATACATTTTTTTTCATTTTTCACTTTCATATATATTTTGATATTTGAGTTCTTGTATTTTTCAGTTTCAGATTTTATATTTTCAGATTCAAATAAGTTTTTTTTAGGTTTCAAATCAGCTTTTCATTTTCAGGTCATTTTTTTCAGTCCAGATAGTTTTTTTCAGATCAGACTTTTCACCCTGATCTAACGTGGGGGGCGTGGCATCAAGTGAGAGGGGCATTTCACCATGAGTGACAGCATAACAAAGAAGGCTGAGGACCATAAGTGATTGGTCAGTGGGCTCGCGTGACACGTTGGGCGGTGACAATACCAATATCTACTGCCTCTGCCGAGCGGACATTTTCAGCCCGCAAATGCATTCAAACGTATTCAGGAAATACAACTGGGGAGGCTCGACTGTCTTCACTGGCGTCCATGAATCGAGAAGGACTTCTTACTGGAACTAAAACGCACGGATGTACTGAACAACCGTGAGATTAAACTCTTTGTTAACAAAGAAAGGAGGATGGACTTTGTCTTTAAGTGAACAGCAGCTTTGGTAAGTTAACTGCTTTTGTTTTTACATCTCCAGTAGCTTTAATATGCTTGTTTATATATTATTATTTGTACAAATTGTTTTTATGAAGATGGATTTTTGTTCAGTTTAATATGTGATAAGAACTATTGTTACGTCCAATGTTGCGCTGTGGACATATTTAGTTGGTGCCAGTGTTGGCAACTTGGTGACTTTCTCGCTAAATCTGGCGACTTTCCGAACCCTCATGGCGACTTTTTTTGTCAAAAGCTACTTATATAGCCACTTTTTCTGGTGTTGTTGGAGACTTTTCTGGTGTTTTGACTCTGACCTGAAAGCACGTACATTCTGCACTTTCGTGAACGAGCAGCGGGTGCTACCGTGAGCCGCCGCAAAGCACTCACAGGCGGTCAGTCTCACAGCAGCCTCGCGCTGCAGTCAGAGCAGAGAGGAGACACACTCTCGGCATATTCATGTATCTGCACTCTGCAGTTAGTGTATTCATAGGTATTGAGCTTCATTTTTACGCGAAACAAATAATAACCGTAGCTGTGTTTCAGCTGCAGGACAGCAGTGAAGGCCCAGGTATAAAATACACGGCCCGCCACTGCATCTGACCAATACACGTGTTACCTGGACAAACACCTAATTGCTTGAATGTCGACTCCTCGATTAGGATGTAAGCATTGAAAAAAGGCCGCAGGTGAGGTCCTGTTTACATCAGGAATGTAGGCCAACATAGCAGCAAGAGGGAGTGTGAGAGGAAGAGTGAGAAGCATACGGTTCACTGACTTGAACAATTTTTCTATAGAATTCTCTACATACAGAACAATTATCATGACCAATCCCACCAAAAGATATAAGTGCTTTTGATTGAACACACAGTGTGTAGTTGGTGGAACTCTGGTAATATGAAAGAAGTGTGTGCCATTTGGTGCAAAAGTTTGATTTATGGAGTTTTGAATGCAGTGCTTCATTTTGAGTTAGTTTTTTTTGTAACTTTTGAGACGTAGTTTTTTGTGTGTTTTGAGAAAATGAGTCCTGTTTTCAAATTAGCAATTGAAAAACACTGCAATTTCTTTCATATTTATATGTAAATTGTTTTCAAATGTGGTAAAACCTACAAATAAAGTTTTCTTTAGCCTCGAGACAAACAAGTTGCTTTTGTAAACGGTAACCTTTATCATCAGGTTTTTAGGAATGAATCATGCATCAGTGCAGTTAAAGGAATTAGATCAGGAATAAACTGCACACTGCACAGGAAGTTTGGCTGCTTCTTTTTTGCTTGGTGCTTTGAAATTTAGGACAGAACTGGTGTAGACTTAAATGTTAGGGTTAGGGTTACGCTTCAATTACACAAGTGTGTGGCTGATGTGATGCTTGTAGTTCATATGCTGATACATTTTATCTTTAATTATATTTCTTTTCCCTTTGGATAGGTTTGCTGTTTCCCCCTGCTCCCAGCCTTTATGTTAATAACTAACTCCATGGACTTAGCTTAGTTAGTTTAACATTAGTTTAGATATGAGAGTGGTATTGATCTTGATCTGCTTAACTGTCCAAAAGAAATGTGTGTAATAAGAAAAATCCAGATCCAGCTGCTTCTTGTCTTTGAGCTAAGCTAAGTGTCTCTTGGCTATAACTTCATATTTAGAGCACAGACATGAGACTGGGACTTTCTTGACTAACGCTCAAGAAGAAAGTGAATTTGAACTATTTCTGTCAAAGCTCAGCATATAACACCAACACCATCTATGTAGACATTCAGTCAGAATGGGTTTTGTACATGTTGCCTCTGGGTCTGCAAACTTTCTCATGGCGATAGAAATGAGGCAATTAGAATGTAGAGGGCAAATACAGTAATCAAGCTGTTCTATACAGGCCCCCCAACACACACATTCATACAAACTCCAAAGCCTTCACAGCCTTCCTCACAATCTCAGCAGTTCAACCACGACCCCAACTTATACATTCACTGACTCACACACAGCTGCCAATCCACACACTCCAACACACACTCGGTTTTGTCCAGGCGTGATAAGGATCTGGTGAAGGTCGTGGGAGGGATCTCATTCTCAGCAGAGATGAGACTGCTGATAGCGTCAGTCCTACGGGCAGATTAGCCCAGTCTGATTCCACCGCCGCCCCAGTCTTCCCAGTGGTGTCATAGCTGCAGCACTGATGCTATCGTGTCCAGCCAGCCACCGATGACCGTTAAAGCACATTAGAGATTCCATTTAACTCAGTGGCATGCACAGGAAGAGTGTGAGGAGTGTGTGTGTGTGTGTGTGGTTTGGTGTTTGAATATATTTTTAAAAGGATGAATAAGATCTGAACCCGCTCCACATATACTCAACTGGGAGCTGCCAAGTACAACCAAAGTTTTCTGAGTAGCTCAAGTGGAGTAATTCTGGGACTGTGTCTTGCTCAGGGCACATCAAAGCTGGCTGCTGAGGGAGGGGTGAGTTTTTCTCTCTCAGTTCACCCCACCTCCCAGAGTTCCCTAGCCAGCCCGGAACTCAAGAATAATAATCTGTAGGTCGGAAAAATGGTTACGTCGACAGCCTGAAGGTGAAAAGACAGACAGGAAAATGGAAGAATCATTGTCTTGTCTGCAGTTGTCGGAAGTTATTGCATTGTGAAACTTGGTGTTGAAAGGGAGGCCGTTTTTCTTTGTTGTCATCTTGGAGATTCAAACTTGACAAGTCGATCTATTTTAATCACGAAGATCTTAGGACCCACAGTGCATCTCACCACTTTGAATATCACATTCACCGCATTCCGCTGGTAGTTGTGTTTTTTTTTAGAAAATGTGTTTTTGTGCGAGAGTGACAAAAAGCCAAGTTTAAAAATAAAATAGTGGCTAGAAGGTGATCATTAGAGCTGTTACCAAAGAAAATATTTGTTTAAAAAATCAAGCCCCCTACAACCTTTGTCGATAATTAAAATGCAGACATGAATATTTACAACCATCTTTGGATACAAATACTTGTTTTGACTGAGGACGAATCATCAGTGCTGTTATTAAGAAAGGATAATATGAGGAATCTAGTTTATCACCCTTTAAGTATGAAAGACCCTTAGTTATGGATTGCACAGATTTATAAAGTGAATTATTAAAAGGGGTTTCTTTGGCGTTCATGAATTGGCACAGGATTAAACTGAAAGTATTCACATTTATATTTAGCAGGATTGTAGTGTTGAATTGTGATAATCCCTTTGGTTGTGATAATCCTTTTGGTTCTGGGCTAGTCTTTTTTGCAGAATTCCTGCGGGTTGATTCATTTAAAAAAATGTTTCTAGTGATGTCAGATAAATGTATTATTTAAAGCAAAAATAAATAAATCAAAGATACATTTTTACACGTGAAGAGAAACCTCAGATGAACTTAAAATTTCTGTAGTAATTCAAATACAATTATTTTCACTCACAGACAAACTGAATTGAGGTGTATGGACAACATACAGTATACATTTCAGAAATTGTAAATGTGATATGTCAATGTGATATGTTGATATGTTTTTGCCAACTTTTTATGAAAAGCATGCATGGGGAGTTCCAGCTAAGTTAATGGCCGTATACCTTTGACAGTTCAACACTATCAAGACTTTACAGTCTCAGTATTGCTTTACTCTACTGCCCACATACTGTAAAATACAGCAGTGTCTTGTTCAACCATTTTTCTCAAGGTCATTTTGGGCTATACAATGTAGCATCATTTGAGAATTTGTTCTGATAACATTTGAAAAGTCCAGGGGAGACATTTATGTGCATGAGTGGGGTGACTGTGGCTAGTGGGGCGACTGTGGCTAAGTGGAGCGCAGGGCCGTCCTTCAATCAGAGGATTGGTGGTTCGATCTCCGGCTCCGCTAGTCGCATGTCGATGTGTCCTTGAGCAAGACACTTAACCCCAAAATTTGCTCCCGTAGCTGTGCCTACAGTGTAGAAATGTTCTGAATCTGAATTGTAAGTCTCTTTGGATAAAAGCATCTGCTAAATGATTGTAATGTAATGTGAGGAGCCAACAGGAAGTCAGTCAGCTTGGCCAGAGGAAATTACATGCTATTGACTCAGGCTATATCCACACTAATACGTTTTTGCTTTAAAACAAATACGATCTCCGTCCACACGGTGTTTCAGCATAGTTTTTGAGATGATCTTCGTCCAGAATAAAAACGGCTGAAAGCGAATATCACGTGACTATTATTAACGTACACTGGGCATGTAGGTGGGTGCCAGTGTAAACAGGAAGTAGATTATTACTTCCGTATTTTTTTAACTAAGCAACCAAAGTAGTCTTTAATAATGACAGGTCGTGTTTGATACTTAAGATCTTCCTCTATAAACTCAAACAGACACATTTCCGGGAACATTTTATTTTTCAGACTTTAATTTCTAAAATTTACTTTCAAATCAACACTTACAAAAGTTCAATCAGGAGAGACTTGTTTATAATTTAGCAATGATTTATTATACATGCATCAAATATGAAAAGTGCAAAGTCTTTGGCGATTGGACTCCATCCTGAAGTAATATCACCGAGGGTAGGGATACTGAGGTCCAATAGGCCTAATCCCCCCTGGAGTCCAGACACTGGTGGTGGTGGTGAAGGGAGTTGCTGCAATCTGATTATGAATCAGGAGCATGACTGTGACGGTGACTGGAGGTGACTGGGGTGGAGGGGGGTTGCATCTGCTAAACACTGAAATGACAACTGACAGCAGCAGAGAGGAGAACACTATTTAAAGTTTGACAGCAACGATGTGATTGGCTTAAGGAAACTGTGTGCAGAATCTGGTTGGTTACTTAAAAGTGCACGTCCCCAATCAGCTGATAGAGTAATTACAAGGAGAGGAGAGACAGATATTACGAGTGAGTGTCTTCCTGACTGAATTTGCGTTTGTGCTTCATTTTAATAGATTATGGCCCATAAATTTGTTCAACACAAGTCTCTCACTCGTTTCCCCTCGGTTTCGTTGTTGTCTGGTTAACATATCTGCAGAAGTGGCGTTACTTAAGTAGTGAAGTTCTATGACAAATAAATCAGCTTTGACTACTGATTCCACATTGGACACAAACAATGTTTGGTGTTTTTCTCTATGGCGAGTTTGTTGCTTTTATACTTCCTGGTTCACAATTGAGTTGATTGCATACAAATTGATTTTGTGGTAATTACAGTGCACTACCTTTCGTAGGTATAGCTAGGCACTGTGTATGAGAACAGTCTGCAGTATTTGAAGCACTATGACACTAATAAGTTACCAACAAGAGTGTGTATTACATTGGGAAAAAGTATGTAGGAATTTAAACCCGTTAAATACATATTTAATTGATGTCCTTTCATCATCCTCATTAATTACAGTCATAATGAAAACAAATAAATAATATTGTTGGCGCCTCACCATCTGCTCAGAACAAAGACTTGGGCCTACTTGTCCTGCTGAACTGTCAGCACCCGGATTTGAGTTAAGATTCACACCAACCCCCCCCCCCGGGAGACGTTAAGTATCACCTATGTGTTTATTTCATCCAAAATTCAACACAGAGCTCATTGGATGAGGTCCATAAGCACCGCAGTGGACTTCCTGTTTTATGGCCTTATGTCACAGCATCTATAAAAATCACCTCCAATGCGCCGCCGTCCCATCCTACTTGCGTTGGTGAATGGAGGCACACTAACAACAATTGCTTTATAAGAAACCCTAGGTCATAATCTTAATTTCGCTGGACAAATAGACTTCTATGCCCCATACCATTCTTTACCCGTTAACGTCGACATTTTGCCGGTCATAAGGAAGAATAATTCCCCTAATTTCCGAGGAAAACTCTGCCACACAGAGTTTATCGCTGCGCAGCTTGAAGATCCGAAGCCGAGTTTTAACCATGAAACTCAAAAGACCACTTTGACCGCTACAAAGTCATCTCACATTAAGAGGCTTGTGTCTGGGCAGAGATAGGTCATAGCGTGTTAATTACATTGTTTATTTTGTTTTGTTTCAGTTTTGTTCTAAAAAAAACAACAGTATTAACAGAACGTCAACGTTATGAAGGAAGCTTCAAACTATTTGACATAGCACTAACACAATTATAAAATAAAGGACCTCTGGGTGAAAGTCCTTGCTGGAAGTCTTCACTTTCACCATTGTTTCTTGGGCATAAGCCATTTATGGATGTTTGTCCCATAATTGCTGTGAGTCTTTCACGGGCTGTTTCTTTTTACCGAAGCTACAGTCCTATCTCAGGGGACACAACATTAACCGCCTCAGTTATTGCAGCCCAAGCCTTTTTTTTCCATCATCGTCACTCCCGTGGAAACACTTTGGAAAAGAGTGTGTTTTCTGCCTTCCACCTTGGCATTGTCTCAATTTCTTCAGGAGTGAAATTACCAGGCTTTTCTCTTTTACAACAACTTCACCGCTTCCTCTATGATAAACCTCTTGGCAAACATATTACCTCACAGAGAAATAGGGAAGTAGCATTATGCTGATTGCAAATCAGTGGGGACATGAGAGGGATTTTGATTCTAGCCCCCCTTTCTATATCGAGTTTCTCTTTCATAATGGCCAGAATGTTTAATTTATTTTCATGATAAATGTAATTTATACTTATTGTAGACCGAAAAAAATAAGAAGCGTGTGCTCATCTGTAAATAACAATCAAAATCCTCGATTAAATGGAGTCGTGCAAGTCACTGCATTTTCCACAACACTGTCCTTCAAATACTTTAGAATAAAAGTAGTTTGTGTTAAGAAAGTCACACATGCATCTCACACAGGCAGCGTGGCCAAGCAAATGGTGGCAAGCTCAAAATTGACCGGTGCGCTGGTGTAATGAATCTGACGGTAGTTTAGCATGCACACTTATTTTCAGTGGCGGGCCGTGCATTTTATACCCGGGCCTTCTGTGCTGTCCTACTACAGTTTAACAGCTACGGTGCAGATACATGAATCCGTGCGTGACGGGACGCTGCGTCATTAATGGACAATGCATAGTCATATCAACGTGATTAACACAATGACAACAACAAAGTTATAAGAACCAGTCACATATATTCATATGACAACAAAGCATGACACATCAATCCAGCAAACCTGCAGCGGATCCACGCATTCCACCACACAAGAGCACAAGCCATTCAAATATTATTCATAAAAACGACACGATAGACAAATGAACAGTAGTAACGTTACTGCAGATGTAAAAAAATAAACAGTTTGTCACTCACCGAATGCTGTTCACTTAAAGACAAAGTCGATCCTCCTTTCTTTGTTGACAAAGAGTTTAATCCCAGTAAGAAGTCCTTCTCGATTCATGGACGCCAGTGACAGTCGAGCCTCCCCAGTTGTATTTCTTCGGTTTGCGGCGGCTGGTTCGCAGCGGGGCCAGGATCCCAGACCACCGGCCGGCGGACCGTGGTTGTGGAGCTCAGTTTCCCTGCGAACGTGTTTCTCCAAAAGTTTTCAAAAGCACCGTAGTGTCCTGCCGTGCTATGGTGTCCTCAGGTTAGCGTAGCGTAGCTCCAAACACCAAGACGCTCAGTTGAAGCCATAAAATTTGTGACGCTGTCAGCCAGGAACACCGTTCATACAAATAAATAAACTACACCAAGCAAAACCCTAAACATTTTATAATTTCTTCCATATCTTTCAATTTGAACTCTTATTATTCCAACTAACTTCTGCCAGCTTCCTTAAATTTCACATTAGTCTGGCCCACTGACCAATCATGGCGCATGTTAATGCTGACGTACTTAGCAGGCTACATCGGTGCCACTGGCACGTCAATGAATATGCCCAACATGTCAAACTAAAGATCTGATTGGTTGAAGACTATGACAATCAACAATAATGTCCCCATTCACTTAAACTGCACAGGCTCTCTAGCGGGCATTGGGCCTCTCTCCTTACATAGAGAAATAGAGGATGAATCTGATTGGATAAAAGCTCTACTTAAAACAAGCTGTGCTGGAAGCAGTGCTGCAGGCTGGAAGCAGAGCAACAGAAGAAGACAGTAAATGTGCAATGAGAAAATAAGCTAATGGGAAAAATAATTATAATACATATAGTGTATTTGTGAAAAATTATTAAATAGCTATTACTTTGTGATTCTGTTTAGGCCAGCAGAGAAGGCTTTGCTGGCCCTGACGGTCCACCACTGCTTATTTTGTAAGCAAAGTTTGACCATTTCTATGCACATATTAATGAATGAGACCCTGTGTATTGTTCATTTAGCCTCCGAGTCCCCACCCAATTCAGATGTGACAAGTACAAAATTCAATGTATGGCGAAAACAACAAAAATGATATATGAATACATTACTGAGCTACATGTGATTGCACAGCAGCTGGTTCTGAGAATAGCTTAACACTTATTTACTTGAAGTCCATGCAAAGTTTTTTCTACAACTATAGTCTGTATGGTCAGGGCAAAGGTCCAAATATGGTTTATTTTATGATATTCAAAATATATCAATGCAGAATACATATTCATTTAATGCCATTCTGATTCATTTGAATGATAATTGCAAGAGACCGCATCGAAAGACCTTCTTTTCCTTTCTGCCATGAAGGACTCGTGTTTGATAGCAGAGTCTCAAAACTAACGACTCTTTCAATGTAAAGGCTATTTTGTTGAAAATTAGATATATTCTCTGACCTCTAGGCTGTTTTTTCATTCATCAGAACTTTTTCATTTCAAAACATGTGGTGAAGCCTGACCGGAGTGGCTTCTGAAGTGGTAGGAGGCAGACACGAGAGACTTTGTTCCAATAACAAAAGGTGTTTTATTTACAAAAAGTGCACTGCTACACGTGTAACCAAACATATATCAAACAAAACAAAAGGTTAACTTGGCGGAACTGAATAAACTCAACTCATCATAAACTAACATAATCACGTGCACACAGCTACACACTGATCTTCTCCTTCCCGTTCAGTCACAGTCATCTCCTTTATATAGAGCCTCCTATCAGCAGGATCTAATTCAGTGCAGGTGACACCAATTACCTACACATACTCTACTCCTCCCCCCCATACTTGGTCTGACCCAATGACATCACGGATGACATCATCCAGTGTATAAATAGAGGCAATGGTTGGGTGCCTTCCCCTTTAGCCTCTGGAACACATGGTGGGTATGATAAACAAACAATTGTCAAGCATGGTTAGATTTATAGATGAATGCAATATGGGGACAAATGGTGTGTTCTCACCCACTTTGTCACACACCCCCCCCCCCCTTACAATGTTACTCCTCAGAGTCACGGGACAGGAAGTCAGCGATGACATTCTTGTGTCCTGGTCTATACCGAATCTGAAAACAATAAGGCTGGAGAGACAAGTACCATCTGGTAATTCTAGCATTAGTGTCTTTCATTCTGTGGATCCACTGCAATGCACGATGGTCCGACTCAAGCACAAACTCTTTGCCAATCAGGTAGTATTTCAAGGTGTACCAAATGCCCATTTAATAGCTAGAGCTTCCTTTTCCACTGTTGAATACCTCATTTCCCTTGGGAAGAGTTTCCGGCTGATGTACTGCACAGGCAACTGGTTTCCATCCTGCCCTTGCAATAACACTGCTCCGAGACCTACTCCAGAAGCATCTGTCTGGACAGTAAAGGGAAGAGTGAAATCTGGACACTGCAAAACCGGTTCTTGACACACACAGTTTTTCAAGTCCTTGAAAGCATCCTCACTTTCTTGAGTCCATTTAACCTTCATTGGGCTGGATTTGCGAGTCATGTCAGTTAGTACTGCAGATCTTGATGAAAAGTTCGGAATAAGTCTGCGATACCAACCTACTAACCCCAAGAATGATCGTAGCCTCCTCTTGGTGTTAGGTGGTTGTGAAGCTGCAATCGCCTCAACCTTTCCTACCTGAGGACGGATGCCTCCACCTCCAATCACATAACCAAGGTACTGGACCTCTGGCTTAGCAATGTGACACTTCTTAGCATTGATGACCAAACCAGCACTGTGGATGCGGTGAAAGACATCAGCAAGATGTTGAACATGCTCCTCCCAGGTCCGGCTGAAGATAACTATGTCATCAATGTACGCTGCTGCGTAGTCGTCCGCTCCTCTTAAAACATCATCAACCAATCTTTGAAATGTTGCTGGTGCACTGTGTAAACCAAAGGGCATCATTCTGAATCTGAACAGGCCACTAGGAACCCTGAATGTTGTTAAGTCCTTCGAAGATTCCGTTAAGGGCACTTGCCAGTACCCTTTACACAGGTCAAGGGTTGTTAGGAAGTTGGAATTTCCCAAGCGCTCAATCAGTTCATCAACCCTTGGCATTGGATAGGAATCAAAGGCAGACACAGCATTTAACTTTGAAAAGTTAACACAGAATCTCAGCTTAGGGTCATTTTTCTTTGGAACCAACACCACAGGGCTACACCACTCACTACGCGAAGGCTCGATGATTCCTGTAGCCAGCATCTCCTCCACGTCTTGCTTCAGTCCTGGAACAAGTCTGGCTGGAATGCGGCAGGTGGTGTCCCTGATTGGCTGCTGTTCTGGTGAATGCAGACGAATTTGATGGTCAATGAGGTTTGTACAACCTGGCTTTAGACTGAAGAGCCCTTTTTGCATGTGGGCCTGGAGTTCCCAGCGCTTTTCTGCCGTAGGATGACTCAGATCTGGAAACACTGGAGTGTCAGTTGAAGTGGGAAAATACTGCTCCTGAAGTTCTTCCTTATCAACAACTGTGCGTGCCCACATGGTTAAAGACTGCTCTGATTGGTCTACCCACTCTTTTAGAAGGTATACGTGAAAGACTTGATGCTTTTTCCGACGGTCTGGTAACAAGAGTTCATACGTAACAGGGCCAGCCTTTTTGTAATCTTGTACGGCCCCTGCCACTTGGCAAGGAGCCCACTGTCAGACGTTGGCAGCAACAAAAGAACTTTCTGGCCCTCCTGGAAAACTCTCCTCTTAAAAGCTTTATCATAACTCTTCTTTTGTTGCTGCTGTGCTTGAGCCAGATTACCATTGGCAAGCTCCTGAAATTGGTCCAGTTTGTCTCTCATCTTCAGGACATATGAGAGCTCACTGCACTGCTGTCGTGGCATCGGACCCTCCCAGGCATCCTTCAAGACATCCATTGGACCCCTCACTGAATGTCCATAGAGCAGCTGGAAAGGTGAAAACCCTGTAGATGCTTGTGGGACCTCTCTGTATGCAAACAGCAAGAATAGCAGCCATCGGTCCCAGTCTGACCCTGAGTCATTCACAAACTTCTTCAGCATAGACTTGAGGGTTTTGTTAAAGCGCTCCACGAGGCCATCCATTTGTGGATGGTAGGGGCTGGTCTTTACACCCTGAATTCCCAGCAGGCTGTACACCTCTTTTAGTAGGTGCGAGGTGAAGTTGGTGCCTTGGTCTGTGATGATCTCCTTTGGGATTCCGACTCTGGAAAACAGCTGAATGAGGCAGTTGACAATTTGGCGAGCCTTGATCTTCTTCAAGGGAAAGGCTTCAGGATATCTTGTGGCATAATCGCAGACTACCAGTATGTACTTGTGGCCTGCACTACTCCTTTCTAGAGGACCTACAATGTCCATGGCAATGCGTGAAAAGGGTGCATCAATGATGGGCATGCTAATGAGGGGAGCCCTATCTCCATTCTTGCCTGGAGCAGTTAACTGACACTTTGGACAAGACTGGCAACATTTCACTGTGTCAGTGTACTGCTGGGGCCAATAGAAACGGGTAACCATCCTCGCAAATGTTTTTGCCTGTCCCAGGTGTCCTGCCCATGGGATAGAGTGGCTCAGGTTAAGGATTGTGGGCCTTAAACTCTGGGGAATGACTAACTGGTCACCAATCTGGCTACGGCGATACAACATGTCTCCCTTAACCACAAATGCTTCCTTTCCCCTATCCCTCACTTGGGCTGACTCGGGCACACATTTAGCAAACAACGTTGCAAGTGTGGGGTCCTCTCGCTGTAGCTTAGCAATGTCGCTAGGAATAGCAAAATGATCGAATTCTAAAGGCTTCGACACCTGTTCAGCAACTTTTGTTCCCCTTACTCTGTCCCGTCTCCGCTGTCTTTTGCTTTTCCTTTCCTTACACAATTTGGTGCGCTCAACACCAGGCACTTCCTCGTTTGCAAACGGTAACTCCTCCCACTCCGCTGTTGACCTAGCTTGTTCTTGCTTGGTTTTTGACCTAGTGACAGCTAGCAAACTTCCACTGGTGCAGCTAGCTCTAGCCTCACAAGACTGCTTGGCTATCAGTTCAGCAAGGATAGGGAGATCTGAGCCTAACACAACCTGATAGGGCAGTTGTTTAAATACTCCTACTGAAAGCAAGTAGTGTCGACCTTCAACCTGGATAGCTACCTCAGCTATGGGGTAACTTACTTTGTCACCGTGAACACAGAAAATATCAACTGTCCCTCCACAAAAAATGACATCCCTCGGGAGACTGTCCTGTCTGACTAGGGTGCGATCACTTCCTGAATCTAGGAGAGCTACACAGGGTCTGTCTTCAATTAACACAGCTATTGTAAGTTCTTCACGTTGACATTCCGAGCCACTATTCCTCTCTAACTCACTGACAAGTAACTGGGGAGCAAAACACATGTAATTGTTACTAACACGTACATTAGGACACTCTGCTTTAAAATGACCCATCTGGCCACATGAATGACATGCTAAGAGGGCTTTGCTTCTCGGCTCATATGTAGCTGCGTTTGAGGGGACGAAACTATGTCTTGTATTAGCTCTAAATTCATTACCAAACGCCTTGCTCGATGGGGTGGGTGGGCGGGACTTGGCTGGAAGGTACTCTTTTGCTGGACGGCGAGCAGCTAAAAAAACTTCAGCCAGTTCTGCTGCTTCTTTGGAGGTCTTTGGGTTTCGCTCTTTAATCCAGGTACACAGGCCTGGATTCAGGATTTTGAGAAACTGCTCCATGATGACAGTGTCTCCAATTTGTTCCTTTGTCTTAGCTTCAGGAGCCATCCACTTGCCGTACAAGTCCTTAAGGCGGACCTGCAGCGCTTTAGGAATCTCCTCTTCTCCTGGCACAGTGGAACGGAACCTTATTCGATAGGTCTCCGCACTGATTTCAAATTTCTGCAACACAGCACACTTCACTTTTGCATAGTCCATGGTGTCATCAATGTCCATAGCTACATAGGCATACCGTGCTTTACCAGTTAGCAATGGAGCTAGGTGAAGAGCCCATTCATCCTGAGGCCACTGACAGGCATGAGCAATTCTTTCGAAGGTGATTAAATAATGTTCTATGTCCTCACCTTCTTTGTAGGGCTGCATTTTGGGGCTTTTCCAGCCAGGAAATCTCACCAGACTGGAATTCCGTCCTCCATTAGCCAACTGCAATAGATCATCCGCAGGCCTGTCTCGGATGACCGGGACTTGAGGTAGATCGGTTGTCAGTTCTATGGAGTGGGTGGATGAGGCTGCTGCACCTTCCTGCAGCGGCTGACGATCCTGATGGTCCTGTGTTACCTCTTGTTGGAGCTGTATAAATTGGTGTTGGATACGCTTCCATCTCTCCTCCTGACGCTCCTGCTCTGTTCTGCTATCGCGGTCAGCCTGCTGTTCCATCAAGGATCGCATAAGTCTCGACAGTTCAGTCATACTTTCTTGCTCCTCGGGTTGGCCACCTGCTGCCCCCGGTTCGTCACCGACATCTTGGGACTCTTTCTGTTTCCTTGGTCTGGTTGACATTTTTCTTCACTGCCTCCTACTGGCCTGGATCCCACCACTGCCACCAAATGTGGTGAAGCCTGACCGGAGTGGCTTCTGAAGTGGTAGGAGGCAGACACGAGAGACTTTGTTCCAATAACAAAAGGTGTTTTATTTACAAAAAGTGCACTGCTACACGTGTAACCAAACATATATCAAACAAAACGTTAACTTGGCGGAACTGAATAAACTCAACTCATCATAAACTAACATAATCACATGCACACAGCTACACACTGATCTTCTCCTTCCCGTTCCGTCACAGTCATCTCCTTTATATAGAGCCTCCTATCAGCAGGATCTAATTCAGTGCAGGTGACACCAATTACCTACACATACTCTACTCCCCCCCCCATACTTGGTCTGACCCAATGACATCACGGATGACATCATCCAGTGTATAAATAGAGGCAATGGTTGGGTGCCTTCCCCTTTAGCCTCTGGAACGCATGGTGGGTATGATAAACAAACAATTGTCAAGCATGGTTAGATTTATAGATGAATGCAATATGGGGACAAATGGTGTGTTCTCACCCACTTTGTCACAAAACAAAACATCCTTCTTCCCCTAGGAAGTACTCGGAGCCTGAGTGTATCAAATACCACAAGGTATTCACTAGGCGTCTGGCCTTCACTGAGAAAGAAATCTCAAATAATGCATTCTGTCACACCCTCCTTTCATTCACACCCACCAGTCTATATGACCCCTGTATATTTTCAACCTCTAGCGGTGACAAAGGAGGGACAAAAACATCCAAACTGTCATTTCTGAAGGGGGACAGAGAACATTTAACTGTCTGCTGTCCATTGCTGCCTCTAAATGGTGTCCATTACTGCTTTTCTTGTACATGTTGCACACATGTCCCGTCTTACCATTGATTTTTTTTAGCATTTTCCTCATACTGGAGTTGAAAAAACAAGCATTCTTGAATCATGACCAATTGGTTTCGAGCGATGCAAAACCCACTGCCAACCAATGCCCATTGAGCATTATTAACAGGTAATCACGTCATGTGCCAGCGTTTTCATTTATGTAAGCTGGAGAGATGACTGACAAGGAAATCTTTCCCCTGCTGTTTTATTGAGATCATTTGCTGGTAAAAACAAAATCATCTCAGCCGTGCAGAGCTGCGTTTCATTTTGCCTGACTGATGATGTAACCTTACCAGCAGGCAACCTGTGAAATGGTAATTAAATCATTGTGTCAGTGATCAGTTTCCCAGTTGTTACTGGGTGTTTCCAGAATACTGTATGCTTTACTAAGTCGGGGATTTAGTGACTTTTATATGCCAACAACATTTGTGCCATGTGGGATGTAAAAGATCTGGGTAATTTTATACCAAGGAAGTCACAACTTTTTGGCTTCACGAGCAACCAAGCAACTGTCATAGGAATGATACAGAATGCACCAAATTCCACCATAAAACAAAACAATAAAATAAAATGATATATGTTATCCTTTTCAACTCAACACGCAACCAGAATCAGTAAACAAATAAATAAAAATTCTTGCAAGACACAATTTTCCTTTTGGGACATGGGGTGGCATTTACCTACTGGCAACTTTAGTAAACTCTATTCATCATAAAAATAAGGAACATTTCAGACACTTCGGTACTACACTGTACAAACACTGAGTAAACACTTTCTCAAAATGCAAAAAGTCACAATGGGCTATAAAACTGAAAAGCATAATTTATGATAAAAATTGGCTCCAACAAACATACACAGACCTGGAGGGAATGAACAGGAGATACTGATAACTGCAGTACAAGCACCACAAATGGCCTGGACTGCCCTGCGAAGGCTAAGTTTTACTATGAGCCAGGTTTGTGTATAAAATTGCCAGAAAAACATTGCAATAGAATGCAAAAGCATAGCAAGTTGATACAAAAATGCATCGAAAAAAGTGTTTCAAAGAACATTTCCACAGGGGCCCTTAAGGGTATATGTGATACTCACTGTTGGAAAATCTTAGATCCTGTATCTTGGGGTAAACAATCCCAAGAATAAAAGGTAAAAATGTGTCTTTGATGAAATGAGAAACTTATGAGTAAGTTTAGGAAACTTCTTTGTGAATAGAAACTTCTCAAATAAAATCACTGCAAGAGATAAATGGATGACAAACTGCAGATTTATATGAAAAAACAAAAATGAACCAGTGTGTTTGTAGAAACAAGGGAAGAAGTGACAAGAGGGGGAACTGTCATGTAATTATGTTCACAGTAAAATCTCACTGTTTAAAATCTACCATGCATAAAGCATACTCATATTCTTACTCACATTAATCATCCTGTCAGAGTTTAGATCAAGTACATTTATCATTTATAAATGAGTCAGTGATGGAGATAGACTGGGGGAGGGTGGGGGGGGGGAGACTAAGGGTGTATGCATGTGTGGTTTTAGGATTAAATGCTAATTAGATCCTGGAGAAAAGGAAGGCTGGTATGTAGGTGTCACAGAGCAAATATGCAGTGGAAGAACCATCAAACCGTCCAAGAGGAAGTTTGATGTGAAGAGATGAGTCAGAGATTTCCTCTCATGTGCCCACGTCCAATGTCAACATTCAAATGGTGCCATTGGCTGGAAATCTGGAATGCAGAGGTCATTGTTCATGTTTGTGCTTACTTCGTGAAATGTAATGAAACTGTTTGGTTTCTTGGCTTTGGGCAAGACCACATGTGATGAGTCCAGTTCAATCCTCAGAACAGATCCAGTCCTGTGTGATTCTAGAGACCGTGTGTTACGTGTCTTGTGTTTGTGCTCTCTCTCTGCTTACCCTCAGTGTCCTCTCGGGTGCCGCCCTCTGTCCCGGATGCCAGCTGCAGCGGCTGATTGGACGAGGCTGCATTCAATCACGATTAGCAGTGTATAAAAGGAGAGGGGCTCCGGAAGGACAACCCCTTGGGCCAAAACCACAGTAGTGAAGCTAGTGAAGCGTGTGTTCCAGCGTCTGTTAAGCCGTGTGTGCTGATCGGTTGTATATCGTCAAGTAGTGTCACTTTCTTTTGTTTAGAAAGTAGTTTTCTTTTGCTGCCGTGTGAGCAGCTCGCCATTCTAATAAACATTCCTTTGTTAAACGCTCATCAGTTGCTCATATTCTCTTTCCCCGGGAAATAAACATCGTTACTCCCCACATCCCTTAGATGCCAAAATGGGAATGTAACAGTTCGAATATTTTGCCATCTCAAAACGAGTGTGTGCTGATCTTTGCTGGCTGGGTTGTGCGTCGCCATCGAGACGTGGATGGCCTGCAGGGCATGTTCCCAGATAGTGAACAGCAAAACTCTGCGGTCCTTTGGCAGCATGGCGCCCTCCATTAGCCGCAACTCTGGGCTTCACACTGGCAATATACATTCTATGTTAATCACTCTATCCGATCATCAAATATGACTACAGCTTCTCAGTTCCTTTTGATCTATACTTCTCAAGATCAGATTTTATGAGATCAGATTATATCTTGACCTAGAAATTGACATTTGAAGCATCTGCTGATGAAAGCCTATAAAAACTGACACATGACAGTTTGTGAGCAGAATGCATGAGCTGTTTTGTAGGAAAATCAAATCCAGCAGACAACACGGATTTGGTCAAAAGTGTGAATGAAGTGAAATCTCCATCAACTCATGCTGGTGCAGTTCAGCAGCAGCCATGTGTTGTTCTGCTGGTTACAGAATCAGATGATATCGAAGATCGGTATCCAAATAATTCTCCTTAGAAGTGGATTTCATGCTTATACCTTGTGCTTTTCTTGCTTGAATCTTCCTATTTCTACTCCTCCTGCCACATCTACATTTCTACAAATCCCATGCCTTTGTTTCAGCAAATAAACATTTCTAGTTCCACAGCAATATCTTAAAAATAAATTAAGCCATCACAGCAAAACCACAAAGTGGCTTTTAGGATGCTGCGAGGAAAAAACAAGACACTAAACTGTCTGATTCATAAAGCCTTTGCCAGAGGTACTTTTGTCATGTTTAATACTTTGTACTGTTGAAGAAAATGTTATATCTTCAAGTTGTATTAACTGTATTGTTTTATATTGCCTGTGTATTCCGGCCAGTTCTGTCCTTCTCATCAACCTCTGTGTAGACAGAGACTATTTTACATTAATTAATAAACCTTTGTTAGTGAAACCTTTTGGTGTAGTGTGAAGAAAGCCCAGACCAGAGGTCAAACCTCAATTTATCAAAGGCCTTTCCATTTCTTAAACAGACCTGTATTGAACCTATGCAAATCCACTTCTACAGACTGAAAACCAATACACATCTCGGGTACAGAAAGATTCAATCTCCTTGTCCTTCTTAAGAAGCTTAGCCCAACCCACACCTTTAGTTTAACTGTTATTTCCTGTAACCCTGTATATAATCATGGCTCATTTGAACCAGCCACAGAAGTGGACCTGAAAGAAACTTTTCTTTAACAGTACCTTAAGACTAAATGAAGCCGCCAGTGTGCTGAAAGTTAGACATGGCTACCACTCATCTCCATCCCTATACTGTTGAAAGCAAGCGACCATACTTTAATTTATTCTGAAGAGTTTAGCAAACATTTTGAAGGGTTTTCTGTGATAAAGTTATAATATAACTCTGGTAACGGCTATTTTATCAGTACTGACGAAGCTCCTCCAGAGCCGAAGAATACATATGAATGTATATGTGTTTTCCCAGGCTACTATGACGCCCACACATATGACATTATCTCACATTATCTCTCTTGTGATGATGTCAGTGTATGTAGAAATAACATTCACTCCAATAACACAGAAGCCCACACGTCTCTCATGACAACCTCCATCAGTCTACAGAGCAGCTCAGAGGACATGAAGAGGGGAGATCCAGAGCGGCGAACAACAGCGTTCTGACGGAGGACGCTCGCTCCGTTCCACAAAGACTCATTATTTATCCCGTAGCGATGTGAAACTAATTGTATTCATCTCCACCTTACACGAGCCCACAGAGCTGCCATGTCCTTTGAATTAACACACAGAGACATCTACATATACCTGCCAAGTGCACTGAAAAAAGATGGACGAGCAGTGCTCGTTCATGCACGGCTGCTTTGATTGAAATTTTTAAAACCTGACCGCTGTTTTCTCAGTTATTTTCCTCTTGTGTAGAGCTTATTAGTGTCATACTTTTCATATTAGAGCACACCATTTACAGCTTTCAGTGTCGGAGGATGAAAGGAATATGTTTACAAGCGCTCACGTGTACAGAAGTTGTAATAGACGATCTTAACGTAGTGAACAAAGGAAACAAAGCGATACTAACCCTGGAACACAAACTGCACAGACCCACTTTCCCCCTTCTTTTATATTGGGGCTGCTCTTGGCCTGTGCCACATCGAAATATTAATGCAGTGGAACATTCCAAAGTGGAAGTCATGGCCCCTGTTTGCTCAAACTAAATGAAACCAGGAAAATAATATAGTGGCAACTTTGGCAAAAACCTGTATGACAAACTTGGCAGGCGTGTGTTCACAGTCGCTCCATATCTTCTCCAAACTACTGGCCCAGAGCTTCATCTGAGCAAAGGACTGTGACCGGCCAAGCCCACTGAAAGGAGGGGAAAAGGAGACAATGGAATGAAATGTGCTGGCACCAGAGAGGAGAAAGTTTGGCTGTGTTTCCACCCCCCCCCCCCCACACACACACACACACACACCCTGTCATCCCACTTGTATCTTTTGTCTTTGTCTCTTCTTCCCTCCCGATGCTTCGCCTCCATTCTGCCTCTTCCCTCCTGCAGCACAATCTAATCGGAGCAGCTTCGCTCCCCTTTGAACCACCTCACAATTAGGCAAAGATGAGCGCTGCCCTTGATGCATTGTAGTTACAACCACTCCGCTCTGCTGGAGTTTGACTTTGATCTCCTAAAGGCTGCAGCAGAAAAACGCTACAGTAGTGTTCGTCCTTCCTCCATCAGGCTCCGCCACGCCGATGTGCTCCGTTCAGATGGGCCTGACAGACCCCGCCCCTGAGGCTTAGTGTCAAGCAGATATGGAGAGGAAATCACTGTATCACTCCTACTCCCACACTAAAAAAAAACATGGTAAAAAGTGTTAAGGAAACAAAACAAATGGCGGCATCAATATTTTAAGCGCAGTCGTTTTGGAAGTAGTTCACTTGACAGAGAGCTGTAATCTAGCACTTTACCTGACACTCTGGCAGGATGGGCCGGATAAACTCTGTGCTGGATAGAGAGCGATGGAAGCGGAGCAATAACAGCATCCTTTGAAGATTAGAGTGACTGGTGAGCGTAGTGAATTGCTCTCCCCGTGTTCCTCGGTGGCAGAGACAGTTAAGGAACATTTGTCGCCAATCTCTTTGACAGAGAAATGTCAGACTTTTGGTGGGGGAAAAAACAGCCCCGACAAGCTTTCCTTTCCAATAAAAAAGTGATTGCAGGGTGTTTTTTAGTCCTACAGAAAACATGTCTCCAGTTCAAAATACAGAATATTTCATTATAAGTGTGATGCGAGACCCATTACCAAGGTATATAATACAAACAAGGTTTGATTAGTTTGATGACTGCAAGGTCTTCTAAAATCACAATAAAATACAACGAAACTACACCGTCATAGTCCGTTCTAAATGTACATACAGAAGATGTGGATCAGACAAACTATTTTTTTTATATACCGTAACTAAGGACTTAAATCCAGGAGGCCACTGGTCGTGTCCCATTGGAAACCAAATCAAAGATTGCTTAGTAATTCATTTTTCCGATGTAACTTAAATAATAAGCCAACCCGTGATGTTTTTACTAAACCTATCCAAGTAGTTTTGTTGCATAGTTGTTTTGTTTCAATTCCCAGTGAAAATCATGTGTTTAAACTGTGACCGTAATCTGGTTGAAAATGTTTTCCATCACTACTGTTAGAAAAATTCACCCGAGACCGATGGAAAATCATTAAACAATTAGCCATTTATTCTTGCAAGAAGGAGACAGAGTTGATTCACATACAGTATACATGGATCAAGGCTGCTCAGAGGTCTGACTCTGAGCCTCATATATTTATACCAAGTAAACATCAGTGTCACATGCAATCTACGTCACGAAAGGATAACACACACAAATTGCCTTCATACAGCATATTCTAAGTATCGGGACACTTTAACAATTGGTTCTAGTACAACGGTCACTTTTATCATCGGAAGACGCCATGAAGTATTGACGCCGTCTACAACTTTATTTACCGTTACAAGCAGTGCCGAGTGTTCATTCGGATAGACTAAACAGCTGTGGCGCTTAATGTCAGAGGAAGTTCACACAACGAGGATCACATAAGGACACCAAGCTTTGTAAGCACTTATTATTCGTCATTTAGATTTTCCCCAACAACTACCATTACAAAATCTCAGTAACTTATCGTCCTTGTAGAATACACAGGAGAGCAGTTTAGTATAAGTGTATCCTGTTGCTCAGGCAGAATCAGCCAAATTCAGTCCATACATTTTTTTCCCAGTTCAAGCATTAAAAAAATCTTGAAATTCAGAAAATTCAAGAAAAATAATATATCCCGATTTTTTTTGTCTTCGTTTTTACCATTACATGCGTAAGACTTAGAGAAACCATGCAGTACATGAGGCAGGTGACTTTCATTTCCAGTAAAGGAACGCCCTCTTCCCGACATAGGATTTTATTTATTCATTTGTTCCTGGAGAGAAGCTGAATTGAAATGAAGCAGGAGTCAAAATAGCAGAATCAGGATAAAAAAACAAGCTATTACAACTCTGTAAGACTAGGGCACAAAGACAATCTGCAAGAGAAGAAATGAAGTGAAGTTAAAGAGTAGCAGGTGAGTGGGGAAGAGCAGGTGAGCTGATTCTATTGGCTGAAGACTGGCTAGAGGGAGTTAGAACAAGGATGAACAAATGACAAGACAGAGTGGATGAAAAATAATAATATTAATAACCCAAGTCATTTATTGATCCGGGTCATGAAATGACTTGGGTTATTAATATTATTATTTTCATTCATCACTGATGATCACCAAACCAGCTGAACAAATATTTATTCTGGAAATTGAGAAATGAATCAAACACAACCTTTAACAGCTGTGTGATATGATATATAGTTTATTGTGAATAATTAGACCATGTCATGGAAAACTGGACTGTTCAGTGTAATAGTGTGACTCACCAAACGAGTCTCCTCGTGCACACCAACATATTCTGACCAGTCACACTGACTCAAGATCTGAACGCAGCACCTCACTCAGAGAACCAGCTCGATACAGCACGACACACTCACAAGCGCTTTACAAGAAGAGCGGTTCACGTGGCTTTGGTTCCACGAGTGTACTCTGGAAACAAATATGTTTTCAGAGATGTTTCTGTTCAGATTTTATGCAGTAATGAAAATACCAAACAGATGATTCAGCAGAACCGTGAGTTTCACGGTGCCTTCTGTTCCAGTCGAGCCTCATTAGCTCAAAAGCACGTCACGTCTTTTAAACGTCAGGACAAGCTGTTATTCTACAGTACAACAGTAAAGAAGTTTCCCAAAAGGACTCTGATCTCATCCAACTCATTCAAATAAAAGCCAACAGGTCCACTTTTACACTGATGCAACATTTTTTTGCTGATTAGATTTTAATTAAGCTGTCAGACCTGAGCTATTATGCTGCCCTGTATTATGAGGTTAAATAAGATGTGTGACATGGTTTTAAAAACAACTTCATTCATCACCTCCATGTTTACTCTGCTATCTAAGAAAAAAGCAGAAAATAAAATAATCGTTTTTCAAAAATGATTTTGGAAGTGCTAATTTGTTGCGTCTTCAGTTCGCATGAGCACTCAATAATCCTTGTTTCAGCCGTAAATGATCTGAAAGCAGAGGCTAAACTGATTGAAGCCTCTGTTGAATCAATAACTCTCCCAGGCTGAATCCAACATGGCCAGCTTGCAAAGAGCAAAATGTTTGCATGATTAAAAGAGCTGGAGCAGAGAAGCAGTTTGCTGAATTCATACATTTTCTTTGTTTACGCCTTAAAAAAAACGGCCTAATTACAAATAATTAGCCTCACAAGGAATTGTGAGGCTATGGAGATGATGCAACAACAGCTGTATTAACCATTCCTTTTGATTCTGGCGTCATTTTGGGACAACTCGCTCCAAGATGTTGTGTGCTCCGTGACTAATGACTAATAGATGAGCAATAATTTGACCTCTGGAATATTAACAGGAAAAAACTCATCCTGCGACACTTTTATCATCTATAAAACATAACTTAGAGTCACAAAAATAAGGTATATTATGTGAATATATATAATACAGGCATGGAATACAACAGAATGTTTAAATACAAACAGAAATCAAAAAGCTCCATAGGATTAGATGTTTTGTTCTCATAAGCCCAATATGTGCATGAATGGAGGACAGAATGGAGCTATTCATCCTGGCTCAAAGCTTGTCGTTAACCTCTGTGGAAAATGCAGCTTACAGGAGTAAGCTGTAATAATACAGCAATGCCACAGCAGCAACATGTCTGCTATAAAGGGATTTCACAAATCCAGAATTCCATCACTGGAGCAGGAATCTACACTTTGGAGGGAAACAACTGCGACTTCTTGAATGCTTTTTCAGGATAACATTGCTCATCCTCATGAAAGCATGAAAGTCTGTGCACTGAAGGTTGCCTGGAGGTTACCAGTTCAACAGTACAACTTACATCTATGTCTGGATGCTACATTTCATCCAGCACCATTCAGTTGAGTGATCTGATTAATAGTTTTACATTTGGAGTCCCAAAGGGTTCAATATTGAGAAAATACATGCAGCATGAAATACAAAATAATATGTAGAGGGAAAGTAATAGATTGTAGCTTATTCAAACTCAACCTATTATTAAATCTTATTATTTAATCTTAATTTCATAATAAAACTTGTATTATGTTAGTGGTTAGCATTGTAAGGAGCAGCCTCTGACTGGGACAGATACTTGTTGAGACAACTTGACCCTTTTTTAACATCTAAATAGGACTTAAACATGGAATTCTATCCCTACAATACATTTGTAGGGATAGAATTCCACTGTTTAATATAAAGTTCTCCCCTCGTTGATGCTCTTGTTGGTCTTATGAGCTGTTTGAATAAATGGTGGAGGAGCTAAAAACTGGTCATGAACAAAAACAATTCAAAGCTCAATAGGTTTGGTGTGCAGTGACAATGATGTTGAATCTGACAGAATATGTCACACTTTTGACATTTGAAATATGGCATAAGAAAAATCTTTATCACTCTATTTTTTAAAAGGATTAGCCTATTTATTTCAGCATTTCTATATCATTACTTAATATTGAACAGATATTCAGCTGGCACACCGAAGGAGTAGATCGACTGCAGGATTGTGTGATTCTCCTCAGAGGATGAAAACACTAGAGTAAGGTGGAAGCAGGCGTCAGACACCTGTGATCAGCTTTTCTTTTGTTCTTTAGAGATACTTCACTTTCTCATTGGGGCTCCTTCATTTCTTGCTTCCCTAAAATAAAAATATGTCTTCACACTTCTTTTATTCTAATTCCCACACTATAACACTTGCTCACGGATGGTTCATTAAATCAATGTGAATGAGGTGGAGACATCGAGGATAGCCGATCATTTCCATGTCCGAGGAACAGTCACATGTTTGGGAGTGAAAAGAGCGGAATGGCAGCGCTTCACAGTCAGAGAGAGAGGAGAGAAAAGGCAATAGAACTACTGATAATAGACTGTCTGTCCTAATTCCCCTCGCCAGTCCAACAGTAGGAAGCTCTGCATGTCAGTCTGCGGCACACGGGGGAGCTCAGTGGTGACTAAAGGAGGTCTGGATCCTTATCTGACGAAGAGAGGGGGAAGCGTAGAGTTTCAACCCTGTCAGCAGGTTTTTGCAGCAGACGGAGAAGCGGGGCATTGTGCTGTCTTGGGCTTTCAGCCTGACAGGCTCGTGTCTTGTTGTAATGTGCGATAAATAGTTAACATGCTCCATCTTAACCCCGAGCCAGTTTGATCCAGGCCAGAGTTCATCCGCCGCTATGAATAAAACATTGTGGGTATTATTTGCCCAAGGAGATAACTAATGTGATATCCAAAGTCCAGACGTTTTCACAGTGGGAGCGACTGATAAATGACAGCCAGTTGGTTATAGTTTTACTCCCCAGCATCGACTTTTCTTGAAATATGTGGAAATGTGTCTCAAAGGGTAATGTGCCCCACAATTTAAATGAAAAAAGAAGACATCCTCTCTGTTCTGTGCCACTTTGATTTATTCTGCAGAAGAGCTTCTGAATAAAAAAAAACATCAGTGATCCCCAAACGTACCCCAGTAACGACACCTAGAATTTCAAACATTGGAGAAACAAAAAAAAGAGGAACAATCTGAGTGTGTGTGTGCATGTGATCCCCTGGTATGTGGTATGTAACCAGCAGGAGGGTAATGGAATAGAAAGACGTAGGTTTATTGACATATTGATTTCAAAGCCTTGCAGTGATGGAAACGCTGTGCATTCTCTAACTTGTATGGACTAAAGAGTAATCCTCCAATTTAAACTGCTGGAGGGTGCTGTAAATAGATTTTGGCAATGAAAGAAACTGATAATGACTTTAGGCTGACTATTACATTTTGGGTGTTATTGGGGCTGAGATATGCAGTGAGCACGCTCAGTGCCCACACGGATAATTTCCAAAGTGGAGAGCACAGAGTGCACATCATTTTCAGTTAATTCCTCTTGTGTGAGTCTGAACTCTTTTGTTGCTGAGCTACAGAATCAAGCAACTGTTGCCAAAAAAAAGAAAAAAACCTGGCTTCTACTACAACTGCTGCCCGAGGTAGAGGACGTACACTAAATCCTTTTTTTATGACTTTAAAATATTGCATTTGCATCACACTGAGCTGGGTCTGCTGTTACAGTACATTGCATGTGTCAATATAACCACTCACCAAATAAAAACCTCTATAGGATTGTGCACTGAGGGCTGAATAATTATTATTCAATAAACTGATGTTTATGAGAGGGGACACAATTAGTTATAACAATTAGGTCATAAAGAACCTGAGTGTAAATGCCTGAAGCAGAAAAGTTGTATTTTCTATTCTTGGCTGGGGAGGAAATGTTGACATATAGAGTGAAATAAAACCTACAAAATAAATAGACTCACCCTTTAAGCTGCAAATGTTAGAATGTCCAGCTAGTTTACTATTTACAGTAGTGATTAACCAGGTGGCGATTGGACTCGGGAGGTAGAGCGGATCTTCCCGTAAACCTGAGTTTATGGTCTCAATCTCTAGTTTCAAGTCTTCTCCAGTACAGCATGATGTTCATTTAGTAAATGATGGTCCATTTAGAGTCAAACAGACCATAAAGCAGAGTATGCTTTAGGGGCCTTGTAATGGACAGATTGCTACTAGAGCCGTATATGGTGTCTCTATCAAGGCGTTACTCCTCCAAAGTCCAAACATAGACACTTCCATTCACTGGTTGCAAAAAAACAAGATGGCCACGGGCAAAATCCAAGACAGTGACGGACAAAACGCAGAACTCGAGGCTTCAAAACCGCAGACCACAAACCAATGAAGGACGTCATGACGACTACGTCCACTACTTATATACAGTCTATGCACCTAACCCAGTGTTATTTCTGAGGCTAAGGAGCATTAGCTAAATATGTTTCATTTCAGGTTACATCCGACAAGTCCAGTTCATAGCTTTCACATCCACTGTATCCCCCTACAGTGTGGTGGACGTAGTGTAGGCTAACATCAGTTGTGCTCCTAAACGGAGCATGAATGATAAACATTTAACAAGAAATTCAAGGATGAGGGATGTTGCTAGAAATACTTTTTAAGGGCCTCCTTCAGCTAAAGGAGCGCCATGACAGAAGTTATCCCTGGAGTCAAAATCAAAGACGATAGATAAGGGCGAGTGAATAGTTCAAATTTCAGCAATCAGCAAACTTAAGAGATAAGACATGCAGGAGGAAATGTGGTGAGCATATATGAGCTGTTATCAACCATCTGCACACCTCTCACCCACTGTGCCTCCACTCCCGCTGAGCGCAGAGGCTGGCGTGTGATGCTTCGCCAGCTCCATCTGATTGCTGAGATCAGATCCAGGCGCAGCCATATGCGACTCCGACCCTGCATCACCGGTGTCGTCACCGAAGATGGTTTCCCCATGGAGGCCTCGTCTGCATGTCTCGGGGTGGAGAGGGCTGGACTGGACTTTCAGATCATCCTCGAACATTTTGGAAATTATTTTCGATTTATTGAGTGGGATTTTTTAGGGTGTCACTGACGCTGCATTTTAAATCATTGGGGGAAAAAAAAGACATTCAAATAACAGCAAATAATGGAGGGATCCTCTGGGTTTTATCTGGACCAAGTTCCATCAAAACCAGGCTGTTGGCCTTTTAAGTTTGAAATTCTGACCTTTAATAAGTGTCCCCATGAGGAACATCTGTCATGTTTCAATGCTGGTGCAAAGATCCAATAGCACTCGAGTGTCTTTCAGAATCAGCCAAATGGTGTCTGGAGTATCACTTTAGATATCACTTGATAGACAGACCAATCAGTTTCTGGACTAAAACATTTAAATATTGCAGCAACTAGCTTTTCCCATGACAGTAGCGTTAATGTTGCTCATTTACAAGTTCACGGACTCATGCATTTGCATCGGAACATCTGTCAGAATGTTTAATATGAGTTCATCTGCACATTTTACTAAGAAGGTGAGTGTCTGTTTCACTGATGCCAATTCACTTGCTAATTAGCAGATTGTCCAGCAATTGTCCAGTCGTAGCTTAGCAATCATAGCAACAGCTGATTGTGAGTGTGCAGCCAGTGCCATGGAGCTGGTCAAAACTGAATGGTGGGCCAGTCTTAGGAGTTGGACCTTGTCAGACGTGCTTAATGTTCAGCTGTCCAGGGTTCCCAATGCAGACTTTGATCCAGTCCCAGTCATCAAGTTGTGGCATGTGTGAAGCCTCTGGTCTGGAAGCAGAGAAGGGATGATTACGATGATGGAAGCTGTGAGGACATTTGATCTCTCTCTCTCCTTCACTTCATTCACATGCAACCAAATTTACATTGTAAAGTTAAATTGTGTTTTCTCTCATGAATTTGAATTGATTAGACTAAATTAATTTGTTCTATACTGCATAGATTACATCTACTATATATTATTTACTGCAAATAACAATACATATTGAAATGGACACAAACAGACAAGTTTTCTCCTGCTTTTTTTCCGTTTTGTTTTTAAATGGTAAATGCACTGTACTTGTATTTCTCTTTTCTAGTCTTGTGACCACTCAAAGTGCTTTAAAACTGCATGTCATCGTTCACCCATTCATACACTGATGGCAGGGGCTACCATGCAAGGTGCCACTATGCATCATTCACTAACTAAGCATTCACATCGATTCATACACCAATGGCACAGCCCTCGGTAACAATTTGGGGTTAAGTGTCTTGCCCAAGGGCACATCAACATGGACTAGCGGAGCCGGGGATCGAAGCACCGATCTTCTTGAATAGGTATGTTTTCAAACAAAATGAGCTGGACACATAACCTTATCAGAGCTGAATATTTGATGACTGTAGTGTTCATCAGATCTGATTTATTACTCAGATCAGATTTTTGTTTGGTAGTTCAAATTATTTTATAATTGTGGATTTTATCAGATACGGATGTCAGAAATGGCCGAAAATATGAAATATGAATTAAACCCCTCACATGCGTTTAGGCTATTTCTATATATATTATTGTACATTATGTCCATGACTGCATTGTTCTGAGCTGGACTTTTTCAGACGAAAGTAGGATGGTACGATCTAGTACTACCAATAAAAGATTCAGTACCAGTACGCAGTATTGGGGAGAGCAGCTCCCTGCCACAACCCACGTACAACAACCCGTCACGCTGATATTTCAGCAAGTAAACAGTTACCACCGCAAAGGAGGTTATGTTTTCAACTTGGTTTGTCTGAAGCTCATGAACACACTGAAGTCGGGAACACGACTTCGCGATTCGGGAAAAGGGACCATCCAAGGAGCATGCCTTACCAAAACAGTTTAGTTTGTCTACTGCTGTCTAACGCTGACTCTCTGATATCCAGTGCTGTGGGGTTTCTAGCAGCCAGTCATCTCTTGCAAATGTAAAATGACAGAAAAAACAAGTTGTGTTGTTTCATGATGTTACAGCAGGTAAAAGCAGCTGAGACCTGTGTAACTCTGCTGCGCATCACTTCCTTAACACACAAACAAACTACTGTCGATGAATTTAGTTGTAATTTACTTGTAATTTAAAACAAAACAAATTTTATGTTAAGTTAAGTTATGATTTTAAAAGATTGTAACAAATTATTCTGTGGCATTTTCAATACATGACGTCAAATGTTTTTAGTATCTTTCTACACTATAGAGGCATTAACACATTGAATGTGTGTGTTCAGGGATGCATGAAGCTGAAGGTTATGGTAGTAGTTCCAACAAGAACTTCCATCTACTTTCACCGCTGGTAGTTTTTAATACGATACCTCCTCATTTCACTACAAAAACCTAATTTAGGGGCTACGTCTTCAGTCTGATCTCCATATGTCTGATCTCTCTCTCTCTCTCTCTCTCTCTCTCTCTCTCTCTCTCTCTCTCTCTCTCTCTCTCTCTCTCTCTCTCTCTCCACTGCTTCAGTGAGCCACTGATATTGTATTCTTTGTTCCATCCCTCTCATCACATCTGTCCCTTAACTGCTGACAACTCATCAACTGAGACAGTGTCCTCAATTCTAGGAGGAGATAATCATTGCAACTTTATTAACAATTCAACAATGACCTAATGCATGACTGCATTATTAAGTCGTCATTCTTACTTGGAAAAGTTGGCCCCGTAAAAATGAATTAAACTTCTGAAGTAGGCCATTAGCCTCTGATCTGAAAATGCTCAACGTATCACTCACGTATCGCTCACACACTAATCCTATGGTTTCCTCTGCATTCTCTGCTAGGGGGTGAGGAGGCTCTTGAGCAACACATGCTGAGTATCATCACCTTAACCAGAGGCATGTGTCGAGCGGTGTGTGCATGCTGCTTGGTTCTTAGATGTTTTGCTGTGGATATGATACTCCAAGGCTGAGATGGAGATTCAGAACAGGTGGTATAATGACTCACCCATGACTCGCTGACTCTGCTTACTTCAGTGATGGAAGGAAGAGCTCTCACTGTGTTCCCTTTTCCCCCCAGTCTCAAAATGTTCCCTGAGTGCTGTTGTGGAAGCGAATGCTAACCGGCTAATGGTAAACTCTCCGCAAGCTCTTGGCTTTAATCTACATGCAGATTTCTTTGATGTGCTATCCCGAGACCAGCGGAAGGAATTACTCAGCCAACCTCAGAGCTCATTGCTCATGGCCAAGGTGACTGCACCTGGGTGAAACGTTTTCTCAACGTCCTGTGAACTCGCTCCGTGAGAGGGCGGATTGTCACAGTCGATCAGCTCGCAATTCAATATGATTGACCCAGGCAGGAAATCTTTAAGTTGCTCATGCATGGATGGAGAAGGAGACGGTTGCACATCAAAGCGTGAGGGATGCAGATTGCTTATGCATGCTAACGTGGCAGCCAAGGTCAGGAAGAGTTGCTAAGTGACTGCTCCCAATCCAGCCGCTGGGAATGAAAGTGGACATGTATTTAATGCTACTGTTAAGTGATTCATGCAGTCTCTGATGTTACAGCTGTACAGTTTTTAAATATATTTGACCTCTACTTGACAGTCAGAGTAGAGATAGACAGGAAACAATGGGGAGAGGTTGGGAGTCAAGCCGTGGACATTGCTGTTACCAACCTCTAGGCTAACAGGGCGTTCCCAGTTATAAAACTGTTTTCACTGGAATTAGTACCCCAGACAAAATCTGTAATGTTTAACTGAGTAATGGGCTTTTTAAACATAATTGTACAAGGCCAGACATGTTTGAATCCAAAATATTTGGCTTTGCCTCTGCAGGCTGGGATTCATTTCCCATTTCCTCCCCACAGTGTTGTTTTCTTCAACCAGGAGATGAAAATCCTTCCCTTAAGTATTAGTGGTTGAAGGTTATGACTGGTAATATTCTATATTTTATAGTCGTGGGTTAAGTACACACTGTGTAGTGTATGAGCATTGTTCTGATGGCCCATTATTCCTAAACCCCAGTAGTCCAGAAAATGTCTCATTGGACCAAAAGCCTTTCCTCGGTTTGCCCATTGTTCCGAAAATAAACATTCTCCTTGCATCGAACAGAAGTATATTGGTAATTATCATGCTGTTATATCTGGTCAGGACATTATTTTTCCTACATTGGTGAAGGCATGACGTGCACTACTCTGCCTCTGGTTGTTTTACCCCGTTATTCCTACCCTGAATTTAACTAATCTCACTCCTCATGCCTAAATCAACCCATGAAGGCAACGGGTCAGGAGAGGCAGAGTGGTTGGTCAGGTTTTCCCAAAGGTACCAGAGGTCTGATTATGTCATTCTGCATAATAGTTAGTCATGTGCTTTGGATTTTTGTACAGAGTGTGTATTTTTAAAGCAATGGGCCATCAGAACAATGGCCGTTTGTTTTCAGGATAACGGGCTGCTGGACAAATGGGCTTCCAGTCCAATGGGCCATTTTTGGGACTATTTGGAGTTCGTGATAATGGATGGGCCATCGGAACATTAAGGTACAGCTCGCTCTCCGTTGCTGGCTACAGTACATTCAGGAACAGATAAAGAAAGAGAGTGGAGATCTACGGGATGTTCTTTTAGCAAATTTCTCGACAACCATTCATCTGATCAAGTTCACACTATTGCTCAAAGAAGAGGATTACGTTGTTTAGATGAGTGCTCGAGAAAAATGCAAGCAGAAATTACGGAAGCATTCAGCCCGTTCAAAACAGCCATGCTTTGAACAGGTACTGTACTCGTCATAATTCCAGGTATAATGTTCAGCAAGAACTATTATCCTGATATAAATTTTTACATCTGGGCAATAGTTCTAGCTGATTATCTTTTCCTTGATGGGGTGAGGTTGGTCAATCAAATGTGATAATTAATTTGAGGCACTCAGAACTGACTGCCCCTTGAAATTATTGCTTATTTCTGCTTTTACAGTCGATGTCACTTGGACAATGACAATTTGAACATCAATCAATCATGAAAAAACATCCAGCTACTTTTGTACCGACTATCACATAACTGTTCATCATGAAATGTTGTGATGAAAATGTAATAATGAAGTTTATTTAAAGTACAGAATTTGCAGGAGTCCATTAATTGAGTTACTCTTTAAAGTAATCTAAAAATATAGCTTATGTTTATTGTACTATTATTATTATTATTATATATATATCACAAATTATTGATTTCTACAAATAAAAATAGAATATACTAACATATACTATGTAGGCTGCAACAACGAATCGATAAAAATTGATTATTATCATTGCCCTTAGATGTCCGGGGCTGCATGCGCGCCACACTGAGTGGATCAGCGTGTGTCTACCCTTCACCGAGAGGCGTGGGTAACCCGCTGAACCCCACTCCTGATATTAGTCCATTTTTTAAAAAAAGTATTACTTTAACAGCTCAGGGATGTTCGAGCAACCTGTTTGTGCACTTTCTGAAGATTCTTTGCACTGTGAATTTGCACTGTCAGTTCTGTTTTTGAATAAAGGGTTAGAAATTAATGCTTTTTTGTTTTTTTATCCGATTCATCGATTAATCAAACAAATAATCGACAGATTAAGCGATTATTAAAATAATCGTTAGTTGCAGCCCTAATGCTATGTGACTGAGTGGCGTATAGCTTATATTACCTGTTGTGACAGGTAGTTAATAAATATTGGATCGATAAGCATTTTGCCTTTTTGCTTTAGTGGTTGAATCACCCCAAATTGATTTTTCACTACTGGTCCTCTATCTAATCATGCTAGGTACGTGTTCCTGATAAATAGAGTTGTGTGTGTGTGTGTGTTGGAGGGGGCTGCTGGATATTTTAAGAATTTGCATTTTGAATGTTTTTTCTCCCAACGGATTTGATTATTAAGCATAAATGAAGAGATTGTGGTCAAAGTTAGGGATTGAAAGACGCCTATATTTGCCATGAACAGACACACTTGATATATTCACTACCTCTCTGATATCCAGGATAACAAACATAGTGCTCTTTACATACTAAAAGCCTCTATTGCACAGTGTGGGTTATAGTTTATCAACCATCAGGGCCAATACAGTGGGGGAAACAAAGGGGTTTGTGGCTGTAATGTAATTTCAAGTTGTATTTTTGAGGGTTTAAATATGACATACAAACAGAGGGTTTGTTCATCTGAGGCAGTGGTTTGAGAAGATGACTGAACGCTGCTGAGCACAAAAGCTCTCTTTGCTCCCTCTCCATACCCAGGAAAATCCCAGTGTGTACTGGTCGGAGATGATCAGCACTATATGCCTCTGCTTCACGGAGCGGCGGCGGCAGCCTTGTCTGTTCCTATGGCTCTCTTCACAGATGTGTTCATAAATTAACATTCCTGTCATCTCCCGCTTTCTCTACCTTGCCCTAAATGCATCTCCAGAACCCTTCATCCTTGAACGTGGAGCTCCCTGAGTTGAGTGCGAGTCACGCCAACAATCTTTGTTGGGAGACCGAAAAGGGTTTATTTCATATCATGCTCCATAAACCAGCACTAAACCTGGGAGGGCGAGTAATCAGGAGGTGAACACATTGTGGGCCACGGGGATTCTCCAATACGGCTGCACCTCCAACTCTCCAGGACTCATACCAAGCGTTAAATCAAAGATGGGCGGTGTGGGTGTTTGGGGAGGAGGCAGTGGCTATACGTGGGGCTGGAGATTAGTGCTGGAGAAATGATTCCATGCTAATTGGAAAAAGAAACCCAATGACACCTTATACCCACAAAACCCATTATGCGGCATCATGGCGAGAGGGAGTGGGAGAAATTGAAAATGTGATGAATACAAATGACAACAAAGTTTTAAAGTGAGTGGGCGAAACTTCTGATGGCAGGATCAACGTAATAGGGGATAAAAGTATTCAGAATTGAAATCACAAAGTAACCCCCGAGAGGAGGGATTTGAAAGCAAAGGCCTCTGGGATATCATGTCATCAGGTGGGAGAGTTTGAGTTGAGCCATTAGGTGGGATGAAAGGTTGGTCGGTGGATGTACCCGCCTGTCCCAGCATTACAACACCTGACACAAAAGGACAGCAGATTTCAACATTTCATGATGGCGCTTTCAAAGGCTGCGCTGTGTGAAAAGGAGTGGTTGTATTGTACTGAAGGAAGAGTAGGAGCTGAAAGAACCTTGGGAGGAAATAGAAAAGCATGCAGACAGTAATGGGTGGAGGTTCGGCTGGGGTTGTACAGTTAATTCAAGCTGACAGGGTAGGGGATAAAAATGACTCTCCCTACAGCCAACTAGAGGGCCAACCCTGTCCAATCTCTTTGACGGAGAGAGGTAGGCTCCAGTCCCCTCCCCTCCCTTTCCCAACAAAGGGTGAGACAGGCGCGAGAGGGAGGCACTTCATTGAAAGTGAAAAGTTGCAATGTTTTTTGAGTGGACAGCCTCAAGGGCAGCTGGCAAGAGATTAGAGGATGTTATTAGAAAGCAATGGGCTGTACCTTCCACTCATAATCCTCCCACATGGGAACAAGCGATCTGTGAGTGCACCTCACCTGATGCTGTCAGTGACATTACATCCCCTGGTCTATGAAACACACTCCTTACTCCTCTGCTCAGGTAAATGTTTTGTTTCTTTTTTGGCACTCAAATTGACCTCAATCTTCCCATATTTTTTTAAGTCTAGGCCCAAAAGAGCCCCGTTGAAAATTCCCCAAACCAGAGGTCTGACTCTAAAGGACCTATGCACTTGAAAGCACAAGTATGCCGACAAGTTTACATGACAGGTTCAGGTTTTTGAATAAACAGAGGTCTTTTCAGGACTTTTTCACAGTCGGGACACCAATTTTACTAAATTTCGTCACACTTCCCCTCAGAAATTGGAAGCTAGCTTGACTCACTTGCTAACGTTGGTGCTAATTACCACTAGACAATGCTTATTGCTTATGCTATTTCAACACCTGCTGTGTCATTGGCAGCTCCTTTGTACTCAGTGTTGTGTTCATCTCGCATTAAACATAGAAGGGGGAGTAGACTTAGTATTAGTTGTCAGTTAGTAACTGCCCTTCTGAGTAAAGAAAAATAATTGTATGACAAGTGATTTTTTGATTTCAGTTTGTCAACACACGTGATGACATGAATTACAAACATAGATGGAGATTAAAAGCTGTCGTGCTGTGCAAGATTTTGATTTGCTTTTCTTCTCTTTTTTGCTGTTTTCTGAATATATGTGTGTGAGGCTGTGTGGATAAATACCACAGTGATACATTTTACATTTAATTCTTAAGGACAGAATAGTCTAACCACAACAATGAGCTCTCGGTTGTCAAGGATATTGCTGTTGTGTGAGATCCGTCTATAAAACTGTGTTTGCATTTGTTTTTGTAAGCATATGCATGTAGGACCCGGTCTGACTCTCAACTCGTCAGATATTGATTCTTGGTCAGTGCCCCTCGCCATCTGATATCGATGCACCATGGCTTTCAAGTAACTCCAATGTAAACCCACCAGCATCATTATTAGAAGTGAGAGAAACTGACGTAGTATAAATAGCGAGATAGTCCACAAGAGACACAGGACTTTCATCCAGGAAACCTCCGTTAGTGTCCCGTGCAAAACCCAAAGGAAAGTCAACATCTTGTCATGTCAGTCGTCAGTGATGTAACCCACATAAAATGTTAGTCACTCAGTAGTCTTTACTCAGTCATGTTAACATCAATCCACGGTAAACCTAACTAAGTAGTTTTGTTTCCCAACTTCCTGTGAAAACAGAAGTTTATTTTGAAAAGACACTATACATGTACTGAGTGGAAACTGACACGCCGTCCCTGATACGTCCATGACTGACGCTAGAGGGGACCCTAGAGGGTCATAGTTTGAAGCTAAAGGCCACTGACCAAGCGGCGGTATTTGACCAGTTGGTAGTAAGAATGTGCTGGTATACGTATACCCAGCAAAACCTTTAACATACAGCATGTGAGCAATCAGGCAAAACCTATTGAGTCATGTTTAACTATGCTTAGTCACTAGACTGTATAAATGATGTTTTCTATCTAATAAATGGTGAAATTGATGTAAAATGTATTAGTGAATCCACTATAATAAACCTCTAATGAATGTTAATGAGAGCAACCATCCCTCACGCTCACAATGGTCACAAAATAAGGCCTTAAGTTTTAATATCAGTCCCTGATACAGCTTGTGAAAAAACAGAGAATACTTTTCTTTCCAACGCTGCTATTCTATCAAAATGCCAAATATCATATGAGCATTGCAACTCTATCCATAATGCGTCTGTCATGTGAAGCCATCAGTGTAACAGATTCCACGTCTGAAAACAGGCGTCAACTTAACCAAGTGTGACCATCTTGGTATGCTGGGTAAACCCGGTTGCTTATGCTTAGCGTCACAAAGCACTTTCTCTTAAAAGCAAACTTGGCATGATAATGAGGACTTTTTGTCCTCTATTTGCATTTTTTTTCTTCTAGGTGCCTAGCCTCTCATCGCCCACCCATGACAGTAATTGTTGTTTTCTTCACAGGGATGCTTTCAACAGGTTTCTCAGAACAAGGTCACCCAGGAAAACATCCTCTCAGTGCACTGTTTTCTGTTTCCATTCAAGAAGCTCTCGCTTCCTCTTTGATCAGCCAAGACTCCTTCAGTTTCATTAATACCGATATGCACTTCTTATGTGCCCACAATATGTTATTATCACTGCCTTACAGTATATGCAGCACAGAAAGCACATCATCATTTTATTCACATTAAATTGATTCGTTCTTTATTAACTTGTATTGCGTATTAGTTGGTTTGTTTTTCACAAAGGCATTCCTTCTGTCTGGTGTACCTTATTAACCAGAGAGAGCACCAATGGTACAGCCATGAGAGCTTAATGACCTCTCCATAATATAGAAAAGCTGATAATAGAGGATGGGGTCAGGCTGTGCTCACCTCCAGTATCTTGTCAACAGGACTCAATGTTAGCGTCATAATATGTCATTTTTAGTATGCATTAGTGAAAGGTAACCTTGAATATATCTGATGGATAAAAAAGCTCCAGCAGTGAATTGTAATTGTAAATAAAGGTATGTGATGTAGTCTGATTAAACCCTATCTATTATGTGTAGAAGTGGAATTCAGACTCATCTAATCTCCTGTACTAAGCCTATTTAACAAATGACATTAGTGTCCGCTGTTTCATATTTTATGTGTTTTCTAAGCGGCAACATTTATAATGAGACTTTCATAAAGCAAATGTTCTCTGCTCACCATTGTTCTCTTGGTGAACCACAGAAAATACCTTTGATTTGTATTTTTCTACAGTTTTGATGATACTAAGGCAACTGATCTCAGAACCTGTATATAGTGCAAACACCTTGTAAATAACCTCATAATGATGACAGAATGTTTGTGAATTATTTTTAGGGTGTTAGGTATTTATGTTATACCTGGGCCTTCAGTGCTGTCCTACTACAGTTGAACCACCTCCTAATAACCTCATTATGACACCACAGCTACGGATATTAGGGGTGTAACAATACACGTATTGGTTTTGAACCGTTCGGTGTGAGGCATACGAACCGAACAAAACGTTTGAATAAGTGCATTTGGAAAATGCAGAAGCTTAAATTGTGGGAAATATAATGTTTTCGGTGGACTTCGCTCAAACTGGCAACCCACCACGTAAGAGACAGTTTGACCCCAGAAACAAAACATTCTACCCTGGTGAGGCACGTGTGTTCTGGGAGGCGCGCTAAACAAGCTTAGCAGGAAAACAACAGCAGCATTCAAACTACAAACTCTCCCTGCAGTGTTCAGCTGTTCCCTACTGATTCAAACAGGGCTAAAGCAATCGCCACACAATCCCCATTTATCCAGAACATAATTCTTGCTTTATCAAAGAAAACAAAACCCCAAACAGAAAATCAAATGTCTGACCGTAACCCAGAACATGAGGGGATGCTATGTCAATAACGGATAATGCATATAGTCAAAATCAATGTAATTAACACAATGACAAGAACAAACTCACAAGAACCAGTCACAGATATTTATATGACAACAAAGCATGACACATAAATCCAACAACACTGCAGCGCTAAAACACGTATTCCACAGTGGAGAGCACGAGCCATTCAAATATGATTCACATCAGAGGGAACAATATTAACCATATCATAAAAACGACACCATAGACACATGAACACAGTAGTAACGCTACTGCAGATGTAAAACAAAAGCAGTTCACTTACCAAAGCTGCTGTTCACTTAAAGACAAAGTCCATCCTCCTTTCTTTTATTACAATGAGGTTCAATGCCGCGGTTGTACAGAACATCGGTGCAGTTCAGTTCCAGCCAGAGGTCCTCCTGTGAACGTGTTGAGTTGTAGATCCACTCGGGTCTCAGCAAAAGTTTTCAAAAGCACCGTAGCTTGTAAGTGTCCTGTCGCGCTATGGTGTCGTGTTGCTGCCTTGGTTAGTCACCTCAGGTTAGCGTAGCGTAGCTCCAAACACCAAGACGCTCAGTTGCAAATGAAACGCATTCCCAGCCATAAAATGTGCAACGCTTCTCCGACGCTGTCAGCCAGGAATACTGTTCGTACAAATTACTTTCCTGGCTGGGTCAGGGCTGCTAGCTGTGGGGTTGGCCGACCCTTTGATACGATGTCCATTTTTTCCTGAACTGTCCTTCTCCAGAAAGGTGTTGCCAGTAACTCCGCCACCAAATCTGTTTCTCCTCCTTCAGCCATTGAGTTTTTAAAAAACAAAGCTAGGTTAAAAAAAAAAAAAGTATCTACACCAAGTGTTGCAGAAGGGAGCTTTTATCACTCGCTGGGCCTCGGTGTTATCCCTTTAATTACAAGGTCATCACTAGCCAATCACGGTGGGCGGGCATCATATAAATGCGATGGGGATTCCCTTCGTTCCCCCCTGGCGTCAAACGTGTGTCCCGCTTCCGGTCTGCCGGACGTCCGTCGCTGTTGCAGACGATCTCTTGGGCTCCCCTCATCCTGCACAGGTGACTCACCTGCGGATCTGTGTCGGTAAGTCTCAATTAGGTCCTGGTTTTATTGTATTATGGTGTCCTGTTAGTAGTCTTGCTTATATTGCCGCCGGTAGCAGCGTTACATGCCCTCCCCCCTTTCTGGAGCAGACGAATATTGCCTGAATGGGAGGTGATTTTATTTTGCTAGTTTATATACTTTGGTGTTAATTATTATATTAATTTGATGTCATCCTGTATCACAGGGGACTTTTGGCTGGGTTCGAGCGGAACATTGCCAGAAAGTGGCTACAGCTAACCCTGCTCACATTTAAAGAACGATTCAGTTTTGCCTACGGCTGTTTTACCTACCGGCGTTGCTTACCGCTGTTTTGACTAACTGCTTTGGCCTACCGGGTGTCATCTACCCTGCTGCGCTGCGTCGCCTACAGGGTCTGACACTGCTCTTATCAGCACTGCGCCCCGGCTTCGTGCTGTTTTAAGTCAGTATCACCCTTGTTTAAATAGAGAAAAAACTATTTTTAGCTTGAGCCATTTTACTGTGCATTCTGACAGGGGATGTTAAGACCCACTCTGGCATTTGATTTATTTACATTAGTTAGCTGATCATCCCCCTTACTGATGAGTTAACCCGAGTTATTTTGGTTGTTTTGTCTTTTCTTATTCTTTCTTTTATTGATTTTCCATTCTGAGAACCAGAGCCTTTTGTAATTGTGTTCCTTGTCCCTGTAGGACCTGCTAAGCCAAGGTGGTGGGGTTGGTGTCTCCCTTCGTGTGCTGTGTGGTTTGGTGTACCCCAGGGCCCCGTTCCTCGTACGTGGTTCAACTAAGTCGATCAAATGTCCTATTATCCAGCTTAAATTAACCCGATGATTGATGTCAGGCTATCTCGGTTCCTCAAAGGCTGATCCGCGCTCAAATAATCTCGTTAATTTGAACCAGACTGCAGTAACCAGGATAATTGCGCGTACCCGTCCTACTTCAAAAGGGGCGATCACCGAAACCATGATTTTCTAACAGTACAACGGCAAATCAACTCAAAGAAAGAGCCTCTTTTTACTCCGCTGACGAGCAGGAGATGATCATGAACACATACGAGGAATTCAAGACCATAATCATGACGAAATCTAACGCTGCGAGGGCTAGACGAGAAGCATGGCGACATATCGCAGACAAGTTAAAAGCGTAAGTATTGGGAAAATGTATAGGCTAATTTTAAGTGCCTCATCACCCCAATCAATCAGATTATATTTCTTTAAATGTGCCTGCTGGCAGTAGGCTTAATGGAACGCATCATCGAATGAGATCTATAGCGAAAATTATTATCTCAACTCTTTCAGAATAAGTAGATAAAAACAAGAGTATCTAATTGATACCAATTTATAGATACTTATGAGGATATATGTACTGCATGCGCTTATGTATCATGTACTATATATATGTGTATATACATGTATGTGTAGTTTACCATATAAAACTAGGAGTTTGAATATGCGTGTGCGAATCTGTGTATGGGCGGATCAGTATGTATATATTATTCATAATCAGAAATTCAATCAATTGAAGCAGTGAAAAGAAATTGTGTGATTCTCTCTATTCTTATTATGAGTCCACCTTAATCATTTTCTACAGTAATGATATGCTATGGTGTACTAATAATCATATGTGACATATATGTCATATATTTATGAGTGCTTTAAACCATCATGTAGTTGCAACCCAGCCATCAAGACACGGGAGTAAGTAAAAACTAAGCACAAAAACATTATTCAGAATGGTGAGTCAATACAACATGTGCCATGGTGATGTAATCAACACATCCATAAGCTTCTTAAGCGCCAAATAAACTTTAGGAACAGCACGGCATGCAGCGGCTTTCCTGATGTTCTCCACATCGCCGACACTGTACAAACATGAACCACTCGCAAAAAAGCGCGAGGCTGCATCCAGTCTGTGAGACAGTCAATGCTCGGCTGTGGCGTGTGGTGTTCAATGTACGGCTCGAGAACGTCTTGTAAATAAATGATTCCTTGTTGGCAGAATCAATAGCGCTCGTACAGGAAGTCATCATGACGTGATAACGAATCTTGGCGATCTCGAATAAATCTCTCCCTATAAAACGCTAATCTAACTAATATCGCTTCCTCATCGATGGATCTCTGAGGAAGGGAGCTGACACTGTTCTCCGGGGGAGTGGCAGCTTATCCAGCTCACTGAAGTTAGCCTGCGCTGGAGCAGGTCCAAGCTTATGGATGTGTTGCTATGGTGATTTTGCCAAATTTGCTTCGAGGAACCGAAAAGCCTCACTTATGTAATCTTATCCTGAAAATTATCCGGCTAACTCAGTTAGCCAGGTAGGAGGAACAGGGCCCTGGTTTGGAACCCTCACTTGTGATTGTGTGCGAGTGTTGTGTACACGTGTGATCGGGCTGCCTCCTCTTTTGGGAACCTCACCTGCACTGGTCCACCTCGCCACTGGTAAGCCGCAGCCCTACACCTCTTATAAATAAATGTATAAGGCTCTTTTATTAGTAGTTTGTGTTGAAAATTATCTGTGAACCACTGTTTTGTAATAATATAGATTAATTGTTTTGTAGTGGAACCACGTCTCCGGCTTTGTGTTGGTAGTTTTTAGTTACCCTCTTTTATTATAAACTGATTCACCAAGTATATTAGATGTACCTTTTTATTGTTTTTAACATATTAAATTGTTGATTGTTGTAATAAATGTCTTAATCTTGGGGTAATCCTTGGTCTCAGTAAATCATTCACTGCCACATGTACCCTTCAAGATAATCTGTGGTTTGAGCCGGTATTAAAAGGTGCAGTGCAATGTAAATCCGAAACCCAATCCGTCTCCCCCACACTCCTCATACACTACACTCCATGACCAGCTCCCCAGCCCCCTACAACAACCTACGGCACATCACCCACGCCCACCAACTTGTCCTTCACAACCTACCAGGTGAGAAAAGAACTGAGAAAGGCCACGGGTCCAGACGGCATCAGCTCAAGGCTCCTCAGGTCCAGTGCAGACCAGCTGTGCGGGATAATGGAGCACGTCTTCAACTTGAGCTTGAAGCTGGGGAGAGTACCACAGCTGTGGAAAACTTCCTGCGTGGTACCAGTCCCAAAGACCCCGCGACCCAAGGACTTCAACAGCTTCAGGCCGGTAGCGTTGACATCTCACCTGATGAAGACGCTAGAGAGGCTGGTCCTTGGGCATCTCCGCCCCCTGGTGAGCTCATCTTTGGACCCACTCCAGTTCGCCCACCAATATGGCATCAGGGTGGATGACGCTCTCATCTACCTGCTACACAGATGCCTTTCTCACCTGGAAAAGGCTGGAAGCACTGGGAGTCATGTTTTTTTTATTTCTCCAGTGCCTTAAACACCATTCAGCCTCTGCTTCTGAGGGACAAGTTGAAGCAGACCGGGGTGGACCACCACCTCACTACATGGATATTGGACAACCTCACCAACCGTCCACAGTATGTGCGGATACGTGAGTGTGAGACTTCACACACAACTCTCCTAACTGCCACCTGCAAAAGTTCTCTGACTCTGCGATCATCGGCCTCATTTCCGCCGATGATGACAGGGAATACAGGGAACTCAACCAGGACTTCATAGGGTGGTGCCAGCGGAACCGCCTCCAGATCAACTCTGGTAAAACCAAAGAACTGGTGGTGGACTTCCACCGGGGTAGACACTCTCCTCCGGTACCAGTGAACATCCAGGGAATGGACATTGAGATTGTGACATCTTATAAGTACCTGGGTGTTCACTTGAACAATAAACTGGACTGGACTGATCACACACATCTGCTGAGGAGACTGAGGTCTTTTGGAGTGCAGGGAGCACTCCTGAGGACCTTCTTTGACTCTGTGGTGGCATCAGCCATCTTTTATGGAGTGGTCTGCTGGGGCGGCGGCATCTCGACAGCTGACAGGAACAGACTCAACAAACTCATCAAGAAGGCCAGCAGTGTGCTGGGGTGTCCATTGGATACGGTGGAGGTGGTGGGAGACAGGAGGATGATGGCTAAACTATCATCCCTGATGAACAACACCTCCCACCCCATGCGGGACGCCCTGGCAGCTCCTTCAGCCGCCGGTTGATTCACCCCCGGTGTGTGAAGGAGAGGTCCTTCCTTCCTGCTGCTGACAGGCTGCACAACCAGCTCTGCTCCCAGTAGACCACACAACACTAAAATTGGTGCAATAATAATTGCACTGTGCAATAAAAATACTCTGTCTATATATACTATTTTTGATATTCAGTTATTGTAGATTTTTGTACTTTTTCACTTAAGTAATAAACAGTAAAGAATATCAATTATTTATAATACTTGCTGCTTTTGTTTCTTTTTTACCATGTATCTTGTGAGCACTCTCCACTTTGCTGCTGTGATCCTGTAAATGTCCCCACTGTGGGACTAATAAAGGATTATTGTTAGAAAAATTCACGCAAGACCGATGGAAAATCATTAATCAATTGGCCATTTATTCTTGCAAGAAGGAGACAGAGTTGATTCACATACAGTATACGTGGATCAAGGCTGCTCAGAGGTCTGACTCTGAGCCTCGGATATTTATACCAAGTAAACATCAGTGTCACAGGCAATACGTCACGAAAGCATAACACACACACAAAATGGCGTACACGCCATGTAGTCCAAGTAGATGGCTGCAACTTTACCTGAGCATTTGTTCTGGCACAAAGGTCACATTCTCATAGTCAGGAGGCTAAGTTCTCATAACATAGCCCTGTACCCATCTTAACGCTCCCACAGTCCTTATTATCATTTCAATCCAGGACATGCTGCTGAGTGTTCTTTCGCATAGACTAAACAACTGTGGTGAGGCAGTTCACACAACAAGGACACATAAGGACACCAAGCTTTTAAAGCACACCTTATCATTAGTCATTTAGATTTTCCCCAACAATTATCTTATTTTATCTTATCTAATCTGTATAATGAACCTGAGTGTCCTCTGAATCCTTGATACTGTGGACAAAACTTAATCTTTAGGTGAAATTCCTAAGTTGGCGTTGTTGGCTCTGACTATTGGTTAATGGCCACGTAAACTTTAAACCACAAACCACCTTCTTCTCGCCACACAAGCAAAACGCTAAAAATGTCATAACTTCTTACATATCTTTCAACTTGAACTCTTACTACTAATACTAACTTCTGCTAGCTCGCTTCAGCTTCACAACAGTGACGCTAGCCCACTGACCAATCACACCGCACGTTATTTCTGAGCTGCATGTTAATGCTGACGTACTTGTAGGCCACCGAGAAGCTCTGACATGTCAAATAATACGCCCAACATGTCAAACTAAAAATCTGATTGGTTGAAGACGATGACAATCAACAATATAGTCCCCATTTACTTAAACTGCAAAGTCTACCAAGCGGGCCTCGGGCCTCTCTTCTTACCTAGAGACACAGAGGTGAAATCTGATTGGATAAAAGCTCTACTTAATCAATCAATGCATTCAACAATCAAACACTTTTTTTTAAGACCTGCTTCTTTAGTTTATATTTACACTTCCTTGAGAAACCAACAAAGTAGTGGGCATTAAAAAGATGATAACTGACATTTATATATTAATATAAGGAATTTTAAATATCCGATGAAAATGCATTTTCTGTCTCTAAAAAGCATTCAACCTGAGAAATTTCTACCTCAAACATAAGTGTGCGTGTGTCTGCATCAATATATTCCTAAATCGTCTGTCTAACATGTGTGTTTGCTGTCAGCCATAGCGCAGACGCCTCCTTCACTCGCTGTGATCCACATGCTGCTCACAAACATCTGACCAGTTTTCCCTCTCTTTTTCCCTCCACATGTCACTACGCTCTGCAACATTTAAAAATTCAGTAAAAACACCACAGCTGATGATCACTCTTCATATATTATAAAGCACAAATTTGTCGACATGGTGATAATTATAAGAAATTTAAGGGAGAGACTGCAGGGGAATGACTCACCATAATTGCAGCGGCCATAAACGCATGCTTTATCGCCTTTATAAAGTATTCATGCTCCATGGTTGATGTGCTCAGAATGGTTCACGACAGTCGCACTGACACACAGCGTGACTGATCAGAATAATAAAACCCCAAAAAGGGCAAATGGAGGATAATTCTCAAGAGTCAAAGTAGTCCGGTTACTATTATTTTACCATTGTTGTATTGCATTTTCAAAGCATTTATAGTTATTTTGTACGTAGGAACATATTCTATCCAATTTTGAGGAAATCTCTCATTTAAAGTTCTCTTTTTTATTTAGGAAAAAAAGACTCTTTGGCTGAGGAACCAGTCTACAAACGTCCTTCCTCCAGGATTCTAGGACCTCTGTGTAATGACTGTGAAGTCAAACTGACCCACCTTTTCTCCAGTGGCTCAAAGCTGGAAGAGGACTGCATCTCATTTGAATAATTAGTTTACTGAAAAAAGTCTGCTGTCACGTTGCTGCACAAAATATCCCAAATTAGCATTTAAATTAAGCTACAATTCTTTCAACATGAAAACGAGAAAAATGATTCACCATCCAATCAATGTTGGGGACTCATAATTGTCTTCAGTTATTATGTGTTATTCTTGTCTGGGCAGGGCTTCTCTGAGCCATTTAGAAGGCCATGAGCGCAGTCTTTCTCTGATTATTAGTGAGAGTAACTTTGAGTCATCTGAATGTGCATTCAATTCATACACACAGACACTTAGATTGGTTAAGATAATGCTTCCACAGCGTTCTGTTACAGTATGGATATTCAAGTGAGGCAGTCATTAACAGGGATTTCATTTTCTCTTCAGTATTCAAATCATGTCACGTCACACTCACTCATTAGACGCTGTTGCTCTGGGAGTACTGTACGTCAGACATCTTAATGATTTATTCCGTAATCTTTGCTGCTCAATGTTAACTAAGTGTTTGATAGTCCATATACAGTAAATCACTTGCCAAACAGTATGTTGGTGTTGGACAATCACACCTGGACTTAGTCTAAAGTTTAAGGTTAATGAAAAGTGAAATTCGTGGTTATCTATCAAATACATGCTAAGAGTTGCTAGTTTCTCACTATCAGTGATGGAGTGGCATGCACATGAATATATCATTTTCTGCTAAAGATGGAAAGTTTTAGTTATCATATAAAGTTGTTTCTGTCTGGCGTGTTTTGTCTGTGTTCTTCTCAGAATATTCAAGTGGGCGTCGCCCCGTTGATTTCACATACTTTATCAACACCATCAGAATTCAGCAATATTTGAATTAGAATCTATGACAGTAGGTGGCTGTTTGCTCATTTGCCAGAGTTTTTCTCCCGATCAGCGAATTTATTTAAATATTTGAAATGGGATTACTGCGTATTTACACTATGATACAAACGCCAGCAGCTTGACGAGGCGCTGAGCGTCTATTCTGTGCTGAGCGCTGCACATTTGGCATTTTTTCAATTCGCTGAAACTTTCTTTAAAACTGTGAGCTCGTCACTGTCACTTTATACCCAGGAGTCCAATCACAGTGGAGGAAGGGCAGGAAAAATGGTCTTCCACAAAGATGTGATCAAATGTTTTATTATGAGTATGTTGCAGTCTTATTGTGTATATTATGTTATTGTTTTTTACAATGGACTTAATGTCCTCATGTCTGGAGCACTGGACCAAACGCATTTCCCCATGTGCTATAATAAGGTTGATCTAAATATGAAAAAAAGAAGGGTACTCGTGGAGATGTTTCCTCGCTCACAAAATCTCATTAGCTACATTGACCTGCAGGTCCGTCCTCTCTCTACGTGCTTCATCGAGAGTAAGTGCTGATATTCTGCATCATAGCAACCAGAAGCAAACAAAGAGCGTTTTTCAGAGGAGAGCATGGCATTTTCAGCTGGGAAGAAACCCTTTGGTGGACAAGGCCCCTTAATGAATCAGAGTTGTTGTTTTGTCAAAACCTTTATTGTTACTTATTAAGTCATAGATATTTACTGTTTCCAAAACTTCAATGTGTAATATACCCATTCTCCTAGTCGAAGTCTGCATCTTAATGCTTTTGCTGCACTAGGTTAACAATGTGTATATTCCTTACTGTCTTCATAAACAGGACACATATGACAGAAGGATAAAGGACTTACAAATAGTCAAATAAGCGTAATGTTTTGGTTTCACATTGCCTTCAATGCTCCCTTCATAGTCAATAAGTGGTTGGCGAAATCAACTTTTTATTTTAACTGCGGGTAATGACAGCCGTAATTGATATGCCTGCAGTGTCTTTAAAACTGCTGGAGCCTATTTATCAATGCGCCCTCCATCCCATTAATGGTACAGTTGTGGCACTCATCGCTGCTGTACATCAGATGTTAAATTGTCCGTCTCTCGGTACAAGCCGCTGGGGTCTATCCATCAAACAGTATCTTAAAATGACTGGATATCTCTTTCATTAAACAAAATCAAACAAAAAAGATTACAGCTTAGAGAACACACAAAAAAGGGACAACTGATCTTGTGACACCGTTGAGTTAATAAATAAAGGGGAATTTGACATAAAGTAATATGCATACAACACATTGTATTTTCACAAGTTAGTTTAACTGAATGTTTCCTATGTACAGTATATTGCTTTGCGTCTGGCTCGACTAGTTCTTTATAGATGTGACATTTTTTACTTGCTTTTAGTGCTTTTAGTGCTCTTTTTCCATGCTAATGTCAGTGAATAGAGTGTTTTCATATTCAAGCTTAAGTTGTTGCTATTAAACAGCTGCTGAGGATCTGATCTTCCACACAGTTTGGAGGTAATCTGCCTTGCTTGTGTTTCAAAATCTTTTAGTGGCAGTGATGGATCAACAGAAGGGGTGGGGGAGAAATAATGAAATATGGCAAAGTAGAGGAGGACACAGGATGTATCGTCAGGTTATGAATACACTTATTGAAAAAATGGCATCAGTGTTTTAAGTGCTACTCACATATTTCCTTCCACGGAATAATATTTCTTACGGATTGTTTTGTATGCACTCAATTGATTCCATGTTACTAACCAGGTGGTCTCACACATAGATGCATACAGAAATCAAAAACATTCTAGTATTCCCCCCCCCCCCCGAGGCACTCACACAGTGTGTGTTATGCAGTCTTGGCAGTGTGCCACCTACTCGTAATCGATGCTCATTTTACTCACTCATCCACACCCTCGCATTGATCTGTGTCGCTCCGGCAGCAACTCACCATTGCATTTCCCATCCTGTCTGGAGCGCAGATGGCCTACATGGACCCAGGAGAGAGGGCTGGGTGTTCAAGGTCTTTGGTAGTGGGAGCAAGGGGAGATAAGGGGAGGACACTGGCAGCGTTGAGCTAGGCAGATAATGTTCCACACTGGTTTGTACTTGAATGGACGAGTTTAGTACAATGGGTGGGTGAACGGATGAAGCTACAGACCAGAGCATGGATAGATGGATGAAAAATAGGATGCCATAGTGATGAAGGAGGTGGAGCTCAAGAAATCACTGCCACCATCTAAAGAAAACAAATGAGGGAATGTGCGGCTATCACAGTCACCCAAATAAAGGTTCAGTTAAAGAAAAGAGCATCTGGAGGCAAGAAGAGCACAGACACACCCAAGGTTGACTGTGTGCTGACTGTTATTTGGTAATTGCACATTTGGAGGGGAAAATTGCACCGAGGACTACATCACCATCAAAGACAAGTGCTTCATTACTACATTAAAGGCCTTGTGCTGTGTAGGAACATGGCCATTGGTCACACTGTTCTCCACCTTTGGGAAAGCATTCCTGGAGCAGAAATGTGGCACTGCTCAGGAAAAGATGCTAACTCCAAGTTGCAGAGGCAACAAAGCAGGACGTGTGATATTCGGATTCAGGGATATGCACTGATGTATCCCTGCAAACTAGTGATGTGATGTTTGCGAACGACCCAAATCTTTTGAACGGCTCTCTGGTAAGAACGAAGGGAACTGAGTCATACTTGATAATCGTTCTGTTTATTGTTTGGAGATCATTCCCTGTCCCTCAGGTTGTGGCATGTTGGTACTTATTGGGCGTAAGATCCGCCTTGTCTCCTTCGCTGAGGAGTATTTTTTTTAATTTTAAGACCTCTTAGGAATCTGGGATTACAGATTTGAATGTTTTATATTTCAGGAGGAGGGCATCTCTGTCTAAACCTCACCTGACGAGCAGTGTCCACTGTTGGTTGCCATGCATTTTTGTGTCTTCCTTTTCTGATTTCCATTCAGTTTGTGGTCACTGAGCCTGTACTTGGTTAGAATCTGTCTTTTCTGTCTATCTCAGACATTCTGACAATTCATAATTGGTTATAGGGCCAGATAACATTCTAATCTTTTAGAATTTAGTTCATTCTTAGCATAGTGTGTTTATTATATATATATATATATATATATATATATATATATATATATATATATATATATATATATACATAATAAGCACTAACAGGTTAATACAGGTATGGTGAGTGCACACATACAACATAATTGACATGCGTATTCATTACAAGAAATGTTGGGGCACACAAGTGCCCATTCCAGGAATATAATCCATACCATTTCCCATGTTCATTCTATCTTTTTACTCCTTTTCCAATCCCCCTGAAGGCAGACAGCTGGGCTGCAAGAAGAAATACTAACTCATCAGGGTCTTAGAAAGTTCACAGTCTTCTAGGGTAATGCTTCCAATCACAGTTACCTCTTCTTGTTGCAAAGTTTTTCCACGTCAGAACAAAAACATCTTAATATGACACCACGCATTCTGTGAATAATAGACGTACCATTGATCTGACTGACTGGTGAGACTTGAAAAAAATGAGCTGCTTCAAACGCACACAAAAGTATCACTGTGTTCTGCATAACAATGTGTGTACAAGAGAAACTTCAAGTACCTTGAATTATATTTGTTTGTGTCAAATGTGTCCTTTTTTGTTTGTGGCGCCTATAAAGACGAGAGGAGAAAAAAAACAGATTGAGTATTAGCAGAGGCAGAGTTCAGTCTCTGGGAAAACTCTGAGTTGCCATTTCAAATGAGGTCACTAACTTCCCCTCGGATTTTAATGACGTTTATTGATGTCTTTAATAACTTTTTCCTTTCTGTTGGGTATTAATGGACATTGTGGTTGTGGGGTGGTGCTCGTGGTGCCATGAGAAACAGAACAGCCAACGAGACGGGGAGACCGATGGGGAGGGAAGGACAGACAGTGATTGAGAGAGAAAGTGGAAGAGATCCCACGAGTTCAGTCATACTAATCCCTTTGGCCGAGAGCTGTGAGTCAATTATTCTTCATTTGTCTTTCATCTTGCCACTGCTGTCTGGGAATGGGGCTCCTCCAAGGCCTGTCAGGCACTTATTGATGCTGTCTGGCCTGAAGGGTTCACACAATCCTGAAGACGTGCAGGGTCCAAGGGGGTAATTGTGTCAGGAATTGGGGTTGGTTGCCATATAGGTACCTAGTATTGGATTGTGAAAAATGGCATGAGACAGAACTTTATCTTAAAAATAAAATGGAGTTAAGGGTGTTTGGCACTGTTACAGCTTGATACTGCTGGAATTGATGGGAGTGAGCTCTGCCTTATGTTTGGACAGGACACAGTTGTAATATTAGACACAGCTGCTGCTGCTGCAGGACTGTTTAATGAAAATGTATACTTATGTGTGATGTAATAGCATAGGCACTGTACAATATGTCAAATGTGGTTAAGAGCCGATTTTGAGAAATACTTTTGATTTTCTTGCTGAGATGAGAACATTTATATTCTCATAACCAGCCTGATGTCATATAACATGTGAAATGATGGTGCATTATGTGGTACTTCTTTCATCCAGCCAACAAGTGTTGTTGCCTTAATCTAAAGTTAAAATTGTTTCACCGAACTATGTCGTTAACTTGTTTAACCCAACAATGTAATTTTGTTTTTTTATCCAAAGTTAAAATTGAATACGTTTTGTTTCCTTAAACGAATTGTCCATCAAAATTACAAATGTATTAATCTACTAATTGTTCCAGCACTTAAGAAATGATTCAGTGTGAAAAAATGTTTTGTAGTTCATTCTTTTAAACCGCAGACTGTTTGACTATTTCATTGTTGGAATTTCACTTTAACTTACACAAAACACAGAAAATCCATGTTTCACATTGTCTATCACTGTGTGCAATCAATGTGTTTCCAGACAGGTAAATAAACAAAATCAAACAATAACTAGTCTCATCACAGATTGCGTTTTTTATGCGCTTTTATTTTGAAAGCTTTGCCCCTCTGGTCTTCCCATCAAGTAGCTAAAACAGCTTCCTGCTGGAGTTTATTGGAACAGTTGGTGGTGTATTAACCTCTTGTTTTTTCCATGAAAAACAAGAAGTAGTAGATAACAAAAATGATGCTTGTTTTGAAGAGAGTGTGTGTGTGTGTGTGTGTGTGTGTGTGTGTGTCTGTGTGTGTGGAGATTGGCTGTTGCCCACATTTCAAGTAATACAAAGACAGCCCAATGGTGTTGAACTCCTGGCAAACAACATCATGTTGCATTACAGTGTCAAGTGTGGATTGGGAAATGTGCAAGTGTGGAACGTCAGACCGGCGCGGACCCTCAAGTGTTGTATGAATGGAACCACGTGCGTCAGCAGCTGTTCACTGAAGCAGAATTCAACAATAGACATGAGACATTATAGCCAACGTTATATGACCGTTATACCTGTCTTAGATATTACCGCTTTATTACTATAACACCTGACATTGGGGGGACAAAAAGCCTCTTTGTCCCCACCATCCCAGGGCCAGTGGTCTGTAGCTGTCACAGATTCCATTTAATCAGCCTGTAAAAAGGAGCGTGCTGAACCTCGCATGCTCATCTGGACCTTTTCCATGATAGAAATGATCTTTTATTGGATGTTGATGATGTTAGCTGTCCGGGGGGGGGGGGGGAGAGAGAGACTGTGAGGGAACTTAAAGCACAGAGAAAATGAGGACATTTAAAATGAGAAAGAGCAAAATGAAGAGTATTAAAAGAGAGAGAGAGACTCGGAGTGAAAAAAGAAACCATCTGTAATCAGCACAGATATCTATCCATAAGACCCACAGAGGTCTTTTGTCCTCGCCTGGACTTCTGTCTTTTAAAATGATCGGCGTAACCTCGCCCTGGGTCGTTGCTGCTTGGCATTAGTCAGCACTTCTTATTGCCTCCACAGAGCGGATGGCTGTCTCATGTCCAAACTCTCTCTTTACAAAAAGCATCCAGACCGCTCTCTTCAGACAGGCCTGGACGAGCACACGGCTTAGTCATTGGGGGCTTCATTTACACAGAAACTGCAGGGTTTGGTAATTTCCTCATTGGCTCCTGATGAACATCTGCCTCTTCGAGTCAGAAAGACGCTGGGGATGGAGCTGGTGGTCTGTGTATCAAGCAAATTATGCAGCAAAATGACACTTCCCCATAATGAATCAGAAACTGAATTAATGATGAATTATGTTAGCTATGCGTTCCAATGCAAATGACTTTATTTGTGAACTTCCACATCAAGAAATAAATCAAAAATAAGTTATCATATGTGAGGACAGCCTCTTAAGATGCAGAAAGGGATGCAAAGAAGCGTAGAATGTAGATAACAGCTAATGCATCTGAGCCATGCAAATGACATTGCACATCAGTGAATGGGCTATGGGTAAATAATGATTGTACAGTAAAATCCAAATGTTTTATTTACACTGTAGTTCAGGCAATAAGTTGGCCATCTGTTTGGTCCTAACATTGCAATGTGTTTTATTTATTTTGTAAAAATAACACATGGGTATTTTATTTTTTATCTTAAACATGATACAGTCAAAATGTGCTGTTTTTTAAAAATAGGAATAGCATAAAGATGTTTGCTTTATTTATATTATTTAATTATTCTATTGCAAGATTTATTGTAAAAAAATAAATTATATATATAAATGATCTTATAAAATGTTGTTTTGACAAATGTCATTGTGTTTTAGGAAAGGTCTTGTTTTGTGGGATGTTGTGTTTTATGAAAGGTTTTTGTGAAATATCATTGATTTGTTTTTGTTTATTTTGAACAGATGTTGTCTAAAGTACTCCAGGCACCGTGGAATTTGTATGCGTTTTGTGACCCCCCCCCCCCCCCCCCCCCCCAACTCGCTGAAAATCCCTTGTTAGACTCTCATGTGTAGGCACACTTTGTATTGAGTGTGTTTGTAAGACTCAATGTATTCTGAGGCCAATTATATCAGTGGTACAGGCGATGTAATGTACATTACACATTCGAAACTACGTTATTTTATTTTTCTTAAATTATTATTTTTTTTTTCTCCACAACCGTCCGGCGATCCCTAGAAATGATCTTGCAACCCCCTTGGTGGTCCCTCACCAGGTTGAGAACCACTGACCTTAGGTAACCTAATTAAAAGCTATTTCTCACCAGTGCGACGCAAATATGCGGTTCAGATAAATTTGCATTCAAATGAGTTTCCTCCTAAATAGTACCTGTGTCCACTAACAGCAAAACCACTCAACACAGAGAATGTCTAAGTAGATAATGATAACTACACAATAGATAACTAATCAGACCCAAATTGAAATTGTATTGTATTTTATCTACATTACTTCAATTCATTATTATTGTGGCTAGCTTGTGCAAATCAGATATTTTTTACATCATCATTATTTCCCAGCTTCTGGGAGATCTCAAGCCATATATTGTCCTTTATTTGGTTATTGAGGTAGTGGTTGTGGTGTTTGTCTTACATTATTGGGTGTTGACAAGGGAACTACCCACTGCTCCGAAGGCACATCATTCCAAAATACCTACTGCCAGAAACAAATGTCCATTATCCTAAAAACAAATGCCCATTGTTCTGAAATATGCACTTTAAGTGCAATAAACAGGAGCACATGGATGACGAACATCCGTGCTTGTTTATATTTTGAAAGGAAAGAGTCTATTCCAAACCAGGACCTGACTGCTAACAAATGAATAACCAACACGTCCTGTCTGCACGGCTAAAGCATGGACAGTATGTAAGATAATGAAACGAGAAAGAAATTGATGTCCTGTTGAGTTGATCAAAACATCATCCTACTAACTGACCATAATCATCAAGAATTCCCCATTAGTTTGTGAATGATAAAAACGAAAGCCAGCATAACTATCTGCAAGTACTTTAATCATATTCAGAGCACATTTACATTAATATTCACACCCATATGTCAGAGCTAACAGCCACACATCATGCTCGCCAGCAAAGTGGTACCACATTATTTTACATACTTAACTGATGGCAATAAATATTGTCAAGAAATAAGAAAATTAAACTGGGTTGATAAAGGATTAGATGTATTAAATGAAGGCAAACTTTCATAATAAAGACTGTGGAAGAATTACATTGTTGGAGACAGGGGGATCAAAGATTTTATAAAGGATAAAGGATTATATTTGAGATTTGAAAAAGTATACACAATAACTACTATACAAGTACAACATTTTATTTTTTTCATTTTCACCCACTTGTTATAAAATACTGGATAGTTTTCAGTTGTTAGGTGTTTTGAAAAAAACTTAAAAGGGCAAAAAAAAAGTGTTCTCTGGTCGAAGTGTCACAAGAGGGCCAAAGGCAAATATTACAAAAAGTCAAAAGAGTAATGTTCCGGAGGTGTCAACCCTGCAGCTAAAGTCATTTACTATATACAGTCATTTCAATTCTAAAACATTGTAAGAAATCATGAACTGTATCAATAGGCATGAGGCGAGGAGGCACAACTATGAGTCTTTTACTGTGAAGCAATAGCAGACAGGGAGTTCTTTCGCCAACATCAATAAATGATTCTAAATCAAGATAAATAGTGGGAGGGAAGAATGGACTTCTTTACGGCTCTGACACAGCACAGCAGGGAGTGGATTGTAAAACAGTGAAGTAACTATCAGTTTAGCGATGTAAATGTAACTCAAAAAACATCAGCAACTCCTATGTTATGTAGGAGCCAACAGCACTCAGTTTAGATACGCCCTCCTTTTTATACTCACCATGAATAATTGGTGAGCAAAGAAACTGCATGCCAACACTGTGTGTGCCGTAAACTGGAAAATGTGTTCAGGCCAAATGACAGGAAACGTGAGGAGTTGAAATAAGAGTTGAAATAAGAGCATTTAAAATTGGTACGAAAATGAAATGTGCTTAATTTATTGGTGGCATAAGGATGAATTAAATGCTGTTTTTATAAATTCGTTATGTATTCAATCATACTCATCCATTAGATAGAATATTTGTTGCATTTGACCTCTTTTAGTTTTTAAGGTTTGTAAGAGTTTGTTTTTGCTGAGCAGAGATTGTACATCATGTGCAATATGTTAATATGACATTATACACATTGTGCACATATTCAACACATCTTTTAAAAGAGAGACTCTTCAGTTCTGAAGTACTGATGGATCATCTTCAATGTCATTCTTTCTGGCCCGGGTCCGCGCGCCCTTCTTCTCCTTATTTTGACACAGTATTGGGAAGTGCTGTGTAAATTGCAACTCTGCAGGACATATTTATTAGTAGTGCGTTGTGTTTTGAGAAGGGACCCCAATTAACTTTTACACTGCCGAACGGCATTCTGGGTACAACTCGCTCTCCGTTGCTCGCTACAACAACCCGGTCTCACTGCTGATGTGTCAAGTACTGCAGTTGGTCAGTAGCCCTTGGCGTCTTATTTCAACTATTTTCACTGTAAACCCATCCACGTCATTATTAGACGGTCAGAGCAACTGACGTAGTTGAAATAGTTTTGGTAGGGTGGGAATCGAGGATGGACTGGTCAAACAAACAAAGGACTTTCACCCAGGAGACAGACATTTCTCTTAAGTCAACATTTACTTATTTGACATAGTTTTCTAAATAACCATTCATTCAAATATCATGACACAATTTCATTCAATCACTATAGAAGCTTAGAAGACATAAAACATCTGAAGTCATCCTCCTGCTGCTTTGATATCCTACCAACACACTTTTTCAAAAATATTTCAAACTGCATGACCACTGATCTTTTACAAATTGTAAACGCATCCCTTCTCTCAGGTGTCTTCCCACAAGCCCTAAAAACTGCAGTTATTAAACCACTCCTAAATAAGGCACATTTAGATTCCGCAACAATGAAAAATGATAGGCCAATATCAAACCAAATAATTGAAAAGGCGATTTTTCCACAGCTGAACAACTTCTTGGCCGTAAATAACTGTTTTGATGTCTTCCAGTCAGGCTTTCAACAGCACCCCAGTACTGAAACTGCTCTTGTTAAGGTTTTCAACGACATACACTTAAGCACAGACAATGGCAGAATTTCAGTCTTAGTATTACTCAGTGCTGCATTTGACACGGTCGACCATGACATACTACTAGAAAGACTCAAAATATGTGTGGGACTCTCTGGCACAGCACTCAACTGGTTTGAATCCTACTTGAAGGACCGAGAATACTTTGTCCGTAGCTAATTACACATCAGAGCTGACTAAAGTGACATGTGGTGTTCCCCAAGGTTCAACACTGGGGCCTCTTCTGTTCAACATCTACATGCTTCCACTCGCTCAGATTATTGAAAACAACAAAGTGTGTTATCATAATTATGCAGACGACACACACATCTACATAACTATATCACCATGGGACTATAATCCCATACGAGGGCTGGGTAAATGCATTGATCAAATCAACAACTGGATGTCCCAGAACTTTCTTCAATTAAACAAAGATAAAACAAATCAAACTAAATTAGCCTCCTATCACCTGAAGAATATATCAAGGAGTAGAGGATTTATGTCTCAACAGGATTTGGAAAAACTTGTCCATGCATTCATCTTCAGTAGACTGGACTCCTGTAACGGTGCGTTTACAGGTCTCTGTAAAACGTCAATCAGAAAGCTGCAGCTGATTCAGAACGCTGCAGCTCGAGTCCTCACTAAGACCAACAAAGTGGATCACATCACTCCAGTTCTGAGGTCTTTGCACTGGCTTCCTGTCCAACAAAGAATTTACTTTAAAATCCTGCTGTTGGTTTATAAAGCACTGAATGGTTTAGGGCCAAAATACATCTGTGATCTGCTGCTACCTTATGAACCATCCCGACCCCTTAGGGTCGGGATGGTTCCTAGGGACCGGTCTACTTCCTGTTCCCAGAGTCAGAACTAAACATGGAGAAGCAGCGTTCAGTTTTTCTGCTCCACATATCTGGAACAAAGTCCAGAAAGCTGCAGGTCTGCTGAGACCCTCAGCTCCTTTAAATCAAGATTGAAGAATTTTCTGTTTGCTGTTGCCTTTAATTGAACCACATTCAAGGATATTAATCAATTTCCTGCACTTCTACATTTTACTACTGTATTTTATTTCTTACACTGCACTGCAAGTTTTATTCTAGTATTAGCTTGTTAATGTTTCAATCAATGTTCTTAATTGTATTTAAATCTCCTTTTCTTTTGCCTTTTCTTTCTTTTGATGCTTGTATTGGTTTCATGTGAAGCCCTTTGAATTGCCTTGTTGTTGAAATGTGCTATACAAATAAAGGTTTGTATGCAGCTCCCATCAGCCATGGAACCGTATCAGCTCAACGTCATTGTCTGCATCGCCAAACTTAAACGCATCGCAGCTTCAGTAAGGTTACAACAATGTTACTCAAGGGAGGGCTAGTACTTTTATGACAGACATCAGCAATTCTCCACATGCCTTTCACAAGAACACACCCTCCACTGACAGCTAATTAAAGAACAACATAACATGTGTTTTAACTCCCCCATAATTTTTGGCTTTACACATTTATTTGAAATATTTGAAATAAGCCATTAAAACAGCCTTACCAATTAGTTTTTAATTGCACCTGAGAGGATCAATGGAAGACTGTTCAGGGTAAGCCTCCTCCTGTTCTGATGTTAATAAGGATGCTGTTCTTGATATATGTGTCAGGGAGAGCTGCCAGCCTTCTGCAAAGTCACTTTAATGATTCTCTTACTGTAGGTAGCAGGCACTGCAAAAAAAAAAACAACAGACCACAGCAAAATCAGTTTATACCTACAAGGTCACACGGCAAGGATCCTCGCTGGTCTTTGTTGATAAATATTGCCTTCACTCCTCGGCTTCTTCACTCACTCATGATTCCATTTTGTTGCCTATTTTTTCGGTTTCTTTCAGACTGTGTAAAAGCCTTGGCTTTAGAGGAGCGTGGGGGCAGATGATGTCTGACCAAAGGTGGCTTCTTTTTTCTTGCACCGAGGGAGACAAAAGATGCAAGCCCACACAGTTCCATTGCGAACCAGTGGACTGTGTAATTTCACTCACTGCTCTTTTTTTCCTCCTCTCCTCAATCCATCCCTTGCCCTGTGCCCCTCCCACACACTGGTAGGAAATGTAGCCTCAAAGCGTCACCACCCACAACACCAGCTCCGAGATCACAGTCTGCCACTGAAAATACCCATACAATGATTCCAATTCCCTCGCTTCCACATGGATGTGCACGCTGCTGCACAGCGAGGTGCCAACGCTCCAAAGCTTGGTGGTGTGGATGTGATTCACCATTAAACACCCTTATATCTACATGCTTACACAAGCATACTCACGCCACTACACAATTATATATACATGCCGCTTTGTAGAAACGGATGTGAGAGGTGAAGTCACAGTTTCCCTTGAGGGGTCCATGGCGCTTCCTCTCATGTCTTGCGGGACGCCGCTGAAGCGCCCGATGGGCTTTGAAACAAAGAGGCATCAGTACAAACAAAGGCACTTACAGCTCAACTCTAATCAAGGAATGCGTAGTGTTGCCTGGAAGAGTTTGGGATTACAATGAGATCTATGATTCATGAATGTGTTGATACATTTATGGATGTCTGTTTTCTCTCCAGCAGCAGCAGATGTGTGTGATGTGTAGCAGTTGTCCCTATAGAGTTTTCTCCTCGTGGATTTATCCTGCGTCTGTCTTCAGCGTCAGTATTACAGAGAGCATCAAAGTCCACAGTAGAGCTTTATCAGTATACTGTAAATCCACATAACAAATATGCCATTTACGTAAATAATAGCCACGTATCAAGTAACTGCAAAGGCCAACACAATAAGTAAAAATATCTCTGTAGTGGAGAAAAACTCCTTGGTATTGCTTTAAACACAAACATTTCTTACAGTCACTGTCCAATAAATTCTACATAAGAAGTGGACTGAGTTGTCGTAATGCAGTGGTGGGCCGTCAGGAGTAGATTATTTTTATTTTACCTAGCTTTGTTTTTTTAACACTCAATGGCTGAAGGAGGAGAAACGGATTTCTCGAGAAGGACATTTCAGGGAAAGCTGGACATCGTAAGAAAGGGACGGCCAATCCAACAGCTAGCAGTCCTGACCCAGCCAGGAAAAGGATTTATACGAACGGTATTCCTGGCTGACAGCGTCGGAGAAGCGTTGCAGATGCTATGGCTAAGAATGCGTTTTATTTGCAACTGAGCGTCTTGATGTTTGGAGCTACGCTACGCTAACCTGAGTTGGCTAACCAAGGTAGCAACACGACACCATAGCACGACAGGACACTTACAAGCTACGGTGCTTTTGAAAACTTTTGCTGAGACCCGAGTGGATCTACAACTCAACGAACTCGTTCACAGGAGGACCTCTGGCTGGAACTGAACCGCACCGATGTTCTGTACAACTGCGTCACTCTTCATTAACAAAGAAAGGAGGATGGTCTTTGTCTTTAGGTGAACAGCAGCTTTGGTAAGTGAACTGCTTTTGTTTTTTTTACATCTGCAGTAGCGTTACTACTGTGTTCATTTGTCTATGGTATCGTTTTTATGATATGGTTAATATTGTTCCCTCTGAGGTATTAAACTCTGTAATCAAAGAAAGGAGAGCGCCTCCCAGAACACGTGCGCCACACCAGGGTACAATGTTGTGGTTCCGGGGTGGGAGTTTCAGACAGCATGTTGCCATGTTGAGTGTAGTTCACCCAAAACATTATATTTCCCACAATTTAAGCTTCTGCAATTCCAAATGCACTAGTATTATTCAAATGTTTAATATGAGTATGTGTATTGTTACACCCTTAGAAACAAATAATAACCATAGCTGTGGTGTCATAATGAGGTTATTAGGAGGTGGTTCAATTGTAGAAGGACAGCACTGAAATGCACGGCCCGCCACTGTCGTAACGTCACTTTGTCGACAGCCGCGTTTAAAGACTCGAGTTGGACATTTTGGCCTTCACCATCTCAGACTACGGCCATCGCCATCTGCAACCAGTGAACAGAAGTGACCATATTTGGACTGAGGAGGAGTGAAGCAGAGACACCATCTGGTAGCAACCTGTCTATCACAAGGTAGCCCCGCCCTAAAGCATACCCTGCTTTATGGTCTATTTGACTCTAAATGGACCATCATTTACTAAATTAACATCATGCTGTATTGAAGAAGACTTGAAACTAGAGATTGAGACCATAAACTCACGTTTATGTGACAAGAGGATCATTCATCGAAAACATGACGATTTGCTGAAACCACGAGTTAAAATTCATCACACATGAATACGTGGTTGAAATAATAAGATTGGGTTTTGTTGCGTTGTTTGCTTTGTTCTGTATTGTGTAGTTTGAGATATGTATTGTTGAACTGTGATCGATATAGTAGTCTTGATCTTGGGTCTGGATTTGATTGCTTTTGTCTCTGCCCAGTTGCCTCGGAAATACCCGCGATCTTTTTCCTGTGTTTTCTTTGGGCATTAAACTTCTTGCTGAGAAACAAACTATACTCTTGTGATTATTTATCACCCCCTGAAAAATGTACAATGTTTACTGAGGTAATAAATCAAGAGAGAAGTAGTCATTTTCTCATAGTCTTCTATACAACCAGAGGAGTCGCCCCCTGATGGACACTAGAGAGAATGCAGCTTAAAGACATGAAGCTTTGACTTTGCGTAACAGACCCGGATGGTTGCCGCCTGCACTGAACTAACTCACATTATGTTTAGCTTCTAGTGCTTCTAGTGGCTCAGTTGAGAGCATAATTCACATTTTCTAGACAATGAGATGGCAGGTATGTGTGGAACCATAGTGTTTAATAATTAAATAAGTCTCAATATTTCAAATATGAAATCTATTTATAAACATTCTGAAGTAAAAAAGTGGCATGAACTGACAAATAATTTCATGAAATGAAAACAGCCTTTTGAAAAAATTAACATTATTGGTGGGAACATTATTGAATAAACAATGAACACCTGTACAACTAAAATAAGTGATACATTTTTGTGATTATTTTAAATGTTTCAGAAATTATGGTTTAATTTAGAAATGTTACACAATTTATTCATGGGATCAATCATTTTAAAATGTCTTAATTATTAATGTAACATTTAATACTCTCTTTGTCATGATTAGGCTTTGCCTCTGTGTTCTTTGTTTCTCTACCCTCCTCACTCTACCTGTCAGTCACTCCCTCAGCCTATTCCCTTCACCTGCCTCTGATCAAATCAAGCACTTCCCCCTCATCAGCACAACTCTTCTCACCTGTTCTTCCCCCTACATAAACTCCTGCCCCTCAGTCACTCCTTGCCAGATTCTTGTATTGTCTACCCGCCCGTTCGGCTTGTCCTGTTCCCGGTTTTGCCGTCTGTCTTCCCTGTCCTGCTGGAGTTTCCTCCCTCGTCTCTTGTCTGTTCTGTGGATCCCCTGCCGATTCCTGTATGGTCTGCTATTGGATTATTTTGTTCATTAAAATTACTCTCTTCACACTACTCTGCCTGGTCTGTGCTTGAGTCCTCCACCATGCCCCGTGACACTCTTGGTCATATTGTGTATTTCACACGTTAACAATAACTGAGCCCATTCATCACTTAATGTGATTGTCTTAAACGGCAGTCGGCTACATATAACATTCCCCGACAATCAATGTGACATGCATCTAAAATGTAATGAATACTCACACAGAACAGAGTGTCAGAAGAGAGCCATCTCTTTGACAAGCGTGGCTCATAATGGCCTCCCTGCCAGCCATTTCTAATGACATATCTGGCTGCATACTCTAACCTCAGCAGCTGTTAGCAGTCTGGGAAAAAAAATCTAGTAACAGTGAGCATGACATCTGTTGGAAGCAATTCAAAAATAAACACTAATCTGTTCCTAGTACTTGCCAAAGTATTAATTCATGAAAAAGATTCTGTAGCCATAGTACAACATATCTTTTCAAGGAACACGAGAAAACATGAAACAAAACCACTCATCTCAAAAGTCTCCCGGCTGACTTGTTTATTTCTATTTCCAATGAGAAAATCTTTGAGGATTTTTTCTTTTTTCCTCACATCGTGTCGAGTCCCAGCAGTGCTCTAGTCTGATATACTCCTCACTTGAATATGCAGAAACGGGGTATTTGTTTGAAGAGCCTGCCTAATGCTGCTGACGCCTGTGTGTGTGTGTGTGTGTGTGTGTGTGTGTGTGTGTGTGTGTGTGTGTGTGTTTGTGTGTGTGTGTGTGTGTGTGTGTGTGTGTGTGTGTGTAAGGATGAAGTAGGTGGATTAACATGTTTGTACAGGGAGACTGACTGTTTGAACACTGTTGCTGACTGAATGACTGACTGAGTGAACATTGACTCTTATGTAGAGTAAGAGAGATTGTCCTGCAGTGGACAGCAGCTCTGTTTTCTGTGGATCCTCCATCGGTCCAATCACACACAGCGACTGCTGATGGCTTTTTTTCCTGCTAAATTTGCGTAGAGTTGCAGACGGCCACCAGTAGAAATAGAGAAGTTGAGTAACTTGTGTTTGCTTGTGTGAGGGATGGATTAAACCTGACAAGACACAAATATTCACAGGTGCTTATAAGTGTGTCCTACACAACATAGAAAAGCTCTTGGTTTAAAAGGCACTAAACTAACTCGCTCCAAGTCCCAAACGAAATGCCAGTAAAGCTTAGTACCTGAGTGTCAAATTTAACTTATCCAGGGCAGAACCGTCCCTGGTATTACAGGTGGGGCGCGAGGGGAAATGCTGAATTTTATTCATACCTGCAAACTTGTCGCTTTCCGGCGAAATTCGCCGTTTTGAATCAAAATATATCATCCACGTGAATTGTGTAGATCCGTAGAGTTTTTTTGGGGGGGGAGGGTCAACTGCCCAGCCAGCGTTTCTCAGATTGGAGTGGGACGAGGAGAAAAGGTGATGTGGTGATCTTCACAATAAAACATTTGATGTGACGTGTAGAGTCTTGGCCAATCAGTGTTAAGATGTCTACACGTCTTTCCCTCCGTAAAGTTTAAGTTACGTTATGTTCCGTTACAGTTCAGACTTGCTGGGTTAAGTTAATGTTCACTGCATGCGGAACTCTGTGTACTTTTAACGATCGTCATTATCGCGATTTAGGAGGAAAAAACGTAACGTGATGAAACATGCCCCCCCCCCCCCCCGTGTTCCGGTTCAGTTCACGCGGTCACTCGTTAACGTTAAACCCGAACACCGGCGGATCTGGTTGCAGGTTGTTTGTTTTAACTCAAAGTAGAATGAAAGGCCCAGATACTGATGAGATGATGAGGTCAAAGAGCTTCAGGAAGAGGAGGCTGTTTGTGTAGCGCAGCTTGACACAGGGCTGAGATGTGAAGGAGCTGGGCCTGGATAAAGGTGGAGGTGGGCCTGAATAAAGGTGGAGCTGGGACTGGATAAAGGTGGAGGTGGGCCTGAATAAAGGTGGAGCTGGGCCTGAATAAAGGTGGAGGTGGGCCTGGATAAAGGTGGAGGTGGGCCTGAATAAAGGTGGAGCTGGGCCTGGATAAAGGTGGAGGTGGGCCTGAATAAAGGTGGAGCTGGGCCTGAATAAAGGTGGAGCTGGGCCTGGATAAAGGTGGAGGTGGGCCTGGATAAAGGTGGAGCTGGGCCTGGATAAAGGTGGAGCTGGGCCTGGATAAAGGTGGAGCTGGGCCTGGATAAAGGTGGAGCTGGGCCTGAATAAAGGTGGAGCTGGGTCTGGATAAAGGTGGAGCTGGGCCTGGATAAAGGTGGAGGTGGGTCTGGATAAAGGTGGAGGTGGGCCTGGATAAAGGTGGAGGTGGGCCTGGATAAAGGTGGAGCTGGGCCTGGATAAAGGTGGAGCTGGGTCTGGATAAAGGTGGAGGTGGGCCTGGATAAAGGTGGAGCTGGGCCTGGATAAAGGTGGAGCTGGGCCTGGATAAAGGTGGAGCTGGGCCTGGATAAAGGTGGAGCTGGGCCTGGATAAAGGTGGAGGTGGGCCTGAATAAAGGTGGAGCTGGGCCTGAATAAAGGTGGAGGTGGGCCTGAATAAAGGTGGAGCTGGGTCTGGATAAAGGTGGAGCTGGGCCTGGATAAAGGTGGAGCTGGGCCTGGATAAAGGTGGAGCTGGGCCTGGATAAAGGTGGAGGTCTAAACAGACGTGAGTACAGCTTCCTGCTGTCACAGTGTTTTAAATACATTGATAAAGCAGGGTATTCTGAATGCAGCCTCTGCTCCAAGGAGATGAAGTACAGCAACAAGGGCTCACGTGTCCTCTCATCACACTGCAGACACTGTTCACTGTGATGACCACAGCCAGAGGACCAACAGTCCCACGTGCAGTTAAATCACAGCTATTATTTTACTCTTGATAAGCTACCTTAGCCAGAGTAGATTATCATTTTCATTTCAATAATTGAACTGGATTGAATGTATATTAATTGCAAATAGAAGATTGGACACAATCCTAACAGCTGTACAGTAACTGTAGAAGTTAATATGAAGCCATACAGTAATGAAAACTAATCACTTTATTTGTACAGGCGATGGTTCTCACTACTCTTGCTATCTTTGTTTTTATATGACAAACTTTTAAAGGTTAATAATAATAGAGCTGAAATACTGATTAATAACTGAATAATAAATTCGTTTTTTGCTTAAAGTAAATGTTTTATCACTTAATTTTCTTCTCAGAGTTCAACAGAATGCTACATTTTAAAGCTCATATGTAAAATAAAATGCTCCTGGTATGTGTGAGCATATGGCGTCACAAAATGTTATTTCAATAAAAGTTCAACATGGACCATGTTGTTATAATTTTGTTGGGGCGGTGGGGCATGAACATTTTTCTTCCTCTAAAGTGGGGCGTGACAGAAAACGTTTGAGAACCACTGCGCTACGGAGACCTTAGGGGCCAAAAGAAGACGGGCCCTTCAGGCAGAATGGTGTGTCCGAGGCTACGGCGCCGAATGGTTTCTGAACAGCCCTTTAGCGACTTGCTGCTCAGAGTAAACTCTGCCAGTGTCTCCCCTTCTCCTCACTGTGCACACACACAGGAAGGAGAGAGTTACTATGGTTACGGGCATCAGTGTCGCCAGGTCATTTTGTCCTCCTGTAAGCCCCAACTCAACAAGAAGCCTAATGTGTGTAAATGTGCGCTAGTCTCGCCGTAACATAACAGCCGGTCATAATAAATGCAGGTCGGTGTGTGTGTGTGCTTGGATCTCATGATCATCCACCCCGTGACTAGTTCTCTAGATCCGCCACTGTGCAGAGGTCTCTCATGTGTGGAATAAAGTCAAATGCAATGCACGTTGTATTTAGTTTTTCATTTCATGTATGCACATAGCCCCCAAGCTGTGATTGATAGCTGGGGTTGATTGTTTCCATTTTCGACTCATTGTCCATGTCAAAAGCAGCAACCCTGCACCTCCTCTTAAAACAAATGAAGGTGCTTTGCGTTTCGTATCGGCAGGTTTAAGCTGCTCTCTGCTGGGCAACACTGAAATGTAATACACCTCTTCACAATTTTTTTCTCTGTGGTGATTTGATTTCAATGTGGCGTGGGATATTTTTGTCTCAATGAAAAGCAATTAATTCAATTGTTGAAGACACAAAGCCAAATAACTGTCCCTTTAACGTAAATGTTTTCATGTAATTGTAATTAAAGAAATGCACACATAAAATGAAATACATATAGCAGTGTGTATTTCATTTTATTTGTTTGTTTGATTCATTTTAATTTGGGCTTTTTAAATCTTCCATACTAGATCCTAGATGGCAGCAGTGCGGAGACAGAGGTGAGCACACACACATTGGTCATTAGGAATAATGCATAGAATAAAAAAGGTGATACCTGTGGGGCTGCTGCATCCATTTTAATACTTTTTTTAAACTATACAAGCGCTACTCTAAATCTGTGGTAACTACCAAGCTGTCAATTTTCCACTGAATTTTTGTTTTGTTTTTGCGCTTTCTGAGAGCTTCAACTTTTTGATTGCACACGTAAATTCTTGTTGTCCACAGTAAACTCATTGTTACACTCACAACATTTTAAAACTCAGCTGGAAGATTACAAAACAATTAAAAATAATAATCACAACAAATTATGATAAATTACAGCAAGAGCTATGGGACTGGGAGATATCTGGCCAACATGGATACCTCTGAAAACTACAATGTCCAGACTTGTATCTTAAGCTGAGCCAAGCCCGCTCCTTCGACCTCATTTGAGAAGCTTAACAGTGTTTGGCGGCGCTCAGACGGCAGACAGCAGGAGGTCCACTCCTGGCACAGGAGGCCACACGACCAGATGGAGAACTAGATAATTATAGTTCTGTTCAATGGGATCATTGACCACTTCAAGTCCTCATTGTACTTCTTTTGAATCGATTGTGAAATTCAGTCATTTTATATGCTGAATAAGGTTTAATAAAGCCACTGGAATCAATGTGTCTTTGTGAGGCTGCCAGTTTAAAATAAAGGTATTTTTATTTAGCTTTTATAAATCATTAAAAGTTTACCCCTCTGATGAAAGTTTTTAGCCAGTAACAGTGATGCAAAGTGGGCTCTCGTGGCCTCAGTCTGTGCAGGCCTTGGCTGAGAACAGTCATCACATATGTCTGGAACATCAGCGAGTGAGGACTTCCAGCCAGTCTTTGTCAGATGTTGGAAACCATCTCTGTCCTAATTGGGGGATGAGGCTCTCCGTCATTTTTTAATCATAACTTATTGCTTATTTCCTGTGAATCATATCTGCGGCCAATTGTAGTCAAACCGTGGATGAGATATTGAATGGTGGTCCAAGAGCAGAGTCACTGGCAGTGTGTGTGCGTGTGTATGTTAGTTTGTGTGTCCAACTTTACTCGTGACTTCATTTGTATCTATTATGAGCACTTTTCTTTAGCCGTGACCAAAATGGTAAGGAGACAGATTTCTTCGAAGCACATTAAGCACAATGTAATGAGCGGTGATGCATTTTTCAGAGACATCCTTGGCCGGAAACACAGTGCAGCCCTTCTCTTAAGTCCTATTTAATCTTTTTCTCATTATGAATTATGGTACAGAGCTTAAGGTGTGTGTGTGTGTGTGTGTGTGTGCGCGCCAGAAAGCAGATGCTGCTGTCCTCACATCTTTCCAACCTGCAGGAAATGGTGTCCATATGATAACCACACGCATGCAAATACACACACATACACACAATACTCCTTTCTAAGTTTAGGGTTTTATGTTTCTGCTTCTTCAGCGTACCGAGGTGATTAGAAAAAGGAGAGCCACTGGAGCAAAATAAAAGAAAGAAAGTTTCAGCCAGAGGTTCCTCACACATTGAGAGCGAGCCACGGTATGATGGTGTGTTTGAAAGAGGACAACTTCTGATAAAACACACAAACCTTTTAATGGATGACCCGTCTTCCATTGAGTCCTGCTTCAAGCGTTTTCCTAGAAGCCTATAACTGAGTAACAGAGACTCCAAAACCGTTTCATTCCAAAATCTGCTCAAAATAAAGTGTCAGAAAAAATAATTTCATGTATTGACATTTTTTTGCTTGTTTATTTTACTAATGTTGGGTGTTTAAATGATATCTCTGACGTATATTAGAGAAGTAATAATGAATGTCAGGATAACATTTATTTCCACTGTGCTACACATGTCATGGTTGATGTCATTTAATAGCAAAATGATGACAGCTTCGGAAAAAATCAAGTGTGAATACTATATATATAATATACCTGTCAGCACTGGACCAACATTAGTGTTGACCCAAAACTACAACTGGTTTGTCCACTCATGTACTCAATGGCGTTTTTGCATTAGGGGCCGTGGGGCACGGCTCCACTAGAGGGCGCTGTTGTACAGAAGAAGTTATAGGCTTCTCTCTAGTTCACACTAAATAATCAACTTTGTCTTAAAAAATGTTTGCAGTAGCGGGCCGTGCATTTTATACCTGGGCCTTCAGTGCTGTCCTACTACAGTTGAACCACATCCTAATTACCTAATTATGATGCCACAGCTACGGTTATTATTTGTTTCTATTGGTGTAACAATACATGTATTCGTATTAAACCATTCGGTACGAGGCTTACGAACCGAACAATATGTTTGACCAGTGGTGGGCCATCAGGGCCAGCTAAGCCTTCTCTGCTGGCCTAAACAGAATCACAAAGTTATAGCTATTTTATAATGTAATAATTGTTCACAAATACACTACATGTATTATAAGTATTTTTCCCATTAGCTTATCTTCTCATTGCACAGCTACTGTCTACCTCTGTTGCTCTGCTTCCAGTGTAGCTTGTTTTAATAACCTTTAAATCCCGAGCAGAGCCCAATTGGGCTCTAGAGGGGGGGCGACAGAGTGTACACATGTAGTACAAATCACTTTTGAGAACGAATTAAATGATATTTTAAAATATTTCAAAAACGTACATGACGAAGAGATTCTGATCAAATGGACCATGTAACCTATTTTAATCACTCAAAAACATATATATACACAAAGTACTTCAAGGTACTACAAGTACTACCACAATTTCACCTATTTCTCACCAGGAGAAGGCGAGCAATGTTCTCCATTATCGGTCCAGCCGCGATCTACGGCACTTTCACACACACACTTCATATCCCGGACCACGAGGAGAACACACTGCATCGAACTATCGCCTCCAAATTATTCTACTTTAAACCGTTATAAAGTTACTATTGATCTGCCACAGATATCAACTCAGCCCATCATCATAAACATTGAAACGCTCCGTACCTTTTAGATGTTTCCTGGATGAAAATCGAAAGAAAAAAAAGAATAATCCCTGCCGGCATATCGAAGCCGTCTCTCTCCTCTGCTGGTAACAAAACTGAGTCTCTGACGACCAACTATGACGAATGAATAATAATTTCAGTTTTGGCCAATGGGTTTGACCCATGGGGGCGGATCACAGTTTTCGATTATTTTATTGGCTTAAAATTCTGTCAAACAACTCAAATAACGAATCACTACAATGCCCAGAGTCTCCCGGGTTCAGAACTGTAAGAATTGCGCAAATCGGCCAATCACAGGCTGTGTTAGGTTTAAATACATCCCGTAAAACTGAAATTCTGACGAAAATTAGCCATATTTTACAGGTTTTTATATAGCACAGGCTCTCAAAATGATGCCAAACTGCTGTATTAGATAGATTGAACACTATTAGTGATAAAAGAAGTGAAATAAATAGTTATATAGTATTTAAAAGTCCAATAAAAGAACTATATTGGCTGCTTCTAAAATCAGAATTGACGTTGGCTGACCAAAGCTGACCTGTACACCGGCATTGATTTTTCAGGCATACTTCACTCTATCAAAGCCAATTTTTTTTTAAAAAGGACTGCTGACATGTTGTGAAATGATTTGAGAGAGTTTTAGCCTAGGACTGCATCATTTCAAATCAATAAAAGTGCTTTTCTTTTCAGGCGAACCTGAACATTTTTTATTTGAGCTGTGTGTTATATTCATTCAGCATTGACCAATAACATATACACTGATATGTACTATCACAAGTGTTAGTGTTATAATACCATTGAAATTATTCAAATAGACCTTGTAGTTAGCGAGATAAGCCCCTTAGAGTGTGGGTATGAAATGTTCGAGCGGAGGGCTCAAAATAGGCTTAGTGGTTAAAGAGAGCTTTTATCCAATCAGATTCAGCCCCTATTTCTCTATGTAAGGAGAGAGGCCCGATGCCCGCTAGAGAGCCTTTTTAAGTTAATGGGGACGTTATTGTTGATTGTCATAGTCTTCAACCAATCAGATCTTTAGTTTGACATGCTGGGCGTATTCTTTGACGTGCCACTGGCACCGAGGTAGCCTGCTAAGTACGTCAGCATTAACATGCGCTGTGATTGGTCAGTGGGCGAGCGCGTGACTAATATGAAATTTTAGGAAGCTGGCAGAAGTTAGTTGGAGTAGTAAGAGATATGGAAGAAATTATAAAAATCTTAGGGTTTTGCTTAGTGTAGTTTATTTCAAGGGCGTAGGTTTGCATATGGTCCATAGGGACTAGTCACGTCCAAAGTTTGGGAAAGACACAATCGTCCCCACCAATATTTTGTTAATTTTAATTGCCTGTTAGAAAAAATTATTTTGCACAATATATTTACAAACTCATTCGTATTATTATTAGTGCTGGACAAGTTAACGCATTACTATCGCGTTAACGCATTAATTAATTAACGCCGACAATTATTTTATCCGCGTTTTCTTTTATTTTTGAAAGTCCGTTGCTCACTGGCAGCGGTGGAGGAATGGAGACTACCGCACATCGCTGCGGTAAAGTCAGCAGACACTCAGATCTCCGTGGACATCTCAGCAGACACTTACATGTTAGTGCACCTATATGTTGGCATTCAAACGGCACAGTTCGGGAGCGAGCAAAGGACTTTGAAAGTTAGCGGAAAGATTAACGTGAGAAAACATCCGGTTTCTTCAGACGAACATCCGGTTTTCAGAATAAGATGCCAACAAAGTATGAATTATATTCACATTAAGTATAAAACATGCTACCTGCATCTCCTGAGTTAAAGGGTAAATACACCTAAATTGTGCGTAAAGTGTCTTAATTCGTTGTTCGCTGGGTAACTATCATCACCTCTGAGTTACAGCATTATATTGATGAACAGTAGAGCTGCATTCACATGCTCTGACATGAAGCCACAAGACACATTTTGATGAAACGTGCTGAAACATTGTATTCCTGTTGCACAGCAGTGGAACGTTTCACATAAAGTCACACACTGAGCACAGATAGTGAAGAGATATAACTGCTACTGTGTAAAGGGAATACTGCTGTTAAAAAGAACCTTATTTGTTTAAAGTATTTGCAAACCAAATGTTATTGCCCTTTTGTTCATATAGCAGTACTTTCAAAATAAAAGTGCGCAATACACTACTTTTGAATTCATTATTGAACTTTTCCATAACAATGAGATTAATCGCAAAAAATCCATGCGAATAATCGAGATAAAAAATGTTAATCGTTGCCCAGCACTACTAATAATTTCATAAAGGAGGAAAGCACTTCATTTATAGCCTATTAGGTGCTGCAGAATAGATTTTTTTTTTTGTCTTTTTTGGCTGCACAACTGGGAAGTTTTTTATATATATTTTGGATATAGAATATACTGTTACTGTATATTGGCATTTTAGCAGAACGTTTTTTATGAATTTATTTAATTATTTATTATTATTATTATTTATTTGGTGCAGAATACTGTTTTGTATTTAAACTAAGGTTTTATTACTGTTATTATGTTTAAATCAGTTCCAAGTTACACAAATAGTGGTGGGGGGGCTGGCAGTGTTCCAACAAATGCTGAGACCAAACCTACGCCCTTGGTTTATTTATTTGTATGAACGGTGTTCCTGGCTGACAGCGTCGCACATTTTATGTCTGGGAATGTGTTTCATTTTAACTGAGCATCTTGGTGTTTGGAGCTATGCTACGCTAACCTGAGGACGCCATAGCACAGCAGGACTTGAAAACTTTTGGAGAAACCAGAGTGCATCTACAGATCAACGAACACGTTCGCAGGGAAACGGAGCTCCACAACCGCGGTCCGCCCGCGGCCAAATGGCTTTGGCCCCAAGCTCAATTTATTTGAGGATGCTGATTGGCTAAATTGTATGTCACTCATTTATATCTTTCACCTTTGGGTAACGAGCGAGGACCATTTGGGGTTCCAGCGAGAAAGTTTAGCGAAGAGAGCTTCGTAGAACGCACTTTACAGAAACAAACATAATGAATGTTAGACACATGTTATATACCCACTTAACGAAGAGATTCTGGGCAAAAATATCATCGAAGCTATTTTACACACTCCAAAAACAATTATACACAAACTAATATAATCAACTAGAACAGTGGTCGCCAACCCGTCGATCGCGATCGACAGGTCGATCTCGGAGACTTTCCCTGTCGATCTCCAAAATAAAAAAATAAAAAAGAAGAAAAAGAAAATCCTGTGCTTTTATTTTGAAGGGGATTTTGTCTGCAGCCTGTCTGCTCATCATCTCCGCTTGTTTGCACGTCTCAAAACGCGCAGCTAGTGGGCCCTACCGAGGCGGGTCTATGAAGCAGTTTAGCCAATTGCTGATTAAAGATATAAATGAGTGACATACAATTTAGCCAATCAACGTCCTCAAATAGATTCAGAGTGGGGCCAAAACGATTTGGCCCCAAGCTGCGCGTTCTCGTCAGGAGAAGTCTCTACAGGCGAGCGCGAGCGCCAGGCGAGCACTGCTCCTCCAAGACCCGTTTTGAGAGGAGAAGTTTCGCGGAGATTCTGCAGTTAAAGAGCTGATCCCAGATCAGCCTGACCTCACAATCAGACAGCAGACTAGCGGGAAAGGGAAGCAGAACATGAAGCGTCTCTACTAGCTGCACCAGACAGGTTTGGCTAGCTCAGGGGTCGGCAACCTTTACTATACAAAGAGCCATTTTCCACCAAATAAAATGTGTCTGGAGCCGCAAAAGCTATTTGATGTCAAATTTCTCGCCACATATCAAGCATTCAGGTAAGCCAGCATCGTTGGCAGTGAAAGCAAATGAATACGTCCACGCAGAATTAAACTCTATTTTCCTCCGTGACTTTTCTTCTTTTGGATTTATCCATCGATAGTTTACAGAGGGTGGAGGTCTGCAAATGATCAATGACTTACAAGAATATGCGCGTTAAGATGTGTGGAGAATTTAAGAATTAAAAGCATTATTTAGTAGAATTTATAGCACCCCTAGTGGTGAATGAAATTGTCACAATGATGAGAATGTAAATTATGTTAAGAGTCACAATATATTTACTTATGGAATGTAATATAGGTTTACAGGATGTTTACTTATAGAAGATATTATATGTTTGCAATAAGTTTACTTGTAGGAGTCTTTTAACATAATCATTGGAAGTGTTGAACCAAAGTACAGTCACATCGTTATGGGGGTTCTGAGCCATGAGGCAGAGACATCAAAGGGGACACAGAGGTGCTGGACAAATGGCCAAGGAAGGAGGAGGAGAACCGGAGACAACTGAAGGGAAGCAGACGGTCATAAAACAGCAGAGAGCACTCCTGGGTAAGACCATGCGGTCCCAGGTCAGAGGTGATGTCAGAGGTGATGTCACAAGGGGTCCAGCCATTGAGATGAGCAGTGGATCGATGAAGGAGGCGTCAGAGCGATTGGAAGCCAATCACTGACCCCAGAAGACGGCCTTTGTGTTTTACGACAGATTTCGGACACTTTCCGACCATCAAAGGACATAAAAGGACTGTTTGCGAGGACGTGCGCCAGGCCATGGTAGTTCGCTTTGCAGGATCCGACTTGGTCGGGCCTGTGAGGGGAGTTGCACGTGGTCTCTGCTCTCGAGATGCATACTATCGATAGTGTATTATAGATTATAATTGTCATCATCAGTTTACAGTCGTCATTGTTTAATTAAATACTGTTTTGAATTTGGACCGGATCGAGTTACTTTATGATGCGCCTGCGCAGAAAGAAGTAAACACAGCAGCGGCCTTGCGCTTCCTCCACCAGTTTCAGCCTCAACAGATGTAAGATGCAAGTGGCGAATCGCGTAGCGCGGCCGTTTTTGAATCTATTACTATTTTGCTCGACAGGTTCGAATCCAGGTTGATGCGATCTTTCCATAAATATATTTTCTTCAATGTATTTCTTCATACGTGGCTGTGATGTAGTGCTCACTTATACAATTGTAATCCCCACAATATATATGAGATGTGGCTTTTAGATCTCCAGCAATATGTTTGTGAATGTCATGCTAACAACTTATTTAGCTTTTTAAAACAACGGGGACAGATCCAGCACGGACAGTTAGGGAGTGAGGGATGAGGAGGTAAGGAAACATGAGAACACCAGGGTAGGGAGTGAGGGATAAGGAGGTAAGGAGACAGACACCTCACAGACTGCCTCAGACTGGCTGTCTGTGCTTATGAGCTGAACTACAAGGCACTCACAGACGGTGTTCAGTCACAGCATCACACTGACTTGAGTCACATGACTTCTGATGGCATTGTGATGGGACACAGAGCTGAACTGCACTTACATTAGTTGCACTGACTGAGAATTGTGTCAGTGTTGTGTTGTAACGTCAGTTGATAAATACAACAGTTAATATTGGTCGTTCATCCAGCCTGCTCATTGCAAATGTGTTTTTTCTTGTTCATATTGTGTGCGGTTAACAAATAATTTCCTTTTTATGTTGCACTGAAATGAAGTCATGTAGTGTGTTCTTGGTCACATCAATTTGAAAGTGTTTGATTTCATTCAATTACAATTAGGCCAAATAAAAAGCCTCAAGTTGTAAGTACAGTCTGGACAGTCTTTTTCTCTCAACGCCTCAATAAGTAGATCTTGCCGGTCACCAAGGCAGAGGTCAGGGATCTTGGGCTTAAAAAGGTTGGTGACCACTGAACTAGAAGATGTATCACAATATCACGTATTTTTTGCCATGAGTCGGCGAGCTACGCATTCCGCTTCAACTCAAATGATAAGGCCTTTGATGCCTTTATTCTTACCAGTCTTGTGTTGAAAAATTTTACAATATAAATTTGTATTTAACAAAGCCTGAGAAAGACAGGTGTAGTATTATAAAGAGTGACAGTCTGTGAGCAGGGTGAACTTTCACCCTGGAGACCAGAGTTTGTGTCCTTTGTGAAACAAAAAGTCAACAAGTTGAGTTTTCTGAAAGTTTGGCTTTCTGCTCCTCTGTCCTAAATCTTTGCACCTCTTTCTTTCTCTCTCTCTGTTGAAGTTCATTCTGGAGGTATCCTCCAGCAGATTTCTGTGATTGATTTTCTTCAAACTCTTTAAAATAAAAAGCTTTTCCTGTGTGTCCAGTTCATCAAGGTGTCCGAGTGTTCCTGCATCTTTCTTGCCCTGCAGTCTTTCTTTGGCTTTCAGCAGTTCCCTTTTTTCATTTGCCTTATGTGATGTTCTGCTAAAGCACGGTTTTGAAGCTTTCTCTGAAGTGTTTTCTCCTGATCCCGTCTCAGAGCTTCTTCCCATATAGACTGCATTATATCCATTTTGGTTTTCTTTTCTTCAGTTCAATCAGTACCTCCTTCACCATATATCTCCAGAGAGGGCCTGCCACATCACCCGTTGAGAAGTGTAAATATATTTTTCGTTTTTTGGGAAACCCCCCTAAAAAATGTATGAAACTGTGGCGGGACGAAGCAGACTTTGGCGGGCTGCCAAAGTCATTAACACTGTACCTGTACATAAAAATAAATTAAATAAATAAACTACCTGATGGTATATTAGGAACTTCAAATGTGTTCAATTGCAACCAGCTGCAACAGTTAAATGCTGTTTAAACATTATGGGATCAGTAATAATAAAACATTATATAATATTATGTATATTTAAAAAGTTATTCTGCATTATGAGTACTTTATTGTTCTGATAATACTTGAGTACTTTAACTTGAATTATGAATGAAGGTTTTTTGTTTACATTGTAGTATTTCTAGAGAAAGTTATTTAGCATTTTGACAAATGAAGCTAGCGTAAATTCATGCAGGACACGGAAGTTATACGCCCCAGCTGTAACCAGCTGACAGCCAGCCGATTGAATCACTCACTTCACGGAGGTTTATTTAAATATGGCTTCCTTCTCACTGATTCATTCTACATCTACGCTGCTACAGACCTCACTGCTGGCGAAGCTTTGCCTCCTCCACCCCAGCCTCCACCTCTTTGTTAGTTCATCTTCTGGCAAATGTTTGAAATGTATTTAAAAAATGTACCCCTGTCCTGTAAACCCAGGGGGGTTATTGCTCGTGCTCCCGGTCTTAGCTCAGTAGCTGCTGGCTAATCCGGGGAGCATTCAAAGAGCGGAGCCATTATCGCCAAGTTTAACTGTATTCCATTTGTTGCAATAAATGGTTAAAATCTATAACGAGAGTGTTCCTGACTGAATTGATTAATTTTATTTGTAATAGGCAGAATATTTTTTTTGTTTCTGACTTTTATTATGACGAATCAAGCAAGTTGAAGATCTCACTGTAGGTTTTGGGAAACTTGATTTTCTACGATATTCTAATACTTTGAAGAGAAAACAATGAATTGATTAATCAAGAAAACAACCAACAGATGACTATTATAGATGATGAAAACAATTGTTGTTGTAACACTAATCATCTTTGCTTTTTACAACTGTCTGCTACAAGGACAAATGGTTTTATTCTGTTGATCGCTGGCTGTGAAAACCTGATTAAATAAATATAGATATAAAGGAGGAAAATGTGACACGTGTATATATCACTGTATATAATTCCCAATGTCGCTAGTCCTGATTTGTTTTGCAGCTCTAGACTCCATAAACCTGAATGTTGGAACTAAAACATCCTGCACAAGCCAACTCGCGCACCAGGACACCATTAGTCCTTTGGTATGCTTTCTTTGGTGTAGTATCCCTGGCAACTGCAGTACCTGTGAGACACTGATTAAAGTTCTTTTCCGCACTGCCAAGCCTATGAGAGCTCACCATTAACACTCCATAGTGCTGCATTGTCAGCACACTAATGAAGCCAGTGTGTTCTTTTTAAAGTGTCATTCTGGATTATGTCCATAATATGAGGGTGATAGTGAATCTGTATAAGTGTCTCTGTGAGACCTAACAGCGTGGGTCCCTGCGCTCTGGCCCCCTTCGACGTTCCCACAACACACTGTGGGGACATGTGGGGCCTCGGCGCCTGCACGGCCCAGGATCCCCGCCGTCACCTCACCGGGCGCCTGATACTGGAGTAATTTCATCTGACAGGTGACTTAACAAAGCTTTGGTCCGTGGCAGGCGGTAGACCAAAGGCAGGAGGATGTATGTTGGGCCTGTCAGCCTTGTTTTCAGCTGGGAGCTACGTGTCCTGTCAATATTTAGATTTGCAGACAGATTCTACATTATCAGAGCAAAGAGAATGGGATATTGCTGGCTGTGCATCACTGTCTGCAGCTTTCTTTAATCTACTGAGAATTATATAAATGCCACCTGATGTCAGTTATTGAGGAACACTGTTATGGAAATAAATGCCTCATATTTAGCTCTTTCAAAATTCTCTTTCAAAGACACAATGTCCTTGCTCAGCCCACTTGAAACACAAGGAATGTCATAGTTCAGCCTTGCTGTTCTGAATGGATGAGACAGGACAAATGAGATGGTGCGGGCACTGCTCATGACAGCAGACAGAGGTCACGGACATCCAGCCCTTCAGCCACTAAATGTCTGACACATTTATTGGACGTGGAAAATGAAAATATCGACGGCTTTAACTCCTGGGTCAGAGCTAGCAGAAGAGACGGGTTAGCTAAATGGCGAGGATGCCGCGAAAAATGGCCGCTGTGAATGTGTAATCATAATCAATGGTGTCACCGTACAACCATCATTAGGCCAGCAACAGGTGGAAGTAATCAGATGGCAGGTGTTGGTAATTACATGACAGCAACACAGCCAATGTGCATTGTTTGTGGCGATGTAGCATATTGGTGGGAAATGCATGAAGTGACATGAAATGTAATGAATTGAAATTAATTCTCCCACTGGTATATTTCCACAATGCTGTGGGCTTCTGCTGACAAATGCTGGTCAGTCAAGGATGAGATGCTTCACTCTTTTACACCTACGATCCATCAAATTTATCATGGTTTCATAAAAAAAAAGATATATATATATTCTAAACTCAAGGACAGTGCTCTTTCTTTATTTCTCTGTTACGTTTTATAGATGTCTATACATTTAGCATAAAGTAAAGTGGTTCATTATATTAAATTGTCATTTCTGTGTATATTTGACGGATAACAGATATTGACAGGAAATGTGGAGGGAGAGTCAGACAGACAGATGACGTCATCATGGTGACCCTCCATCGGGACATGTTTTATCTTTTCTTAGCAATGTTTCATAGTGTGTTTTTAAAAAAAAATGTTTTCCATTTATACTCATCTTATGAGAATAAGTCATCCGAATAAGTCAATGTGTGTTTTCATGCAGATTCACGTCCAGATGCTGATTCAAAGTTTTGGTACCAAGTTGTAATTAATGGCTTTATCAATGATTAATAAATAATTAACATATATCATGAAGCCATAAATAAGAACAGCTTTTGTGTTATCAGGTTTTTGTTGGTTGGTATTTATCTGCATGACACTTTGAAATGAGAGGAAACATCTGGAGGGGGTTAAGAACAATCATAAGATGTGCTCACCTCCAATCACTAATGTTAAAGACCACAAACCAGGACAGAGGTCTTGGTGTCAGTCATGGACCTACATTACAACATCCACATTAATTACAAGATCAGCCTGCTATCACCTTGAGAATAAATCAACAATTCAGGGTCTACTGTCTCAGCATGACTTAAATTCAATAGGCAGGACTACTGCAACATTGTCTTACAGGTCTCTATAAAAAATCAATCAGACAGCTACAGTCGCTTCAGAACTTATTCGGAGTCAAAGAATTAATAGAATGATTTTGTGAAATACTACTGTTGGTTTATTAAGCAGTGACAGGTAAAGAGCCACAATACATTACTTATCCGCTGCTCCACTATGAACCGTCCAGACCTCTCAGATTAACTGGGACAGCTCGATTTTAATTCACCACATATCTAGAAAACATCCGCTCTGCTCCAACTCTCAGTTCTTTTAAAATCATGGCTCAAGACTTTTCTGTTGCTGTCTTTAATTAAATTAAATGTTGGACTGTTTATTTACACAGTAATTGTTATTATCCTGTTTAAACTGTCTTATTGTCCTTTAGCTTTCTTTTATATTCTATCTAATTTTCCTCATTTTAAATCCTATTTGTATAGCCTCCTGTCTGTCTTATATCGTTTCTTAATGACTTTAATGTCTTATGTAAAGCACTTTGAATGGCCTTGTTGTTGAAAAGTGCTCCACAGATAAACATGGCCTCTTTTATACTGCAGTTAGAGAGGAGTATTTATTATTGTGAACATTTATAACTGCATAATTAGCCAAAAGAAGGTATAAACACCATCAAAAGGGACTTTTCAAAACCTTGGCGACCAAAATATTTATTATGTTATTAATTGCTTACATACATTACAAGTTGTATGTCTTTTCCTCTGCTCTTTCAATAGCCGTACAGTCTGCTTGCACTTTCAAACCACAATGGTGATTTTTTGGTTTATTAATATTTTACTGTTAATCTTACAATTTATGTAGTATACACACCTCTTTATAGAGTGCGTCTGTGTTTAGATTAACTGTATATGTGTAGGTTTGCTGAAACAACCAACCATACCAATACAGCACTATACTGTATATCTAAAGTCAGAGTATGGTCGTGGTTTTTTAGTTGCTTGTGTTGTGATTCATGGGTGACGTGGCTGCTGTAACATTGTATTTTCCAGTTGGGAAGTATCCATCCATCCACCGATCAAGCTTTAGTACAGCATTTAGCAACTATTCATGAAGCCATTGGTTTACACTCATAAACCCTGTACAAAGAGTGTATTTTACAGATTGGCTTCTCTTGAAATCATTTTAAGAATGGTGCATCCCTTGGCAGAGGTTCATTGATCAGCGTCCATTTAATGAAACCAAACCTGAGGTTTGTCTCTTTTTCTTTAAGTGTTGAGGTCTTTAACAAGGCAGTTTATCCTTGTTTTCTCAGAGATGATTCTCGGCTGAGTTAAGGCAGGAGAGATATTGTGTGTGACACTGAGCTACACAAATATGCCAGATTTATTGTGAAAAATGCAACCACAGTTCTTACCCGAAAATCTCACAATCCTTTTTCTTTTCCATTAAGAAAAACAACTATAGGTCATTGCTGCTGATAGCCATGGGACTGGACACAATCTGTACTTGTTATTACAGAACAATCAATGTTTTACAACAAGGGAGGGTTACTGTACATCAGCTAGAGGGATTAGAGGCTCCTATAGCCGATACCACTCAGAGGAATCAAGCACACAGAGGAGAAGAGGAGGGGGGGGGGTTAACAGACCTGGGCTCGGGTATAAATCAATACCCAGCAATGCAGTGATAAATCCTCCCACCGCCGATGAGTGACTGGCCCTCACACCCACGCACACAAAACAATCTTGGTCCCCCATGTCAAAGCAGCCAAAAGCTATCACTGTCATGGATCACTAGAATGCTGATGTGTCAGCTGAAGACAAGACATGCTGGAAGAGATAGCAGGTCCGTTCATTGAACTATGTGTAATAGATACTTAAGGAAAGGAAAGTTTGGCTTTAGGTTTATTGTTGTTTTTTGGACAGTAATGTTTAAGTTTAATTATCATTCGATTTCAGGATTTTACTTCCTCAAAATGGTTATTAGACAAAGGAATTTTCAAGTAAGCTTTTCATAAAATATCCATAAATTACAACTTCTTTAGTAGTCCTAAAGTAGTCCCTAATACTATATGAGAGGAATCTGACGCTTCTAGCCACATTGTAATCATATCGAACGTTTGGAGGCTTGACTCTGTAACACTGAGTTGCGGTGACAGATTGGAGGAGCTGTGTAATGGGAGCAGAGTCTGGGTCAGTCCACAGTGACTGGTTGATGTGTCCAAACACATTGACTCATCCTGACTTCAGCCAAACATTTATGAAAGGAAAACGAGTATCTTTGTGATTCAATCAGCACAGGGCCGTTTGACATCATCCGACCTGCATGCGTCAGTGATCGGTCTGTATGTTTAGACTAAAACACAAAAGGTGCTATTACACGGCTGAGTGGGTCCACTATTGTTGGTATCAGGTCGGTTGACTTAGGCATGGTAATGTATTAAGGGTGTCATCAATCAAACAGTGTGTGGGCTTTGGTGCAAGGCCACAGCACAGGTTACTATTTGAAAAATCAATAGGAGGCAAGCAGTTTATATATGAACGGATCAAATCTGCTGCAAAGAGAGCAAGACCATAGTTCTATTTCTACTAAAACTGGAGCACCACAGGGAACAGTTTTATCCCCGTTTTTATTCTCACTTTATACCGCTGACTATAGGCAGAGACATGTGTCCTGTAACATCCAGAAGTTTTCAGATGACAATGCCCTGGTTGGTCTACCTACAAACTGGAGGTTAAATCTTTTGTCAGCTGGTGTGATGAACATTTTTTAAATATTAAAATAAAATAAATATTGGAAAGACCAAAGAGTTGGTTATTGATTTTAGAAGGAAGAAGGAGGAGGTCTCCCCAGTGACAATTGCAGGTCAGCAGATATAAATTGTCCAGTCGTATAAATATCTCGGGGTCTATCTGGACAGTAAATTAAACTGGAAAAAGAATACTGATGCTGTTTTTAAAAAGGCGCAATCAAGACTCTTCTTCCTGAGGAAGCTTAGATCATTTGACATCAGCAGGAAGCTTCTTCATGTTTTCTATCAGGGGATCTTGGCTAGTGTTCTTTTTTATGCTGTGCTCTGCTGAGGGGGCGGTATCACTGCGGATGATAAAAACAGGATCAATAAGTTGATCAGAAAGGCTGGCTCAGTGATTGGCCTTACCCCAGACTCACTAGAGGTCACTGTTGAAAAGCAAACAAGGGCCAAGTTAAAAACAATTGTCTTGTTTGAAGGCCATCCACTACACCGTGTCTTCAATGGACTCCGAAGCTCATTTAGTGAGAGACTCAGGATGCCTCAGTATTCTACTGAATGACTAAGAAGGTTTTTCTTTCCAGCAGCAGTCCGATTTTTTAATGTACACCTTTAGAGGTTTCTATCTTTCTGATGTCAAACATGTTTTATATGGCATTGTCTGGTGTTATTTATCCTTTGTAATGTGTCTTTGGCTGTTGTGTACTGTGGACCGTGTTGTCTGTCTGAGTTTTTGGGTGGCAAATGAGTTTCCCTACTGGGGATTAATACAAGTTTTCTAATCTAATTTAATCCTTACTGATCGCCAGAGGCAGTGTTTAACACTGGATATCTTCTGTCTCGCGCATGCGCAGGTCGAGTATTTATATCAACAAAGTCACCTGTGACCTCGGATGACCCCCGTTGTCTATAAATTCCGGTGTCATCCTAAGATCAGTCCTTTTTCATCTTCTCGCTACGCAGGTTAACTACCATGGTATTAGAAACAGAATAAGAAATTAATTTGTCTACGATCAAGACATATTAGAGTTTGTAGTGGTAGCCTTGTGACCACCGGTCGGAGTTGCGGATCATCGCCCTCCAAAGGCTGCGACAAGCTGTCCCTCTTAGGAGGGAACAGCGTGTTTCGCCGTCCGGAACATCGAGCCCCGGACTCAGTCTGATAAGGGCCACCAAAATCGCGAAGACAGCAATCGGTGAGATCGATTAACATTGTTTTTCTATAACCATTGTTCGTTTTTTCCACGGTTGGCCGAGCGCTTCCGCTCTAGCTAATCAAGTGGCATGCTAAAGTGAGCATAGAGTTACGCTGTCGGGCCGCCCTTCACAGTTAACAGTGTGTGCCCGCTCAAGCTAACTTGGTGAGATACTAGTTGGACTAGGACGACGTTGGCATTGTGTCCATTGATTCCTTACACGGCTGTCACAGTTAGCAGAGCGTCCTTGCTCCGGCTAACTAGACTATGCTAATACTCGGATTGTGTCCATTGATTTTTTTTTAAACATTACAGCTATCACAGTTAGCAGAGTGCCCTCGCTCAGGCTAACTGGTAGGACATCAAGAGTTACAGCAACTGTCCAAGTGAAGAATGTTATCGCTCCCCTCTCACTGTAAGGACGGTTTTCTTGACCTGTTTTCACAGTAGCAGAGTGCTCTCGCTCAGGCTAACTGGTGGGACAACAATATCTGCAGCAACTATCCTAGTGAAGAGAGTGTCCTCACTTCCCTCTCACTGACTGTCCCCTGCCTGTTCTCACAACATTCAGCAGAGCGTTCCCGCTCAGACTGACCTAGCAGCCCGCATCAACTAGTGGCAAGGAACCTGCCTCCAGAATCACGGCCATGTTTAACTCTCCCGGCTGTAGGACCTGTATGGCTCCTCTTCAGCCTGAGGATGGCCATGACCTCTGCTCCTCTTGCCTTGGCCTCGAGCATCTGAGGGAGGGCCTCTCGTAGAACCTAGGGTTGTCACAATACCAAAATTATGACTTCGATACGATACCTGCCATAATATACCGATACCCGATACTTACGATACGAAAGCAGAATTCGATACAATACCACAAATACGATATGATACCACAAATACGATACGATACTGGTATATTTATCTATAATAGTAATAAATAAAACATCTGTATGGTTCCCTTTTTTACCAGCTTGTTCCTGCCCAACTTTTTGAACACTTAACAAATGGCATTAATATTAGTATTAGCCTACAGCAAGATATTAATGAAAACTACCTGTCGTTCTTTGAACTCTTTGAAAAGTTCAGGGTGTCTGTCTGAAAGATGCTTTGCTGTTTGACGTGTTGCCTCCCTTGGTCTGTGTAGCTTTGAAACAAGTTTTGCAGACGGGTCTCTGTATGTGTTGTGAATTGTTTTGATTGCATAACATAATTAATACAGTTCATGTTTTTTGGGGGTTTTTTTTAATCAAATTTATTTAAAAGGGACCATGTACAGTTTAAACATAAATGTCTCCATTCGATGCACTGTACCAGATTGTAGCTTAAGCTAATTTGCATCTGCAGTCCCTTGGCAGGTCAAACAAGGACAGGACAATAACACAGTAAAAGGGAAAGACATAATACAAAGATATACCATAAAAAACATACAAGACACTCAATACAGTGTTGTGCAGCTTTTAAAATACCTTTTAAGTTGAATTTAAAAGTGCTAATAGAGCTGTAGCTCCTCACATTTTCAGGCAGGGTGTTCCACTGATGTGTTGCTTTTACAGAGAAGGCAGATTGTCTAAAAGTAGTGCGGCGAAATGGTATTTTACAGTCTCGTGTAGAGGATATTCTTGATGATCGAATGGAACTGACTGAGCGAGTGTATACAAAGTCACGGAGTGGAGGAGGGGCCAAACCATTTAAAAGTCTATAGACCAGGCACAAATTTGAGAACAATCTAAAATTGTCAAAGCTCAGTAGATTGTGCTTCTTCAATACCCTACAATGGTGAAAGTTCAACGGCCTTTTGTCCAGGATTTTTATTGTTTGCTTATATAATGACTCGAGAGGTCTTATGACCGTTTCACCAGCCTGCCCCCAACATGTAATGCAGTAGGACATATGGGAAAGGATCATGGCTGCATAAATATCTTGGCTGCAGTTAGAGAGAGACAGTTTCTGATGTGTCTAAAATTTGCTAGGTTGTATTTTATGGTTTTAACCATTTTCTTTACATCTTTCTTAAATGTCAAATTTTGATCTAGTATCACACCAAGATATTTAAAATCAGTGACTATTTCAAGCCTTTCTCCGTTGATGAGGATCTCAACATCAGGAGGTTGTCTGATGGTTTTGGAGAAAAACATTCCTTTTGTCTTATTTACAATTAGAGTCAAACATGATTGATCGAGCCAGTGTGTGATCCTTTCCAACGCAATTGTTAGCTTGGCAGCTGCTAACTCAGCTGTTTTTGCATGTGTATATACAACAGTGTCATCCGCATACTTTTGCAGTTCAATGTCATGACACTGTTGCGGGAGATCATTAATATATAGGCTAAATAATAGGGGAGCTAACACTGACCCTTGTGGAACACCCATTGTGCATTTCATGTTGCTGGACAGTGCGTCACCAATTTTAATACATTGCTTCCTATTTGATAGATATGAGGACATCCATGCCAGTGCTCTAGGTGAAAAGTTGAATGTAGAGAGTTTTGATATTAACACATCGTGATTGACTGTATCAAAAGCTTTGCGTATATCTAAAAATACAGCACCAACTACTCCTCCTTTATCAAGCATTGATTTAATTTGCTCTATTAAGTGCAAGGTAGCCGTTTCGGTGGAATGATTTGTTCTAAAGCCAAACTGCATACGATGTAGACCACAGGTGCTTGTGTTAAGAAAGGTTGTAAGTTGTTCAATGACAACTTTCTCTGCAATCTTTGACAGAACTGGCAGTATACTTATTGGTCTATAGTTACTGGCTTCAAGGCGGTCTCCAGATTTAAAAATAGGTGTGACAACGGCACATTTCCAGTCATCAGGGAACGAGCTGTGTTTAAAAGACAAGTTAATTAAATGAGCAATGGGGGGAGTTAAAATATCATTATGAGATTTCACAAACATGCTATCAAATTGAAAAGCATCTCTGCATTTGGAGTTTTTTAAGGAGCTGATAATTTTGTTCACTTGTAACTCGTTAGTCTGTAACACCTCGAAAACCTGGCCTGTGACATCCGTAGGAGCAATGTCCAATTTCCTTTTTGTAAACTTTTTTCCTAGCTCATATACAGACTCAAGAAAAAAAATATTAAACACAGAAGCAACCGCAAGATGATCAACAATTAATTCACCTTGTACTTTGAGTTTAAAATCTCCTAAAAATCTTGGGTCCCTCCTTGTGAGATTATCGATATTTTTCCAGATCAATTTGCTGTTGCCTTTTGCCTCATTCAAAATATTGAGATAGAAGCGAGATTTAGCCAATCTTAGCTCCTGGGTGACTTTGTTCCTTACACCTTTATAGATCAGCATGTCGGTGTCTCTTCTAGTTGTAATTGCCTTTCTTAGTGCTGCATCTCTAGTCCTCATCAGCTTCCACAGATTTTCATTGAACCAGGGTAAATTATTTTTAATTTTAGATTTCATCAGGACCCCCACATTAAATCTTTCCCTCACAGAGTTGATTCTGTGAGTAAAGGTGTTACAGCCATAACACAATTCGTCAGAAGATAGTACATCGTCCCAGTTTAAGCTGTTAATTTCACTGACAAATTCTTCTTGCTTAGCTTTAGGTATGCACTGTAGGATCTTTGACTTAGTCGCCATGTTCCTAAATCTATTTTTTGTCAGTTTTCTCGCAAATAAGGTTAGGTTATGATCCGATAATCCAGTGATTAAATTATAACTTTTGGTTGTTCTTTCTGGTTTGTTGGTAAATATCAGGTCAATTTGAGTACTGGAGAATTTGGCAATCCTTGTTGGGCCTTTAACTAATTGTTGTAGATGAAATTTCTCAGTGATTAAATTTAGTTTTTTCCTCTTTGATTTATCCCCCCAGTTCACATTAAAATCGCCCATGAGAATTAATTCTTTGTTGAGAAGGGGGCCTATAGATACCTAAAATGTTGAAAGACATTTTCCGGGACAAGATTATTTTTAACCCGACATATTCGAACCTGTTGCCCGCTTTGAAAACCACACGTTCACATTTGATTTCGTCGTTCACATAGAAAAGCACCCCTCCTCCCCTTCCAACAGTTCTATCCCGTCTAAAACATTGATAGCCGGGCACCGTAAAAACACTTGCGGGAGTAGACGGTTTCAACCACGTTTCAGTTAGACAGAGAAAGTCCAGATTTGAGTCAGACATAAGATGAATTAGTTGATTGCTCTTTGCCACAATACTTCTGATGTTGAAATGGCCACCAAATAGCCCCCTCGGTTTCAGCTTCGTATCCCATAGGACTTTCGCATGATTGACAGTTTGAAACGTTTTGAGCAACCTCTGCCTCCTTACTGCAGGGTTTCGACACACAGCGGTGTCTCTTGCTGTGTTTGTGAGAGATACCATGGACCTATCTAGGTCTCCACAGTTCAGCAGCGAAAAGTTATCCATTACGACATCCTGCCCGATGTTAACAAAGAGAAGCCTGACTCCGAAAGACCAGGCTCACTTACCGACATCGGGGTAGTTCCGGCCACACTCGGGCATACATCAGCACCGATGTTCTGCGGCGCTCCTGGAGTCACTGGTCCAGGATTTAGATGTACATCACCGGAGAGCAGGAGTAGCATGAATAAGAGACCTGTTATCCTCCGGTACGGGGTGGCCGATGACCGGTCCGCTGTACCGGTGATTCGCTCCTGTACCTGGGCACGTCCGTGCCGCAGGACAGACGAATATATTGTAAAATCGCGCAGTAAATTGTGGTATAAACTCACTGTAAGAGCTTCAACTGGCCATGAGCCCGTGTTTGTCCCAAGTTCAGCCACCAGAAGTGCGCGGTGGTCCAGCTGCTTTCCATCAGCGTTAATTATTCTGGCCAGACAGACGCGAACAGGTATTACCGCAATTAAAAGCAGTAGTAGTCCAAAAATTATACCATGAAACACCACCGAGATATTGTTGCTGTTGAGGAACTGCTTTGCACTTGACGCAGGCTTTGAAAAACATGGTCTATGATACGATTAACGGCCTCCTCGATGTAACAGGACACGCGGAGTCGCAGGACCTGCCGCTCTGCAACTCCACGATGCCGCCATGTTTCCATGTTGCTTGTGTAACACTGTTTATGTTGTTAAGCTGTCGATGTGAGAAGCTTAATTGACCTGATTTACTTTTATTGTGAATAGCATGAAACAGGAAGTGCTTTTAATTTGAAGAGCTAGGAAGTAGCGTGATACGTGTTTACGATTAGAATGATAGTATGAAGAAATCCACATGTCGAGTGCGAGAGCGCGTTCTGTTCACTGTTTGTTATACGCAGTTCAAAAGTAAAGTGATTCCGTTCAAAACCAGATGTGTCTTGGTCCTCATTAGAAGCTCCACTTCACAACAGTACGTCAGTGGGCTTTCCTTCACTGTCTGCAATGGAGCCAAAGTACTTCCAGATTTCACTTCTGGCATCTTTTTTTCCAACAAGCCGAGGACGGTCGGCAAAAGCTCCTGCACTTAATGCCATGTCTCCCCTGCGATCACTCGCTGTGAGTGAGCTCTGCCTGTTGCGTGTGTGAGCGCTGGGCAGCCCCGCCCCCTTGCAGTCAATGCGTGCCGGCAGCCTGGCAGGAAGCGGAACAGTGAGTGCGCTCTGATTGCGCGCTATTTTAAATGTAGTTTTATAAACTTTGTTCAGGAACAGGACCACGCCCAGAACACGGCTCATTTCCCCCGGACAAGTATTTAAGCTCTACTAACCCGTTCACTTCCTCTTTGGATCTGTTCTCTCATGACGTGCGCGTCCCGAGACTCAACCTCGTACCTTCACAACATGGACGCGGAGATCACACTCTCTCCTTCTGACAACGACTTGTTTGAAGATGACTCGCCAGAAGTCCCGGAGACGGTACCGTCTCCTATCATCTCTCGCCGCCAGCAAACTCGGCTGAGATCTACGATCCACGACCCCCGCGGCTCCCGACATCCGTCCTCGGGCAATTCCGAAGTCGTCGGTCCTTCTCCGTCCAACGCCCCCAGGAGGAGATCCCGACTACGGCGTCCGAGGGGCATCGTCCCTCCTCAACGCCGTTCTTCCACCCGCTCGCGATCCAGCCTCTCGCACAACAGCCAAATCCAGACCCTTCTCCACGCCTACCCTCCGATGGCCCCCATCCATCCCGCATTTCCGAGTGGACAGTCGCTCGTCTGAAGCACTCACTCACCCAGCTCAACATCCATTTCCGCCAGTCCGACAGAAAAGCTATACTTTTCAAACTGCTCACGGACGCTCAGCACCACACCGCCCTCGATCGCCGAGCCACCAGAGCACTTCCGGGTTCCCAGCGCAGCGTCAGGAGCTACGTCGCTGACGTCACGACGCACAACGCGGGCCCAGCCAGCCACACCAGCCCCTCCACAGGGCCAGGTCGTATCGCAACCCCCCCATACGCTACCTGCATCAGGGATACCTCACCCCGCAGTCTCTCTTCCCCTTTCTGCACTCCCAACCCATGCACATGCAGCTTTCGGACCCATCAAGCTCAAACAGCCACTCCCAACCCGATCCAAGGAACTTACCACGACTGAATTCGCCTACTCTTTCTCCTTGTACCGTGACGTCATCTGCTCAGTTTTCCCCGACCGCAGGGCCGAGTTGGACGACTACTTGGCACTCATACTGGACCTAGCCTTGCGGTTCGGCGGTAACGGGTTCTACACCTACCACTTCTAATTCGCTTCCGAAGCCGCCGGTCGCGTCCAGCAGTTCAACCAGTAGACCAATCCTCTACCAGGGTGGGAGGATGGTCTGCAACAACTTCAACGATCTAGGATGCCAATCCTCCAGCTCCAGACACATTTATGATAGGCCCACTCACTAGCCCACCTTTCCCTATTTTTAGAATCAGTCCAATCGGCATCGCGACTAGAAAATATTCAGGCAAAAAGAGACTTATTATAGACCTCTCGTCCCCCCACGGCTCCACGGTTCCAAGCATCAACATCTTAATTCCCAGCCCGGACTACGCCATGCAGTACACCACTATCGACCACGCCACATCCCTCATTCGCCTTGCAGGTCCAGGAGCCTGGTTGTCCAAAGCAGACATTACCAGCGCCTTTAAAGTGCTTCCCATCCATCCAGATTACTGGCCTTTTTTCGGCGTCCTCTGGAGGGGGGCTTATTACTTTTCGGTGCGCCTGACCTTCGGGTGCAAGAGCAGCCCGAAAATCTTCGATTGCCTTTCCGAAGCACTCTGCTGGATCCTGATAAACGTCCATAAACTCCCGTATGTCAGCCACCTCCTAGACGACTTCCTGACTGTCACGCCACCCTCCTCTCCCCCAGCCCCTCGGCCTCCACACGCTAACCGCCGCGTTCCAGGAGCTCGGCGTTCCCCTCTCCGCAGAGAAAACTGCAGGTCCCAGGACATCATTGGAATTCCTCGGCATCACCCTCGACTCCGTCTCATTCCAAGCATCTCTACCTACCGAGAAAATCAACCAGATTTCATTACTAATCTCTAATTTCCTCCTGGCCCCGAAATGAACCAAACGCCAACTCCTCTCGCTTTTAGGCCACCTCAACTATGCCATCCGCATCATCCCCCAAGGCCAATCCTTCCTGTCACACCTCCTTTCAGTCGCCTCCTTTGTCACAATGCTCCAACACGATGTCAATGCATGCAAGACAGAGCTAAAGCTATGGCACCAATTCCTCTCCTCTTGGAACGGCATATCCTTCTTCTACGACGAATTCATCACAAAGCCGGAAGACATCCAGCTGTACACAGACGCAGCACCCTCCATCGGTTTTGGAGGAATCTTTGGCGACAAGTGGTTCTCAGCCGTATGGCCGCCCGAATTCTCATCCCTTACTCCTTCCTCCGCAATCTCGGAAATGTATCCAATAGTCATAGCAGTCATTCTTTGGGGGCACGAATGGTCTAAAAATACCATTGCCATCTACTCGGACAACAGCGCCGTCGTAGACATCATCAATAAAGGACGGTCCCATTGCCTAGAAATAATGATGTTCATGCGGAGACTAACCTTGGTTTCAGCCCAGCACTAATTCATCATCCGAGCCTCCTACATCCCAGGTCACTATAACTCCATCGCTGATTCACTTTCCCGTTTCTCATTCCAGAAATTCAGACGATTAGCACCAACCTCAGACCCTCTGCCGACTCCGGTCCCACCGTTTTCAGCCACCATCTTCAACTGACCCCACAACTGGAACACCTAATCTCTGCCTCCCAAGAAGCCATCCTCAACAGCGTTGCCCCTCAAACGCTCTCATCGTACTTCACCGGATAGAAATGCTTGTCATCTACCACCTCAAATGCAGCAAGACTAACCAATACGGTCCGCCCCAGCCTATCTACCTCTTTCGACTAGACGCATACCTAAGTCCATATGAACCCATCCGCGACTACTTAATCTCAAGATCAGCCATCCAAAGTTCTCCGCAAGATCCCCTTTTCATCACCGAAATGGGCAATGGGGCCACGCGGTCCTGGTTCCACCACCACTTCCGCTATATACTAGCCAGATCAGGAATACCCCCCGAATTTTACTCAGGTCATTCATTCCGCGCCAGCGCCGCCTCAGCCGCCTTGGGTCAAGGAATTCCAGACCACATCATTAAGATCCTTGGTCGCTGGTCTTCCACCGCATACCTCTCCTACATCCGCTTCAACCTGAACGACATCAGAAGCGCTAACCGGCATCTGTCCTCATGAAGCTATCTTTGGGGACTCTGCACCTCCAGAGCTTCCTGAGAGATGGCCCCCCATCCAACAGTCTCCGTTCCCACCAGCCGCCGGACACCAACGGTCCCCCGTCACGTCCCTTCATCCCTCTACCTCTATCCCTAACCTACATCTTTTCATCCCTCTACCTTGACCCCTACCCTACATCCCTTCATCCCTCTACCCTACATCCCTCTACCCCTACCCTACATCCCTCTACCCCTACCCTACATCCCTTCATCCCTCTACCTTACATCCCTTCATCCCTCTACCCCTACCCTACATCCCTCTACCCATACCCTACATCCCTTCATCCCTCTACCCTACATCCCTTCATCCCTCTACCCCTACATCCCTCTACCTCTACCCTACATCCCTTCATCCCTGCAACCCCTACCCCTCATCCCTGCAACACTCTACCTCTTCCGCTTCCTCATCCAACAATCATTCCGTTATGCATAAACCTCTCGAAACTCATACAGTTATGTGCGTGGTCCTTGCTAGTGAATGAAGTATCGATACTAAAAATCTGCTTTTTAGTATCGATACACCGTGCAACATTAGAACCCATGCATGAACTGTGGCATCATGCTGTTGGAGTCTGACCCTGATCTCATGGCTGACTAAGACCCTCACATGTGCTTTCAAACAAAGGATCCATGTTTGATTTTCTTTCAACAATAGGCCTGATCTGGGATCTGATAAGGCCAGGAGAGGTGACCACACCTCCCAGCTCCAGCCAAAGCCTAATGCTGGCCCCTCATTTGCCAAAACGGACCCCCCACCAGTTTTATTACGTGAAGACAGGTATTTGATAAAACCAGCGCGACTCTCAAATCTATCCTTTTCTGTCCGAGCTCGCTTGGTGTTAGGAGGTCCATTTTTATATTTTTGGATCCTGCAGTGAGAGAACAGATAACTTCTATGACCTGTTCTCCCACCATTAGTATACACATTGCTGGCAAAAAGGACGATTCATTCCCTTTTCCTTCAGCGAAAACCCCCTCTCTGCAGAGACTGAGGTGGTTTTGCGCCACACTTGAAGCAGCGCAACCGAGTGTTTCCACTACTCGAAGGACCGATCCGATCAAAAAGAAGATTCTCACAGTAAGAGTTATCTTGGTATCTGGGCTTATTTTAGGTTATTTAGTGTGTTATTCCTTTATCTTGTTTTGTTAAGTTACTGTAGCGTTTAGAACGCGGACCGCGGAGTCCCGTTATACTGTGTATTTCCTGCCGTAACTGTGTTGCATTAGATCAGTCACTGCTAGTGAATTTGGAGATTCTGATTGTATTACCTTAAGACCAAAACCACGGGAGCCAAACCTCGATTCACCGACCGAGTTTCGGGGTGATAAAAAGCAATATTCGTATTTCACCGCAGTGATAAAGATCTGTTTTTGTTTTGGGGATTATTTTTTTTATTTTATCTTCTTTAAGTCGGCTCCGTGAGTAAGATTCAGAAACGTAACTATCACTGATTAAACATGGCTGGTCGGATCAGAACCCTACCGCAGAGTTTTGCGTGATAGAACAGCTGTTCTTCCATCTTTCTTCCAAGCTAGGTTTTTCTTTCTCTCTCTCTTTCTCCCTCTCTTCCTACTAAACGCACACACATAGTTAGATCCATACTGGTTTAGTTGACCATCTCAGACACGTGGGTATGTAATCTATTGTCCCAACCCCCATTGTGCGTCGATCCACGTGGTTACATACGTAGCCACCTCCAAGCCATTTTGTCGTAGTTCTTTATACTCCGCCATCTTGTTTGTAGGCCCACAGGGCACGGCCCCGCTTGAGATTAGCCCCCCACCACTGTCTGAGTAGTTCGCACCTCCTCTATACACATACACCCCCCATACACATACATGTACATATATCTATCCTCACATCACGTTTGTTCACTTGACTTTAGGTGTTAGACATATAATTGTATGATAGTGTTTGTTGGCTTTTGATATTATTTGATTTGATCATTTATTATTTGGATTTAATAAACTGTTATATTTTAAAGAGCAGTCTTCTGTGATTACTTGTACATATGTGTGTGATAAAACCTGGATGTAGTGGCCTGTGCTCAAATTCAACCTTCACTGTTCGCTCTGAGTGTAGAACAGTACTTTGACTGTGAACATTCTGAGTGAACACTAATTTATGAGACTCAATTTATAGCTTGGTTATCGGTCCCTGTACGCAGGGTGGTGCCACGTTATTATTAGTAATTACTAATTCACTTAATGATGTTAATAACTCCATTGATGTTGATAGTTTAGTTTCATATTTGCTGATAACCAAACAAGCTCCATTTTCGTTCCCAACTATGCCTCGAGCAGTAAGGGCTGCTAGGCTCGCCGAGGCAGAACACCTGATGGGTATGGTCGACCTCCTGTCAGTGCAGGTGAATCCAGCCCAACCTACCCATTCCAAACGCAGGGCCATAGAAGCTGCAGGGGCTCCCCCCAAGAGGGCTAAGTCTTCTACAGTGGATCTGCTGACCGCCGAGCTAGCTCAAATGAAGTCGCTTCTCCTGACCCTCCACCCTGGTGCGGGGTGGGCCGAAGCACCAGATCCAGCCACGGCTGAGCTTGGCTCAGAGGAGGACGTTATCTCACTGGCTGCGTCAGCAAATCTCCTTACTGAGTACAGTGAAGAGTGGCCCTCCCATGCTTCTAGGCCTGGCTCCCTTTCCTCAGCCCAGATTTCTTCGGAAGGGGCAGTCGATAGCTCCATGGGGTCTGTCATTAACATGGCGCTGGCACACTTGCAGTTAGATACACAGCAGCCGGAGCCTCCGCCTGCGAGTGCCTTCTTCAGGCGCGTTCCCGCCCCCACCACCTTTGCTCTTCCTCCCTCCGAAGAATATCTGAGGGAGCTGCATGCATGCTGGAGAGACACCGGGACTCTGTCCCATCTTACATCGGATGGACTAACCCTGGCGGCCATGCAGGACACGGCAAAATTTGGCCTCGCTCGTATGCCAGCCGTTGAGCCGACTATTGCATCCCTCATTGTTTCCCCTGAGGAGACCCTGAGGCCCGATGCCAGGTGCCCTCGACCCCAATGTCGGGTCACAGATGACATGTTATACAGGGCTTATGACACAGCAGGTGCCGTATTGTGCCGTATTGGCAACTCCCTCTCCCACCTCATGGTTGCCCTTTCAGCTTCTCTGCAGCAGGCTACTTCCGACGCTTCTGCCACCAGCCTCAGTGATGCCTCACCGCAGGCGTTTGCGCTTATGTCGAGGGAACTTAGACGGCTGATGTCCACCCTGGTCAAGACTCGCCGCCAGGTTTGGCTGGCGCAGTCACCCCTGTCTGAGACATGTAGGAGGACCCTCAGTACTATCCCAGTGGAACCTGGTGAGCTGTTTGGGTCAGCTGCTATACAGGCGCTTCAGCGGACTGTTGAAGCTAGCCAGACCAGGCAGCAGTTATCTGGTCTTCGCAGAGACATGGCCGCACCCCGCAGACCTAGGGGTCCCACTTTGGCCCCCCAAGGTCATTCTCAGCCCCCAGCTCACCACACTAGACGCCACAGGCCTCAGCGTCCCGCTGAGAGGCCAGCCCACTACCCATACAACCCTACTTAAGTCCCCCCCAGACATCCTTCGAACTTGGGGACTTCCAGGGCCAGGAGATGATGTCTCCGGGCCGCCGTCGGTTATTTCTCCCAGCAGCACATCAGCTACTGGGCAGAGCATGCTTCGGACCCCTGGGTGGTGTCCACCCTAACCCAGGGGTACAAGCTTCAATTCTAGCGCCGGCCCCCAGCCTCCAGCCTGGTCAAAATGACCAGCATCCCCGATCCGGAGAAATCCCTACCCCTGAACCAGGACTTAGCCGCGCTCCTGGTCAAGGGTGCAATCAAGAGGGTGGACCCCCTGTCACAACCCGGGGGGTTCTACTCAACTTACTTTCTTGTAAAAAAGAAAGGCGGCGGGCTGCACCCAGTCCTAGACATGAGGGGACTCAACAAGTTGCTGAAGGTGATACCATTTCACATGCTGAGCACAGCAGACCTTCGGGCCATTGACAATGTCCATGTTCCCATTGTGCCTCACCACAGGCAGTTTCTTCGCTTCGCCTTTCAAGGCGGTCACTACCAGTTCAGGGTGCTCCCATTCGGACTCTCCCTCTCCCCACGGGTGTTCACAAGGTGCATTGCTGCTGCCCTTTCCTCCCTGCAATCACAGGGCATTAAAATACTGCCGTACTTGGACGATTGGCTGTTCTGTGCGCCATCCCAGCTTCAGGCGGCACAGGACACTGCTCGCCTTCTCTCTCACGTGGGCCGGTGGGGCCTCAGGGTGAACATGGAGCCCTTATGCTCTGAGCCCTTCTCAGAGCATAACCTTCATTTATGTGGCTCTGGATACAGTCACTATAAGTGCCTGTCCGTCACCCCAGCGTGTGGATAACATCCTCCACAGCCTCTCCCCCTTCCGAGGGGGCAGGCGGTTGCCCTACATTCTTTTTCTCTGCCTATTGGGCAAACTGACATCTGCCTCAACTCACACAAGGCGATAGTAGTATCAGAACAGTGCCTACTCGCTCTATCCCCATGGAGGGAGAGAGCATACCTTGCAAACGGTGTCCCCATGGGCTCTGCCCCATTCCGCCAGGGAGGTGGTCACAACAGATGCCTGCCTCTCAGGATGGGGTGCAGTGTGGCAGAACAGGACTGCTCGGGGGCAGTGGTCTGCTCAAGACCGCACGGAGCATGTCAATGTTCTAGAGCTACGGGCCGTGCACCTAGCACTCAAACGTTTTCTGCCATACTTGAGGGGAAAGCATGTGCTTGTCCGGTCGGACAACACCTCTGCTGTGTTTCACATAAACCATCAAGGGGGCACCAGATCCGCAGAGTTACTACAGGTATCCCGTGCCCTTCTGACTTGGGCTGCCCTTCACCTTACCAGCCTTCGGGCAATGTACCTACCAAGAGAACGAAATCAGGTTGCAGATTTCCTGTCCCGTCACAAAGCCTCCACCGGGGGAGTGGCGGTTTCATCCAGATGTAGTACAGAACATCTGGGGTCTCTTCGGCAGGGCAGAGGTGGATCTCTTTGCATTGGAGTTGTCGACCCACTGTCCCCACCCATTCTCCCTGACGGAGAGGACCAGTCTTCTGGGTCAGGATGCCCTGGCTCACACGTGGCCAGAAGGGCTTCTTTATGCCTTTCCACCGTTCCCACTGATCTTGCCAACGCTTCTCAGAGTTCTTCAATGGGGCCACAGACTCTTGCTAGTGTCCCCTTATGGCCAGCCAGGACTTGGTTCTCCCTACTGCACAGACTCTGCTGCAGGACACCCTGGTGCCTCCCCAAACAGGAGGGACCTCCTGTCACAACTAGGTTGGATTTGGCATCCCGATCCCAGACGCCTCCAACTATGGGTCTGGCCGCTGGACGGCCCGACCGGCTGCTGACTGGCTGCATAGAACCAGTCAGAAGAACTATCCTGAATGCCAGGGCACCATCTACCCATCTGCAGTACAAACACAGGTGGAGGCTGTTTTCTGACTGGTGTGCAGTTCGGACCCAGTGCAGTGCCCCGTGTCTGATGTACTTGAGTTTCTGCAGTCCCTCCTAGATAAGGGCCGGTCTCCCTCTACCCTGAGGGTATATGTGGCCGCTTTTTTGTGGCACCATGCTAAGGTCGACAATGACACAGTAGGGAGCCACAGACTGGTGTCCCTCTCGTAAGAGGGGCTCTGCGATTGCGTCCCCCGAACACCTTGAAAGCCCCTGCATGGGACCTACATTTGGTATTGGACACCCTATGCTTGCCTCCCGTTGAACCCCTTACACAGGCGAAGCCGAGATGTCTGGTGACCAAAACGTTTTTTCTCCTTGCTATCTCTAGCCTTTATGCCAATCTAACATAGAGCTATTGGTATGATCTTATCTAACTCAGCAAGAAAGAAAAATGTCAAACTTTGTTTTTAGTGAAATATTGCTTTCTGTTTAATTGATGTTTGGGTAATGATTTGTTGTTTTTCCCCTCAGGGCTACCATACAGTACTTAAAGAACATACACATGCACATCACAAAATAGAAGAATAATAGAAGAAGCAACACTACACAGTGGGCATGTAGAGAAAGAGTGGGAGACAAAAGAAGAGAGACCGCACCAGGGTTGCCCTTTATTGGTGAGCCTGGAAACTTTTTCCAGCCGCATTACCACTCAGAAGGTGTCACAGGGGACCGTTTTGGAGACAGTTTTCTATGGTGAAGAATCCTTTTTAATTCAGTTGCTCTACCTTATTTTATCAGCTCTCAGGACTGCTGCTGAGTAAACACTTTTAAAATTGAAAGTGAGAAAGCCTCTCAGGTTTCAAACATAAAAAATGCATCAGCTGTGTGAATGTAGAATAGTATATCATTCCTGAAAACACTGTAGCATCCATTCCAGCACACTATGCTGCTCACCAGTTGTTGTAAATCGTAAACCAGGTTCAATCTGTTTTGATAGTATATTACATTTATTATTGGGAGCTTTTGCATGTATTAAAGAAAAACAGCAATGTATTTCTTTTTAGTTTATTGTGTTAGTTACCTCCCAATTTGTTAGGTGGAATAACGAAAGCTAGCCTATATCTGTCTATGTTAGTGTGCATCTCAGAATGTTTAATCTACAAAAAAAGTGAACTGATACATAACTTCCTGGAATCTTCACTGGTTGCCAGCCAACAAGCTTTCGGGCTGCCTATAGGATCATTTTTTTTACCTGCGGACTTCGGTGGATTCCTATTTAATGGGCAGACATGAGATTTGTTAAATTAGCTTAACAAAAAACTGATGACAAGAAAAAATTAAGCAGGTTAAAAAAGAACTATCTGCCAGGCTACTTATTTCTCCCTGTTTCCAGTCTTTATGCTAAGCTATCCAGCAGCTGGCTGTAGCTTCGTATTCAACAGAGTGTATTAATATTCTCATCTGACTCTAGACAAGAGAGCAGACAAGCACATTTCCCAAAATGTCAACACATTTCCATTATTGTGTTTTGTTATGTCCAGAATCCCTCAAACAAAGGAAAAGAAGCCCCCCCCCCCTTTTGCGCTCCTTCGTCCTTCTCCGAAATAGGCCAAAACAGCTGGTTCAAGTTCAAATTAAAAGGTATTTAATATCTAACAAAAGCAAATGCAGTCACAAACTGAAATCACACTATTAATAACAAAATATCCCATGGAACAGAGACCTAATGTGTTCTACAAGACAGACCGGCGAAGTCCAGTTAGCTGCCCACCAGAAGACAAGAGGTCTGACGATTTCCGGGGATCCACAATCATTTTGTCCCTCAAGAGTCTCTGAAATGTCTTGTATTACACATTCTTCACCACATCGATCAGCTCAGTGATTGGCTGAAATCCGCTCCGCTCCTCCTGGCCTATGACCCGTTGGTCTGGTCAGACATCCCTCTTCGAAGTCAGCGTTCATCCTCCCCCCTTGCTGGCACATACAGTCATTACCTTATATGGTCGTGACCTGCTCTCTTCTCTCACAGACACTTAATACATTCAGCAAATCTTCTTCACAATGTTCAATACATTCAGTGACTATACTTTTTGGTTTAAAACTTCTACAAGTAAATATATTGTGACATAATATCCAGCGCTAGGTGTGCTTTTAACCATACCAGGAATGCTTTTAACCTCTTGCACCTAGATTTCTCACAGTTTTAAGTTTTGTCGATGTATTATCTAAAATGTTAACATTTCCTGTTTGGTTGAGGTGTTTTCTCAAATGTCTTTTTTATCAATGTGTTTAGTCTAATGCTGTTGTGTTTTGCCTTTTAGGGCTACCGTACATTACATTACAGTCATTTAGCAGACGCCTTTATCCAAAGCGACTTACAATTCAGATTCTATCACAATTCTACACCGTAGGCATAGCTACAGGGACACATCAAAAACTCCATGCAGGCCAATGTAGATATTGTACGAGTTGAAGATTCATTTTGACTTGCACACTAAAGTAATCCAAACTTCTCAGCGAACTGACACAATAGAATTTACACCAGATAAAGAACAAGTAAAGTACAAAATCCAATTTTGTTGTCACATTTGGCACCTCATAAAAACTACATTTGTAGGAAGAGGAGTAATGTTCTTATGTTGGAGCATGTCCCCAAGTTGCCTGCCCCAGGTCAATGTTGTGCCTTTGGGGAATTTCAGTGAGCAAGATGAAGCACATGTTGGCCTGGGTGTGTACTGGCCCCAGGAAGCTAGCTTTACCTCTGTGAATTATTTACAATGATGTATAGGCCCCGCTGCTGGGAAACCATTCTGTTTTTGGCTACAACCTCATATCTGTTTTCCAAGACATATCCATCACTAGGAGAAATTGAGAAAAAGAAATGGTGGATTTGTTTTTGGCTCCTTTTTGTGCAGGACACTCCAATACCTGAAAGAAAGGAGCCCAAGCTGGATTTCATAACACACTTATGAGGATTAGAGACACAATACATTACCTCCTGAACGGAATAAATAAATATGAATGCAGACTTCTATGTGTCTGTCTGTGAATGGTGCATTCAAGTGCTGAAAGCTCTGGACATCCAAAAGCTGAGCTTCAAACCAAAAAGTGTCTTTTGGGTCTAACAGATTTCAATCAGGAGAGACAAGTGACTGATTAGTAGTTAACATTTATTATGACAGATGATGCGTTAATGAGTTACACAGAAATTCTTTGGCGCTTGAACTCGACGAGGAGATTTGTGATCGAGTTGTGATTTCCCTGAGCGGCAACAATATAAATCCCCAAAAGAAAGAAGGAAAACACGGTGATATGTTTCCCCCGAAATAAAGTATTACTTACCGAGCTGTACTTGAATGGCTGCAAATTTTGGCAGCGAGTTGGTGCGGACTGCTAAGAGATGAGGCATGAAACAAACATTACGCTGCAATTGAGGTTAAATGAATAGCCGTACTTGTGATTTAATTATTTAGCCAGCAGTGGCTAAAGGGCTGCGTGCCCTGCTTGTGATTAATGATAGCAAGCTATGCATAGTAGTTATCTAGAAGAATGCAATGAATAACAAATGAATAAGTAGAATACATACATTTAATTTGAGGTAAGACTCAGCCTTGGTGCATGGGGTGATCTACCATGTGAGCTATCTGGGCACCCCAGTTTTTATTTAATTTAAAACCCTTTGGACCCGAAGATGCCAACAAGGTCTCCATTCTGTTCCGAGGCTCTGTTCCAAATGTCGTAGAATGGACTTTTCATACAAAAATATTATTAATGATTCATACCAAATTAACGAAGAGATTCTGTTCAACACTATCCTGCAAGCCAGTGTACACACTCCAAACATAATTCTACACAAACTCAAATAAGCAACTAAAAGAATGTCCACAATATCACTCTTTTTTCGACATTGCTGAGCCGACCACACACTCCGGTAGGCGCTAATAACATTACATTACATTACAGTCATTTAGCAGACGCTTTTGTCCAAAGCGACTTACAAGAAGTGTATTCAACATCGGTATTCAAGAGAACTACTAGTCACCAGAAGTCATAAGTGCATCTCCTTTGCTAAACAAGTATCTAAGAGCATAAACCAGAGCAAACGTACAGTGCAGAAACAAACATACAATAAGTGCAACGAGCAAACCCGCAATACAATAAGTGCAACGAACTAATACGATTACAATAAGTGCAATAAGCTAATACGAATAAAATAAGTGCTAAGTGGAAGGGTCAGGGTAGTAATAAGAATAAGAATAATAAGACGCTAAATGCTAACATGGAAAACCGAAATAGCAGAAAACACACCAATAACACACTGAATCCAAAGATATCTTCACTATTTATCTAAGTGAAACCATCACAGAGCTGTGAGCAAACAAGCACCAGAACAACAAACCGCTTCACCGCTAATATTTCAAAAACTCCTTACCTTTGTGCTGTTCTGATGGAAACAAAGGCATATTTCCCCGGGTTCTACTGTTCTATCAACATCCTGTGGCGGCTCTGAACTGTTTCCTGAAGAAATTGGGATCAATCTAACTCAGGGTAACTAACATTTGACCTATTTCAGTTTTGGCCAATGGGTTTGACTCATGGGGGCGGATCACGGTTTTCGATTATTTAATTGGCTTAAAATTCTGTTAAACAACTCAAAGATCATATCATACACTCCTCAGACTCTTCCGGTTCAAATCTTATGTCACATGCGCAAATCGTCCAATCACAGGCTTTAGTAAGGTTCAAATACATCACGTAAAACTGAAATTCAGACGAAAATGAGCCATGTTTTACAGGTTATTATAGGGCCCAGGCTCTCAAAATGATGCCAAACTGCTGTATTAGATAGATTGAACACTATTAGTGATAAAAGAAGTGAAATATATAGTTAGATAGTATATAAAAGTATAATAAAACAGCTATATCGGCTGCTTCCAAAATCAGAATTGACGTTGGCTGACCTTGATTTCTCAGGCATACTTCAATTTATCAAAGCCAATTTTTTTTTAAAAGGACTGCTGACATGTTGTGATATGATTTGGGAGAGTTTAGGCTTCTGCATCATTTCAAATCAATAAAAGTGCTTTTTAGGCAAAAAAAAAAGGCAAACCTGAAAATGTTCAATTTGAGCTGTGTTTAACATTCGTCCAGCATTTACCAGTAACATATACACTGATATGTACACATCTTAACAAAGCTCACATTTATTTGTGTTATTATGCCATTTAAATTATTCAAATAGACCTTGTAGTTAGAGATTTACACTCTCTGGCATATGGGTAAGACATTTTCGAGCAGAGTGCTAAAAATATGCCTAGGGTTCAAGAGGTTAATTTATTTTTGTGATCAGACTATACACTTGAAAGGATTTGTGACTGAATCTTTCATGAGCCTATATGCTGTAACGAATCTGACCACAGACAGACATCCAGACAGATGCAGACAACCAACTGGCAAAGTACTAAAGATCGCTTCTGTGGTAGTTCTGTATACCTGAATGTAATGTAGAGTTCAGCTATGACCAGAAAAACATGTTATCCAAGAGGGCAATGAGCAGCAACTTAGCTGTGAAGCCAACACTCCACCACCAGTTATATGCATATGTACAGTATATAGAATCTAAGCAAAGCAAATTTACAGAGTGAGTACTTTCACTACCATTTGAAACGTTGCGATGAAGACTTGTGTGGCAGCAAACTGCGGGATGCTATCGCATAAATCGTGAAGAGGAATGCACGCCTATAGAAAGTCTAGCGACTGATTGACTCATGAGTGAGATGTTTGTGTGGATTGTTTGCTGAATTTAGCCGGAGAATGCGTGGTGCCAAACAGGTTCTTACCTGCACAGAGTGACCCGGAGTAACTGGTGAGATTCCCGGCAGGCGAACGAGAGGAGGAAGATGCTTTCTCTGCTGAAAAATTGGACGTCGGCTTGCTCCTAAAAAACGAGACTGGAAAAGTAATCGTGGACATTTTCCAATCGCGTCGGATCGTAATGAAAACACACAGACACCGGGCTGATGGAGCGCGCGCGTAACAGCAACCTGAACGTCATGGAGGGTTGCGTAACAGCGGTATGAACGTACTGAAGGTAGAGAGACAATCATATTTAAAGAAAGACAGCAGCAAGATGATAGGCTAACGATATAATAGTGTCGTTGTGCTATTGGATAGAGAGACCAGCTGATCTAGACAGCTGATATTATGATTGACAGCCCCAAACAACAACAGCAAGGAAATCATGTGTGCATGATTGAGTGAATGGCAGATGTATGGAAAATAAGCTATGGGCTTAGGCATGCAAGAGTATAGTCTTCCTGTCTGAACTTACGCTAGAGCTTCATGTGTTAAATTAATTAATTAATTTCCTTCTTCATAAAATATCTGCAAAGCAGTTTGTTTTTATCAACATTTTAAAACCTGCATTGTTTACGTCCATGTTTACTTGTGTGTGTATCCAGCTGGTCTCACTAATTAAATGACGTAACCATTTATAAGTCATTTAGCATCCAGTAACAATGCCATTCTTGCTTTTTGAATGTCATTTCATGATGTGTAGCTTGCACTGACTGCAATGTAAACACATGTCCGTAATTCTGCTCAGCTCTGAACAATGGGTGTAGTTTTGAGTAGGGGGAAAGATTACTTAAAGTGGGTCGAAAGGGAGGACAATCAAAAACAGGACTTACAACCAGGAGACTATATTATTGAAACGATATTTTTGCCACAGCCATTATGCACACAGGAGAAGTTGGTCGGAACAAGTTCTCCAGAGTGGAGTAGGACTTGTGGTGAAAGTCAAAATGGCACATCAATGGCTGAAGCGTTTTTTGATTCTATCGTAGGTCTGATAACGCCGCTGGTCATGTCCCTCACTGATCGCTCCATTAACAGCTGCTTCCTCCGCAAAAATGCAGACTTTAACTGAACAACAGCTGCTAGTTCAGACAAAAAGGTCAGCAATGCCTGTAATCAGTTCTCCATGTTAAATTCACCTGGTAGTCGATCGGTAATCAATGTTTATTTTTCGGGAAAGGGTCACGTGATAGGTGTGTAACGAATCAGGGCAGGAGACGTTGTGACTGCTAAGAACCAATCAAGTAGCGAATGCAGGTGTGGGCGTCATCATTTTCAAACGTATCCATTTTTGCAGTGCATTTTATACCTGGGTCTTCACTGCTGTCCTGCAGCTGAACCATCTCCTAATAACCTCATGATGGCAGCACATACGGTTATTATTTGTTTCTAGGGGTGTAACAATACACATATTCTTATTAAACCATTCAGTACGAGGCTTACGAACCGAACAATACGTTTGAATAATACTAGTGCATTTGGAAAATGCAGAAGCTTATTAAATTGTAGAAAATATAATGTTTTCTGCACTCATGTAGGAGACAACGGGCTGTGACCTCTGAACCCGGAAACAAAAGAAAAAAAAGAAAAAAAACAGCTGAGGCACCGCACGTGTTCTGGGAGGCTACGCTAAACTAGCTCAACGGGAAAACAACAGCAGCAACATGCATTCTGCTACACACTCGAGGGCACGGGTCATTCAGATGTAAAAAAACAAACACAGTTCACTTACCAAATGCTGATCACTTAAAGACAAACACCATCCTCCTTTCTTTGTTGACAAAGAGTTTAATCCCAAGGTTAAATCCCAACTCACAAATTCGTTTCTCCTCCTCCTTCAGCCATTGAGTGTTAAAAATACAAAGCTAGGTAAAAAAATCTACACTAAGCAAAATGTAAAAAAATTCTTCCATATTTTTCAATTTGAACTCTCACTACTCCGACTAAGCTTTGCCAGCTTCCGTAAGTTTCGTTTCACGATAGTGACGTGCTCGCCCACTGACCAATCACAGCACACGCAGCACCTCACTGCAGAGCTGCACATAATGCTGACGTACTTGTAGGTCAGCTAGAAGGCTCTGGCACGTCAAAGAATACGCCCACATGTCAAACTAAAGATCTGATTGGTTACAATCAACAATATCATCCCCATTTACTTAAACTGCAAAGGGATTCACTTGTGAGTCTGAAGGCCTCAGCCCTCTCTTCTTACCTAGAGACACAGAGGTTGTGGAGAATTTAAGTATTAAAAGCATTATTTAGTAGAATTAATAACACCCCTAGTGGTGAATAGAATTGTCACAATGATGAGAATGTAAATTATGTTAAGAGTCACAATATATTTACTTATGGAATGTAATATAGGTTTACAGGATGTTTACTTATAGAAGATATAATATGTTTACAATAAGTTTACTTGTAGGAGTCTTTAACATAATCATTGGAAGTATTGAACCAAAGTACAGTCACATAGGTTAGGGGGTTCTGAGCCATGAGGCAGAGAGATCAAAGGGGAGATAGGGTCAGTGAGGAATGCAGAGGACAGGCTCTTCACGACCATATAAGGGAATAGGTCGAGGACCAGAGACATCAAAGGGGACATCAAAGGGGACACAGAGGAGCTGGACAGATGACCAACAGAGCAGGAGGAGTCCGGACGACTTCAACCAAACACTGAGCTGATAACTGGCCAAAGCCATTAGGGGTTTATTGTATTTCGGCCAATCACAGAGGCTGATACTGGACATTTAAACATTCGGACAGAGACTTTTAAATATAGGAGAGTTGCAGAGAGTTTTGGGTTCTGTTCGCACCACTCAGGAGTTGACCAGCTGGGCTGGCCGATTAGGTGGGGCAAGTGAGGACTCAGCCCCAAGGGACATTTGATATCGATAGAGTAATTCAGTTTGCAACTGTTCTAGCTTCTCATGTTAATTAAATACTTTTTGATTGTAAGCCGGATCCAGTTCATTTTTGGTGGGACTTTGCTGCAGAAAGTTAGCAGCAGCAGAAGTCCAGCGGCCTGTCTCTCCCCTGAAAAGGTCTCCCCTCGACACTTAAACTGCAAAGGGATTCACTTGTGAGTCTGAAGGCCTCAGCCCTCTCTTCTTACCTAGAGACACAGAGGTGAAATCTGATTGGATAAAAGCTCTACTTAAAACAAGCTGCACTGGAAGCAGAGCAACTGAGGAAGACAGTAGCTGTGCAATGAGAAAATAAGATAATGGGAAAAATATTTGTATATCTTTTTCTTGAGGAAACTTCGATCCTTCAACGTGTGCAGCAAGATGTTGGAGATGTTCTACCAGTCTGTTGTGGCCAGTGCACTGTACTTCTCCGTAGTCTGCTGGGGGAGCAGCATTGGAGCAGATTTAACAAAATGGTTAAGAAGGCTCCATCACTGGCTGCAAACTGGACACTCTGGAAAAGGTGGTAGAGAGGAGGACTCTGAAGAACTTATTATCCATATTGGATAACCTGGACCATCCTCTCCACCACCTACTGCAGGGTGTGAGGGATTTAAGTTTTAAAGCGCTCCTAGTATGGATCTTATGTGTTGCAATATGTTTACTTGTAGAAGGTTTAAACTAAAAGGAGTTACTGAATGTATTGTGCACTGTGAGAGAAACCAGAGAATTTATGACACCGCCATTAAGTAATGCAAATCAGTGAGAGGGGGATGTTATTGAAGAGTTTCTGAGCACAGCCTTCAAGGAGGGAGGAATTGGTCAAGAACATGGCCGACGGAAGTCCGAAGGGTTCGGCCAATCACTAAGCTGATCGATTGGCTGAGAAATGTGAAACATGATACTTTTGAGAGACTCAGCAGGGACAAAGGATCTTCGAATTGCAGAAGATCCTCAGACCTCCTCCTGGCCATGGCGCAGCTGTCGTGTGGCCCGAACGGGGCCTCATATTTCATGGAATATTATGTTTGTTTTACTGTCGATAATGTAATTCAGTTTGCAATTGTTTTGGCTTCTGTTAGATATTAAATACTTTTGTTTATTCTGATTCTGGCCCTGCTTGCTGATGGAAGAAAGAGAGCAAGGGGGGGGGGGGGGGCTGCCTCTTCTCCTCTGTGGTCTTCTTCTCCTCTGTTTGAGAAATTTTTAACTCAACAAGGGACAGCGGAGCACTTTCTCCAACAGACTGATCCAGCTCTGCTCTCACAAGGACAGATACAGGAGAACATTCCTGCCCTCTGCTATAAGACTTTATAATAAATCACCTCTGGCCAAATCAATCACACAACTAGAACACCGCTACACTGTTGTTTGTTTGTTTGGATAAATCTTTGCACTATTGTTTAGTTAGTTAATTTAATATTCTATTTTATTGTAAATATTGTGCATTTTTATATTTAATATTTTTTAAATATGTTTTACTCTTTTAATTTACCTGTACCAATTAATGCTGCCGTAGAGAAAACAATTTCTCCTTGTGGGATTAATAAAGTAACTAACTATCTATCTTCAGTGAAAACTGCACTGTGTTATGCGTAGTATTATGGAAAACTCATATCTCTCTGAACCACTGATTTTTTTAAGGCCACGGACAAGTGGACCTGCCAGTGAAGCTATTCATGCACACGGTTCGACTGTGCTTTTACATTTCCCTCTCCTCATGCATGTATTCATTTCAGTATATGGAGCGCTTCCAGACTAGCGGAGAATTGTCCTCATCCCTACTAAGAAATAGTCATTAAAGCATTCTGTTCATTTTGATGTAGTAGCACATTTTAGCTATAGACAGTGTGAAAAGGGAAATTAGGTCACATAAATGTGGAGCACGAGACGTTCTCAGGACACACAAAGACAGTCTTTAGCTTTATAGGTTTATCTTCCAGCCCCTTTGAAGTCAGTGATTTCAGGTCATTGGCATTCAAGCACTGATGAGCAACAGCGATGGTTACTTAGTGTCTGAGGGTGACTGACGTTTTCGATTAAAGTACATTTTGTGAGTTAACTTTAAGAGGTGGATATTGATTGATCTTGTTTTTTAAAAGCCTTCATGCGTATGATTGAAACTGCTCAATCGCTCCCGGTTTCCTGGCCCGGTTGTGAGTCATTGTAAGCATTCCCCAAGGAGAAATGTGGTGGTTTGAAGCCAAGATCAAGAGGACTCGGCTGAATAAGAATAACCACAATACATTTTGCATTGATCAGTTTCCAGGCTTTTCAATAGCAATTGATTGTGGTTTAAAAGAATGGAGTTCTCGGGAAGCTCTGATAACACACTGAGGGAGAATGACATTCTCTGCACAGGTAGACATTATTCCGCTATATCTTAAAATAGATAATAGTTGTTTGCTGTTATAGTAATGTTCTGAATTCAAATTTAGCACCTTTAATAACTTCCTCCACTTAAATTGTTCCTTCCTGTGCAGGGTTGCCTCTCAGCTGCGTCTCACGTGCGTAAACCGCAAACTGTCTTAGTGTGCGCATAAACACGAAGAAGGAACTGCATAAATATATTTACCTACATTTACAACCTGAGCAGAGCAATATTTGCTTCTCCAGAGACCTGTTTTGCAGTGTTTATTCATGGGCAAACTGTAACCTACACTGTACATTTACAGCCATGAGACAACTTCCCCGCTAACCTGTCCATCTGCACAATCACCAACATCTGTCAGCACAGCGACCGTTTCTCTCTCTCTTAACCGCACACACTGCCCCATTAAGTTACGCTCATATGCAAGTGCTGGGAAAATAGATAAGGAATACTACTGGATTGGTCTTTGCAGCTCACCCTTGTGGCCACTACCATGGCCCCCTAAGGCCTTAAACCCTGAACCCTCAGGGACTTACTTACGTCACCTGGTAAATGTTGAGAGTGAAAGGCTATAAGGGCTTGAAGTGGTATAAATACCAATGGGACAGCACTTTGCTTTAACATATGTTACCACAACAACGTCCAAATATATTCCGTACAATTGTGGGTATTTATTTTAACTTTTTACTCCCTGATTTGAAAGTCTTCCAGGCTCTTTCCTCACAAAATTAGGTAATTTCAAATATTCTATTTACTCGTTTTTGTCAAAACATCTTTAATGACAAAATTATATGTTTGATGAATAAATCTGTGAAATATAATCTCTGCTTGCGTTCCTCTGCTTTCATGTGTTTTTATATTTCATCCTTTAATCCTTAATGATTCTGAGTAAATGTAATTTTCAAGGCTTTACACCTATGTGCCGTTCTCTTTGTTTACCTTTTTTATGTCGCCATGCTTCCACTGGTAACCCAGTGTTTAACATCACATTACTTTGAATTGTGGGTAATTCCCTTGGGCAAAGTCTGCAGAAATGCAGACTTACAGAAAGTGTTCATAAAAGACTCAAAATGTCTGCAAGACAAACACATAAACTAAACCCTCACGGATGTTACGGAGCCTCAAAACCCGTGAGTGTGGAGATTGGGATTGGGCACCAGTCTCCACCTGTGTTCTGTTGTCTGATTGGTTTCTTGTGTATTTATAGTCCTGTCTTTAGTCTTTAGTCTGTTGGATTGTCTACTATGTCTCCTGGTTGTATCCATCGTGGCTTTGTCCTACTTGTCCTTGTGTATTCATTTGATTTGTCATTTTTGCCATTGCTTCACTTCACAAACTCACTTTTGGATTCACAAGCCTCAACTCATGTGTAAGTTTTGTTGGACATCACCGTAATCATCCTCATGGTTCCCGTGTGTGTCTGCGTTTGGGTCCTTCTCTGTTTTCCTGCCTGCTGCAGACTTAACACTTTGTTACCCTTTTTAAAAAATTATGATTATTATTTGTTTATTTAAAAAACAGTGAATCACCGCAAGGTCCTTGAGCATAAAAGTACAACATTAAGATGTTTGTGTCAATAGTATGTGAGATTAGCATTTTTTCTATTCGATTTGTGTAGTTTCAGAATCTCAAAATCATAATGGAAAATATTTATTACTCAACTAAAACCTCATAAGGGGTTCCGTTTTCATTTCCAGTTCTCCTCAAATTAAAGTGTTGTGCTTAATTGATTATTAATTAATATTAACAATGTTCTTAGTTGTTATAATTCTTTCAAAGAGTTGAAGAGAAGATTCCTCTCAAAGCCTTTTCAAGAAGTGACACCCTGCCTCGTGTGTCGCAGAGCAGTGAGTGGAAAGACGGAGCTCTGTTATGAGAAGATAACGCGAGGAGATTGAGCAATCCAGCGAGCATGACATCGCCGCTGGCTGGACTTCTTGATTACCAGCCGTTCGCTGCTCCTCTAACCTCAGCGGGGCCCTTTACCACAGAAACTCCTCACCACTCGCCTCCCACCGCGCCTCATTACTGAGCCACCGCCTCGAGCACTGGTCCAGGATCAGCTCACCTGGGCCTCGGCACTTCAAAACTCACACATTGCCCGTTATTAAAACTGATCTGGAGCCAGAGCCCAGAGACGGTGGCAATTCAATAAGTGCCTCTGTGCCTGGAGTTCTGATTCTGGTTTCAGTATCAAGCCTCCTGGTCTGGTGATGTTAGTGGCTCACCTATGCAGATGGTTCATCTGAGATCATGTTACCATGACCTAACAAATGCTAAGGTTGGAATGACATCTCATTTTAAACCTCTATGGCAGCATGACTCATCTTCTATGTTTGACTCATTCTACAGATAAAAGCTGCGATTGGAAAATCAATATGGAATGTGGAGAGACCGTTGATGACTCGATTGAGCTCACAATTAAAAGTATTTTGCAAAGTAAGATTCAGTTCAAAGTATCAAAGACAAGTTCTTCAAGGACTATTAAGTCATTTATGACATTTGGTCGATATCATGTATCTAATATCTGAGGAGACTGTACATCAAGTTGACAGTGTGTGTCTGGTAGATGTAAACATGTAAAAGTATCACACAGCACAGGTAATGTTTGTGGCCTTTTACAGTATGTCAATTTTACCAATCCTCTAAACAAACTTGAGTTTATTTTGAATCACCCTCTGGCTTTTAAAGCTGCTATAATACAACAATGCAAATCCTCTTTTGTCATTCATGGTTATTAAGAAGACTACTGCTTCTACATGCACATTACACATCATCATCTCTATTCAAAATCTCCTGTAAAAACATTGTTTACAGATACTTGAACCCGAAAGCACAACTCTGAGACAAAATACAAGTTTAGTTCCTTTACTTGAGTTCAGGCAGGGTCAAAACCAGGAGGTCAGTCAAACAGGCGAACAAATCCAAGAAGGGGCAGGCAAAAATCCAAGGTCGAAAACAGGCAGACAGGGTCAGAACAGGCAGATCAAGAACAATATATGATACGCTGGAGAACTTGGCAATAACACACAAGACAATCTGGCAGGGAACAAGTGCAAGTGAGGGGACCTAAATAGAGAGGGCTAATGAGGGAATGGGCTGCAGGTGAGATGGGTGTGGAGGACCAGGTATGGGGAATCAGAGGTGAATGGTAGGATCTGAAATGACAGGAGAGTTAATAAAACAAGCAGACAGGATGAAAACAAACTAATATGAAGGAGAATTCGTGACAAACATCCTCATTTTAAGATTGGTCTCAGGAAGTCATTCAGAGAAGGATGTTCAAGAGCTTACATCTTGTTTTTAACAATGCCCGTCCGGGTGCGTGCCCGTTTGTAATGAGCCGATAGCTTGCCTGCTAGTATTACTGCTGCCAGTGTTCTTGAGAACTGCTCATCGCTCTTTGTTATCCAGTTGCAAAAGTGACAGTCAATGATCCGCGGCCTGTAAAGACCCGCTGGGGACGATATGCTCAACTTAGTCTGCAGAGCCCTGAAGCCCCGCCCCCCCGTTACGGCACGGAGCACTATCTCTTGTTTATGCAGAGTTTAGTAATATTTAACGTTTTGTGTGCACATCCTCAGGTTCCGAGCAATACACCCTCCAAGTGTGAAGTAGATCGGATGAATGGTTCTTAAGATATGCAAGGACACACACACACACTTACAGTTATTTCTAGTTAGATGCAACAGACTACATGTTAGAACATGCATCAGTGGTCACTGGCCTCATGTGAGGATTAGTAATTTGCACACTACTCTTCGAGGTATTGAGCTGAGGGGTTGGAGTCGGGCAGGATTCTAAAGCTGAGTGAAAGAAAAGAGAAAGTTGGCTCCTCATGCTCTGCTGTTGGGATGAGCCAGGGAAGCCTGGAGGCATCAGCAGAGAGGATGAGGACTCTCACATCCTACCGTCTGTCAAAGTTCTCTACCAGAACTTTGACAGATGGTTTAATGCCTGAAGTAAGGTCTGTGGTTAACATAAGCGGTAGAGATATTAATGTTTTTTTCTGCAATATAAAATATGTCAGTAAATACCACTGTTGTTGTTGTATCACGTTGACTAGTCCGCCTTCACAGCCTCCGTGTTTTTACTCACACTAAATAAACCGTTAAGTAGTTTGCTTATTGCCTAACATTAGCTTTTAACTTATGCTGATTGCATTCACTTTTAAAGATTACCTAGTTGAAAAAAGGTATCATAAATCGTTGGTACAAAATCCAATGGAAAAATCCCATTGGACTTTTGTGGAGGGAACCAGTGTGATACTTCTGGGTTGGCGTACAAAAATATGTCATACTGCAGCACTTTTGGCTCTTGCTGTTCTAGTTCCCTTTTTTTCTTATTCAGCTTGAAAAAAAGATTGCATGTCTAATTTGTGAGCATAACAGTAAAACTTTTTTTTTTGATGAATGAGACTTGGAAGAATTTTAAAAGAAAGATTGAATAAAAGAATGAATGAAAGCGTCCTCATTTCTTTAGATTGTTTGCGTTTAAAAAGGAAGCTAATCGCTTCCAACTCCTCTAAATCTTCAAAAAGACAATTTGTCCTGGCTGAGAATACAGCAGCAAACACAGGCCGTGATGCAAGAATGAGTCCATTGGAAGGACTAAAAATCCATTACTGCCCCATAATGACTGTGATTAATTGCCCCCTTTTTTAAATCAGCCCTCTAATTTTATTTTAAATTGTTATGAATCCGGAATTCAATAAGGTGCTGAAATGCATTTTATGCTTGTGGTGAACTCTAATTAGTTACAATTAGACGGTTCGGTGTGTAACGGCACTGCTTTTCTCCGGCTGAATGTTTTGCTGAGGTTGCCCCACGTCTGTCTCTCAGGGAGCCTGCGGTTCCCGCTCAAGTAAACTGGTGTGCCCTCAGAAGCATATTCCCATTTTCTGCTTCACTGAACTGGTGGTCCCCAATAATCCTAACACCATCATTTAGTCAGGCAGGCTGTGTTCTCTCTCCCTTTTTTTTTTTACTCTATTTTTCCATCCCACACAGCAGGCTTGGATTCCCTGAGCCTAGCAGAGTAGAATTAATGTGTATAGTTTGTTTTTTTCACACGCCCCTATTCATAAGCCTTCCTCTGTTCTGATTTCTTCTTATCCGGCTACCTGTTTCCATCCTGCACCTTGCAGTTTTCCAGAGACCGCTCCCTCCACTCAAAAAAGGCTTTCAAATACAGGAGCCTGGGCGAAGTGCCTTTCCATCATCCCTCCCGCGCTCCGTCATGCGGACAGCAGGTTGGGACAGAGCGGCCACTGCGCTTGTGTGCTGAGAAAAAAGGGAGAGCGAGAAAGAATGAGGCCTGCTGATGGAGAAAAAGGGAGAGAAAGGGAGACAAAGTAAAGCCCTGCTCCTATGCTGGAACTCTCTCAGGTGATACTAACAACCCCACCCCCCCCCCCCCCCCCCCCCCCAAATCAGAGAGATGAAAAAATGGACAGAACTTATCTATAATAACCAAAGCTGGAAGGGACTGAAACAAACAAAACAAGACACGTAAAAGCTCTGCCAGATAGTGTAGAGGCAAGGGAAATAAAAGTTAAGCTGCCTTGCTTGTCCTTTGCACCATGTCCTTTAAGACGGCAGCACTTTTCCTCAGATAAGGATTTGATTAGCCAGGACAAGCTCTCCTTAAGCTCAGCCCTCTTAGTTCCACAGGCGGGAGATATCACAGATGAAACAATATGTTGTGGATATGAATCAAATAGGAATGCTACACACTGGAAGAGTGAAACGTCGGTGTTTACAGAGGTCTATGAAGAACAAAGGCAGCCAAGGCTTACGTTGATGGACGCAAATCCTGAGTCTTGGTAACGACCCGCTCCGGCTTCCATTCCGCGCACGCCCGACAAGAACTTTGATCTCTCACATCCAGTCACCTGGCTCTTTTCCACTAGCCTAAATACATCTAGACAGATAACGCACACGCAACTCTATTCCCTGAATTTCAACTGTTTACTCGGACGGATTCTTTCTCTCTCGTCTGCGCTGCCTCCAACATGAATTCACAGGATCAGAGATGAACATTTACTTCTCCCAATAATCCAGCTTAAAAATAAAAGCTGTCTCTTATCGAGGTTAAGGAACGTGAAAGTCAGCTGTAGCTTTTATTCATTCGCTTGTTTCATGGGATGAGCTTTTTCCTCAATTTGATGTTGCATCACATGAAACATGAGCAACACCGACAATAAATTCACAAGCACACCATGTGCACTCATACTGAGACTGAATTCCTCCCAAAACGAGGCTTTACTGTGGAGTCATGAAAGTAAAACACGGCTACAAACACATCCCCTGAACGCCACATGCAGCAAGGCCTGTGTGTGTGTGTGTGTGTGTGTGGCATGTTGATATCAATTCAGTGTTCCACATCCACCTCTCCTCACTTTACCTCCATGTCATGTGTGTTGTCAAGAGAGCAGTTTAAAAGCAGACCACAGAATCAGAGCAGGCTTTTACTTTTCAAATTAAAAGCACAACAACAAAACAAAATTTTACAATTTTTTTTACAAATGAGAAGTTTATTAATTTGAAATGACTTGACATTACTACGTTACTAATGCAGATTTGGGGGGTTGGTTCTTTTTCTGTAAGCTGACATTCAGCATAAAGGCACACAGTCACACATGCTAACAAGAGTCTACAGCGAAAGGCCGACATGTGAGGCTGTACTTAGCATTTAGCTCAAAGCACTGATGTCAGCATCTTAATACGCTCAACAATGCCACTACAGGTGAATAGGGTGAACATTTTACCAAATAAATATTACCATTAAACTTCCCCAGTTGACACTTACATTAAGACTATTATTTTTATTATTATTATAAGTTTTAATATGCAATTGTTGCATTATCATTTCCAGAACAGAAATGTCAACATTGGATAAAGCCAGGTTCTAAGTTTCATTTTCTTGTATTTTTATCACGCCATAAATCTGAAAATACTGTCAAAATCAGGCTATGAATGCTGTATGAACAAACCACTCAGTAAAAACCTTCAGAATATAGAGTGGAATTAAACTGGGATGTTTGGTGTACATCAGTGTTAGTGAAGCGGAGATTTCTGAGAAAAAACTCATTTTGAGAAAACAACGTTTAAAGATATGTTTTGTAAAATTACAGACACTATAGATGAATAGAGTAAAAAACAATAACTAATAAATATCACAATGAAACTTCCCCAGTTGACTATTTTGTGTAAAAAGCTGAAAATAAATATTCATGCAGGATACATACTGGTCACGGAAGAGACATAAAATTGCAGATTATTTTTTCATTTAACTTTAACTTTTTTTTTATCTGACATCTTCTTATTTACATGGCTGGCTGGGAGAGGACAACGTTATGGTGAGGAGGAGAGGGACGGTTGGTAAGTGCAGATACAGAGAGTGGGATATGTCATGTGTATTGCTGCTACTTGGCACCCTCTCGGTTGAATTTCTTTTTCTTGATAAATAGATTTTAAAATAAAAATAGAAGATGGTCAGACTCAAACCGCCAGCGAGTTGGTTCTCTCTTCAAAAACAGTCTCCCCTCCTCACTCTTTCCCTCTCGAGAGGCTTTTGTGTGCAGCATCAGAATGTGAAATAGGAGCAATTGAGAGACAGAGCTCTGAGCTGGAGCGCTGGAATTAGGTGAGGCTAAATTGCTGTCAGGCCTGTGTATTAGTTCATACCTGTCATTCTCTTGGCCTTTCAAAGAGGAATCTTCCAGGTCACGTGCACCCTCAAAGTTTAAAAGGCTCCATTTTCTCTCCTTTTCCAGCGTTTCATTTCGAGAGGCTCAGATGAAGTCATTATTGAATCCTCTGATCTGACGCTTGATATGGTACGGCCTGCCTGTATTAGCTGGCGTGAAATATTGCAGGTTGATCTCTGTCCTTTGGAGAACATTAAGCCTCGCTGATCACAGTATATATTTCACCGAGCGGTGGCCAGTCAGTGACTCTAATTCTGGGGTTTGTTTAAAAAGAAAAGCTGCTATTACTTAAACAGAGACCCAAGTGAGAAATGAACTCTCTCCTCAGACTTTTTCCATCCCTAGCTCCTTCAACACCTGCCGTCAAGGTGCCCTTGTCCAACAGTCTGGACTCCTAACTGCTTCAGTGGAGCTGCTGAGGAGCCATCAGTGGAGGGCTGAGGATGTCCTGTGGGGTGAGTAAGATTTATTTTTCTTGTGACAGTTAAGCAGAAGCAGTCCATGATGAGTCCTATGTTTAAGAAATCCTTATCAAATCATCACAAAATGTTTTACTCTTGTAAAAATCACGAGCCTCAATAACAAGACATTTCATCAGAGGAACCCAAATGAGAAAGATGTACCACTAGCAATAAAATGAAAAGAACACAAACCAATTCTGCACCTTTTTAATCACTCCGTCTGTTGCCGCATCAGACATCGTTTAGTTTGTAAAATCCAAGGATTTTGTTTTATCTCCCTTTGACTGTCGCTGATGCCAACTAAAGGCAATGAGGGATTCACCCAATTAATTTACTGAAGCCTGCAATAAAAAGGCTGGAAAGCAAGCGTCGGCCTTGCAATTCAATTAGCTAAGTAGAGTGTGTATTCACGAAACGCACGGTGTAGTTATAAGTATATATATCATGGTACTAACAGAGAGGGAAGTTGAGACTTTTGTTAACACTGTGGATGCATGAGTGGCTCAGAGTTACGAGAGTTTACACTTTACATGCAAACCTGAAAGCTGAGTTCATGAAGCTGCAGTCAGCACTGTGGTGTGTGAGTTTATTTATTTATTAGAGTTTCATATTTCTGTATAACAGACTGTAAAGCCTTGTGGAATTATTGGAAAATATATTTGAGCGGGATTCACTACAAAGGGTAAATGAGTAAAATTTACCATCTTGCTTCATCCACTAGCTATTGTCACAGTGTAGCAAAGAAAATTGTTATCGCCAGATGAAAGACAAATAGGAAGCTAGCTAGCTTGTTCATGCCACCATGTTTTAGTGCCACACTGGTGAAAGAAAAAGAGCCGAACAACAGGCTGGTGGTCAGCAGCAGCACTGGCTGGTCCCTCGGCCTCACTTCCCACCTCTCCAGAGAAGAACAAGCTAACTAGTCAGGTAACTAGCCAGCCATTCATCTCCGGAGCTGCGTCCGCTCTCTCCCTGGCCAGTTGCGATAACACTTTAAAGCCCCACTGACGAGTGTTGTCACCATAGCAAGTTTTCTCTTGTAGTAGTCAAATGACCACAGAAAACATTTCAATGTCCATTCGACTCCTATTCTATTCCTATGGTTTCATCCGTTCTAATTTCACATGCGGGTCACGGTGACAACAGAACAGCAGGGCAGTGCAACCTTTTCTCCAGTTTGTCCTGAGGGATCCTGATGCGGTCCCAGGCCAGCTGGGTGATTTAATCTCTCCAGCCTTTTATTATAATTCAGTTTTGTCTTGTTACCCTTGTTTGCTCAGGAAGATGTCTTGCACACAGAACTAAGAATTGTCCTTAAACAGGTCATTTAGACGTTTCCTGATTGCATATTAAAAAAACACCCTGATTCACAAATGTTTGCACGTGTGTAACAAATCATTGTTCTTTTATTACCCTCTTACTTTGTTTTTTACAAACAAATATAACATATCAGAAAATTAAAGCTGCAAGCAACATTGATCGGGCCCTCGCATCTTCACGCACGTCGAGGGTACTGGCAGGCCTGTGGTTGATGCGGCCATGCATTTCTGTGACCATCATACACTGCGTGCACGAGTTAAACGGTATTTCCTGTGTCGCCAGGTCATTTTGCTAGGTCTTAAGCCTTGAATATTTTGAGTGTACCTTTGAAAACAATCATAACTGAAAGCCTGTATAAATCGACAAAAAAGTGAAAGTGTGTGAACACGCTTCTGTGTTAGTAACATTTTCAGTCCTCAAACGCATTAAAACGTATTCAAGAAATACAACTGGGGAGGCTCGACTGTCTTCACTGACATCCATGAATCGAGAAGGACTTCTTACTGGAACTAAAACGCACGGATGTACTGAACAACCGTGAGATTAAACTCTTTGTTAACAAAGAAAGGAGGGACAGCAAATAAATAGTGAACAGCAGCTCTGGTAAGTTAAATGCGTTTGTTTTTACATCTGCAGTAGCTTTAATATGCTTGTTTATATATTATTATTTGTATGAAGATTGGATTTTTGTTTGGTTTAATATGTGATAGGAACCATTGTTATGTCCAGTGTTGCTCTGGGGACATATTTAGCTGGTGCCAGTGTTGCCAACTTGGCAACTTTTTCGCTACATCTGACGACTTTCCAAACCCTCATGGCGACTTTTTTGTCAGAGGCTACTGTTATGTAAATACACTTAATCAGAGCGTTATGTGCTAATTAGCGGAGTTGTGAGTTACAGGTTATGAAGGTTTAAAACTCCAGGCGTGGCGCTCTAGCACTCGCCTGTACAAAGAAATGGGAAAACGGTAACTCTGAAGGACACGCTTGGGCAACTATACACTGATATCAAATCTTGGAGTAAACTGCCAGCTGAGAACAGTACGTACCACAGCTTGAGATAGCAAAACGTAGACTACACACTTTGGAGCCTGTTAGGCTAGGCTTTCACAACATACACACACACTGAAGACGCATCGAAGGAGGCTCCCGGACGAGAGCCAGTGTGAGCGGATATGCTCAGTGCTCCAACCAGGCCGTCGCTCTGCTAAAATCGATCCCGCCTGCAACTTGACTTTGACCAATAGGCTCCTCTAAGGAGAACCTACAAAACTTACCGCGCTGCCGTGTCCAAGCGCCTTTTCACGTTGCTCTCAATCGGAGAGGAACTGTTAGGACCGTGCACGTTTAACTGCTCGGCTAATATCTCTGTGATAAATAAAACTATTGCTTGAATCTAAGTAAATGCCTCGAACTCAATTCGTTAACTTGTCTACACGACACTACTAGCGACAAATTTAGCGACTTGTTCTGGTGTTGTTGGAGACTTTTCTGACGTTAAAGCACGTAGTTCTGCACTGTTGTGAACGAGCAGCGGGTGCTGCCCTATAAAATGCACGGGCCGCCACTGGTTTAAGCCAAAAGGTGAGCAAATGTAGAATCTATCACATAAATTAGGCTGGGTGCAGTTTGATTTTATTAAACAAACTTCACTTTGCATGAAATTACTTTACATTACGGCCTGTTCCAAAACCAACAAAAACAATTAAGTTTACTATTAATGAAAACTCCATGTACAAGCATGATTTGGAAATCTTTTTTATCCAATTTCTGCTCTCCAAACATCTTAGTTTGCACATATTCAGAGAAGAGAAGTTTTTTTCTGGTGGTGTGCCAACGAACACTTCAATAAGTTCAGTGTTTGGGCCACTGTAATAATAGAATCCTGCTTACAGCCATGGTTATCAGTAGGTGGTGCTATGACTATGAGTTAATTTGGCATGCAGAAGTACTAACGTCATGACAGTCATCAAGCATGTCAAGTTTGGGACAGTTTTGACAAAGTGCAGTCTAGTTACAACAGCTTGATGGATGATGGCGATCCATGTAAAATGGCTGCCACACCACATTCATGTCGTTCGATGAAACCTCAAGCTTTTAGTAACTTTTAATCACTAAGGTCTTTAGATTGTCATGACCAAATTCTAAGTTGATCTGATTAATTCCCTAGGAGGAGCTCATTAAAGTACAACACCTGGAAATGGCAAAAAAACACGAGATATTCATACAAAATTCAAAATGGCTGACTTGGGTTTAAAGCATGGACCCCTGAGACTTTTTTTTAAGTCTACATGTGATACATCTGCTTACCAAATGTTATACATCTAGGTGAAATGTACTGCGAGGGCTGCATCGTTGAAATTTTGTAGGGGGTGCTATCGAGCCGAATTGCCACTCTGAAGCATTAGAATCACATCAGATAACTACATGCAGGATTTTAAATGTGTGTGCCGTGTTTGGTTCTGGTTGGAGCATGTATAGCCTCTCAAAAACACTTTTGTTTTTCATGGCGACGAATGCCTCGCCACGGCAACGGCCTTGCACGAAATAACAAACTTTGAGTAACTTTTCATCACAAAGATCTTTAGATTGTACTGACCAAATTTGAAGTTCATCTGATTAATTCCCTAGGAGGAGTTCGTTAAAGTAAAGGGCCTGGAAATGGCAAAAACGACAATAGAAATTCTACGTCGGTGCTCGGGCCCTAATAATAACCATTTGAATAACAATAGGTCCCCTGCTCCGACTACGTCGCTGCTCGGGCCCTAATAAACATTAGAAGAACAATAGGTCCTACGCTCTGTTATGTTTAAAATTTCTCAAACAAAAGGCAATGGAAAAATAAACCCTCTTTGCTCCTGATCTGTCAGCAAGATAAGGCCGAATTGGCTGGTTTGAGTTAAAATCAAAAGGAATTTAATATACAGTTACAAACTGAATCACACTATGAATTTCAAAACAAATATATATATTTCATGAAATAGAGGCCCCGTCAGCACCACACGACAGACTGATGTATCTGCCCCGTGTCACAGAGGAGGTCTGATCATCTCCGGAGATTCAAACCATTTTTTCCCTGCAAAATCTGAAATGTCTCATATCACATATTCCACACCAAATCGATCAGCTCAATGATTGGCTGAACCCTTCGCACTTCAGTCGGCCACTTCTTTGACCAATTCCTCTCCCCTTCTTGAAGGCTGTGCTCAGAAACTCTTCAGCAACATCCCCCGCTCTCTGACTTTTATTACTTTATGGTGGTGTCATACATTCTCTGGTTTCTCTCACAGTGCACAACAAATTCAGTAACTCTCCTTTTAGTTTAAACCTTCTACAAGTAAACATATTGTAAAACATAATATCCATCGCTAGGAGCGCTTTTAAACTTAAATTCCTCACAGCTCCGACTACATCGGTGCTTGGGCCCTTATAAACATTAGAAGAACAATAGGTCTTACGCTCCGACTACGTCGGTGCTCAGGCCCTAATAATAATAATAAACATTAAAAGAACAATAGGTCTTTCGCTTCGACTACGTCGGTGCTTGGGCTCTAATTAGGCAAGGCAAGTTTATTTGCAAGTTCACATTTAAAAAACAAGGCAATTCTCTGGATTCGTCGTCACTCAAACATTGAAGAGTGATATATGTGATATATCTGGCAATTTGAATAGATTTCAAACAAGTTGTAAGACCACTTACTAGCTTTTTGTAGAGCTTTAACTGCCAACTATGACACCACTTGCAAAACATGCGCATGCAGGGAAAGGGAGGAGGACCTAATGATTAGGAGGACCTATTACGCACATTGGTGCTCGGGCCCTAATGAGGCTGAATGCCGCTTAAAGACTCAAATTATGTTTTTATTAGTCTTCTCTTTTACTGATCAAGTTTTTTTCTGTTTTGACTGTTGTTAGATGTGACCAGATCCACTGTTTAATAATCATTTAAAAATCACGCAAGAAAAAGTGTGTGGAGAATTGCAGTATTAAAAAGTATTAGTAGTAGAATTAATAGCACCCCTAGTGGTGAATAAAAGTGTCACAAGAATAAAAGGTCACAGTGTATTAAAGGGTATTATATGTTTACAGTAAATTTACCTATAGAAGTGTTAAACCATAAAAGTATAATCATTGAATGTAATAAACCAAAAAGTATAGCCACTGTTTGTATAAAACACTGTAAAGAGTAGTCATGAGGGAGAGAGAGGGATTTGAGTGAGGCTTTTCAGAAGATGATCGTATGAGGTGATAAGCAGAGAATCGACAGCACCTCAGGAAGTGGTCAGCAGGAAGGATGAAACCAGGAGGGGCTAAAGGATTTCGGCCAATCACTGAAGCGGACAAGACATTTTCAAACCATAAGATGCTGTATTTTCAGGTCAAAGATCAGATCACTTGGGACCTTCGGACAGATAACTAGCCTTTGCTGGACTGTGTGGGGGAATTTCATTTGATCTCTGTTTCATGAAACATATTTCTATCGATAGTGTAACGCAGTTTGCAACGGTTTTAGTTTCTGTTAATTATTAAATACTTTTCGATCATAACTTGAGCCAGCTGAGTTTTTTGGCACGGCTGGGAGACGTGCGGCCTTCCACGGTACAAAGAGGTTCTTTACCTCGACAAGTGCCAGCCTCAAACAAAAGAGCGCTGTGTCTTTTTTAAGCATTATGTCATGTTTCTGTGCTGAGGAAAATGCCTGTGAGCCTAAAGTTCCTCATCCACAGTGTATCAAAGTGAACACCTTGTCTGACTGCAAGCTGCAGCAAACCCGCACAGATTTCCTTCAGAGCCAACAGCTTTCAAAGTACATTGACAGAATTGTAAAATAAAAAGAGATAAAGAGGCAAAGTCACATTTTCACTCTCAGTGAAAATGTAAAACCCAGGAAATAATCAATTACTTTTCACTGCCATGTTTGTCAAATTCAAGCCGGCATCAAAGCTCGGTTCAGTTGAGGAAGATGAATTTGGTTGCGTTTGAATAACAACTTTGATTTTTTTCTGCATAAATGTTGCTGGTACCGATGCAGCGACTGCAGGCATTATCTGAGGACACACGTCTGTCAGAAAATTCCAAGAGGCTGAGCAACTTTGTAGACATCGCTAGCTTAAACTTTGCAGACCCTCCCCCCAGCCGTTTGGTGTACTCATTCCATCATACACTCTCAAACCTGCCAAATGAAATTTCATACTGACAAACTGACATATTTAAACTCTCTACCTTACAAGTCAACCGTGCAATTTAGTCTGAAATGCTTAGTGGACTGTTATTTAGATACAGTATAGACTGGTTACAGCCTCGGCTTTAAGCAATCGCCTCAGAAGAACTGTTAAGACACTCCTGACCATCTTATTTTATTATCCACTCTCATGAACTGGACACAATATGTCTAATAAGTTCCACTTTTTAGGTTCCTCAGAGTGACAGGACCAAACATGTAGAATTAGATGTCAACCTAACCTGATATTCAGACCGAATTGCCATTTAGTTTGCTTCAGCTCCTATATACTGACATTCATCATTTTCATCATGTTAGCCTAGTTAGCCTAATCAATCAGCAGTGACTGACATATTTATTTACACCAAGTAGGTGTAATCATTTTACATCACAAACATACTTTTTTGGACCCAAACCACATCTTTTCCTAAACCTAACCAAGTAAATATACGCTGGAACACTATTCATGTATTGAGCGGAAACTGACATGTCCAAACCTGCTTGAAGGGAACCTAGAGCGTCATATTTTGAACTGATATTTGATGAGTTGAGAGTGAGAACATGTTGGTCTGGACTAGCGCTACATCACATCTCCCCCTGACAGCAACTTGTCATAGATCTAACGGAAGGTGTGTTCATCCAACCTTGTCTTCTAAAAAAGATTAGCTTATTATTTGCTGCAGCAAAAATGTGTTGAGAGAAACAAAAAATACATGCTCCTTAGATTACGTTTTTTAAATCAACAAGGTTTCTGCAAAGTCTCAACATGTTAAAACTGAAGGCATCCACATACCTGACAACATTTGTTCTTTCACAAAGCTTGTGTAATGCCTACATTCAGAGCTAATGGCAGAAAAAAAGGGTGGGTAGGTTGGGGGGGTGGACCAGACCTACCTTTAATATCCTTTTTATTAACCCTAACCATGACCGTTCCCTTATCTCAGGGGTCGGCAACCTTTACTAGCCAAAGAGCCATTTTGCCCTATATTTTTCACCAAATAAAATGTGTCTGGATTTGCAAAAGCTATTTGATATCACAAGCTTGTGAAATTATAGTGCAAGAATAAAGACAATTCTTGACATTGTATTGCTATTTTACCTGTTACAACAATATCAAACTCGTATGAAGAGGAAAAAGAAACTTGCTCAGTTTGCTGCAGCAGTTGAGAAATCGCTCTTTTTCGCTCATCTCCAGCTTGATACGTTTCAGCAAATGCTGTGTGCTTGTTCTGGAAGTGACATTAAACATTACATGTGTTTGCACATAGCCTATCAAGCAAACAGGTAAGCCAGCATCGTTGGCAGTGAAAGCAAATGAATACGTCCACGCAGAATTAAACTCTCTATTTTCCTCCGTGACTAGGCTATTCTTCTTTTTTTAAATGTATCTATTGATAGTGTAGCCGAGGGTTAATGTTGCGCCAATACTTTATGATAATAATAAAATAATAAACACGGGACTCCGTAATCTGCGCCAAGACGGCAGCACCTTTATTTACTTCTCCCACACAGACACAGGAACACTGCTTCCTAGAGAGCTCTTAACGTGCTCAACATAATAGCTTACAATAGTTTACCGAGGGTGGAGGTCTGCAAATCATAATTAGCCACCTGCAGGGAAAGGCACTTGACAGCGATGTAATAGGATGTGACACGCATTTCAGTTGACAAACTATTAAAACATTTCTTATTTTGGCAGCTTGTCCAGGCTGTCTGAAGTCACGGTTAGCGGCTTTGAGGAGGACAGACACAAAACGGAGGACTTTCCTTTCTTATTATTGTTTCTTAACTATTGTGAAGCCCACACATATAAACTATAAAGGAACTAAACATTGATTAATCTCCAGAATGACAGAGACTTCAGTCACCAGCAGAGCAAAGTATCAAGCACGACCTTTCATTCTTAAAGACTAATTTATTACTCTGTCGTATTTTTTTAACTAAGCAACCAATCTACTTCCTGTTTACACCAGCACCATCATGTCCAGTGTACGTGAATAGTCACGTGATATTCGATTTTAGGCGTTTAAGTCTGGACGGAGATCATCTCGAAAACGATGCTGAAAAGCTGTGTGGACGGAGATCGTTTTCGTTTTAAAATTCCAAACTCCAATCCAGTAGTAGTGCGGATGTGGCCTCAGGGAGCCGCATGCGGCTCCGGAGCTGCGGGTTGCCGACCCCTGCCTCAACTTAACCAAGTGTTTAACTGACCTAACCAAAGCTTAGAGATTTAATAGCCACAGCCTTGATCTTTCACTAACCTTAACCTGTGCTTAAATATACCATACTATAGTTGTAGAACATTTTAAAACATTGTTGGGGAATGTAATCTGGGCTACAACTCCTCCAAATTAAATAAAACAATTAGTGTTGGGCAACGATTAATCGTTATGTGCAAAAGTTAAATAATTCAAAAGTAGTGTATTGCGAACTTATATTTTAAAAGTACTGCTATATGAACAAAAGTGCAATAACATTTGGTTTGCAAACACTTGAAACAAATAAGCTTATTTTTAACAGCAGTATTCCCTTTACACAGTAGCAGTTATATTTCTTGCACTATCTGTTTGTATCCACTTCTCTGTAGCATTTGTTAGCTTGTCTTGCTTTTGTTTATCTATACTTCTCCCACACGCTGCATCAACGTAGTCTACCGAAGCCTCCCTCACCGCGGACTTTCAAAATAATAATAAAAAAAAACTGCTTTAACGCGCGATAAAATAATTGTCAATGTTAATTAATTAATGCGTTAACTGTTGAGGCTGAAACTGGTGGAGGAAGCGCAAGGCCGCTGCTGTGTTTACTTCTTTCTGCGCAGGCGCATCATAAAGTAACTCGATCCGGTCCAAATTCAAAACAGTATTTAATTAAACAATGACGACTGTAAACTGATGATGACAATTATAATCTATAATACACTATCGATAGTATGCATCTCGAGAGCAGAGACCACGTGCAACTCCCCTCACAGGCCCGACCAAGTCGGATCCTGCAAAGCGAACTACCATGGCCTGGCGCACGTCCTCGCAAACAGTCCTTTCATGTCCTTTGATGGTCGGAAAGTGTCCGGAATCTGTCGTAAAACACAAAGGCCGTCTTCTGGGGTCAGTGATTGGCTTCCAATCGCTCTGACGCCTCCTTCATCGATCCACTGCTCATCTCAATGGCTAGACCCCTTGTGACATCACCTCTGACATCACCTCTGACCTGGGACCGCATGGTCTTACCCAGGAGTGCTCTCTGTTTTATGGCCGTCTGCTTCACTTCAGTTGTCTCCGGTTCTCCTCCTCCTTCCTTGGCCATTTGTCCAGCACCTCTGTGTCCCCTTTGATGTCTCTGCCTCATGGCTCAGAACCCCCATAACGATGTGACTGTACTTTGGTTCAACACTTCCAATGATTATGTTAAAAGACTCCTACAAGTAAACTTATTGCAAACATATAATATCTTCTATAAGTAAACATCCTGTAAACCTATATTACATTCCATAAGTAAATATATTGTGACTCTTAACATAATTTACATTCTCATCATTGTGACAATTTCATTCGCCACTAGGGGTGCTATAAATTCTACTAAATAATGCTTTTAATTCTTAAATTCTCCACAAATCCCCCCTAATTCGCTGTTCACAGCGAATTAATCAATTCCCTGGAATAACACAATCCCTCACAATTGAACATTAAACAGTTGTATCCATCAATGCATCATCTACTCATAACTGGTTGTTGCCCTGTATATCTGTTTCAATAATTGTCAACCAATCTCTGCAGGAATCCACTTGAACATCTGCATTAACAATTCTTGAGGCTAATACATTCAAAAGCATTTCTAACAGTTCTCGTGTAGCATTTCTAAAATAAGTACAAGCTGTGTAGGGAAAAGGATCATTCTTTACACATAGGTGTCATCATGATGTGTAAGCAGAATAGGTGTTACAATTTACATGGTAAAAACAGTAGACAACACATTGTGCCTCTAAGGCCACATAGTTCCAGGTGTTTCATCGTCGTCCAACGGTGGTGAATTTGCTTTTCACTCGTGTCAATTTAGTGATACATCAAGATTATAACCTGCACTGTACAGTTACCAAAATAAAAGTATAAGATTCAATCTCCTTCCATGTCCTATCTCCTAAAGTCCTATCACTGAGTTAAAAGACTTGGATTTTGGTCGTATCTTGATTCAAAGGTTGCGATTTTTCATGACGTTACTAAATACAAAATGTGGATCTATCTTTAACAACAAAATCAAAAATTACATTACATACCCCCCTTTGCCACGCTATCTCTGCTGTAAACTAATTTAGCGTAACAATGGAAGCGATCACATGTCAATTGTCTAGGCTTATTCATTCACAATTTATAATAATTGAATACCACAAGTATGGAATATTTTTGCAGGCACACTTAAGGCACAATTCTACAGGCATCAGCTGCAGAAATTCCTGTTCAGAGAAACAAAACTGTTATGCATCTCCATCTTTATTACTGTTGTTTATCAAGATCCTTTGTGCTTCTGAAGTCAGTGTTCACAGCATTCCTCGGCCTCGTAAAAGAACACTTGTTGAATCTCCCCCTCTTACAACTCAGATTGTGTGGGAGACAGAGAAACAGAGACAACAGCGGTACTTTTCATCCAATAAACTCATTATAACCATTATAACATAACCTTTCCACTTCTCTAAGTCATACTTCTTCTAACCTTCCTCTAGTTCACGTAACATATGTGCTGTGCAGTGAAGTGAATCAGCCTGCATGTGACATTCCTAACATCTATACCTTAATAGTTAACGTGACTTGTCTTAACTTTCCAAATCCTTCAATTTCATTCGAATACATCTGATGTGAGTGGTGTCTGTCTAGTTTCTAATGTGTGTATTAAATGTACGAGTTTGTTATTTAAGAATCTAAAGTTAACTCACCCTCTTTGTTGTATTGTGTGCATCACCATCACTAGGGGTCCACTCCGCTTGCCTGCTGCACCCCCCCCAGTCTGATTGCTGATTGTCGATCCTTTCACCCACTCCTTGTTCATGGAGGATGAGCAGCCTCTTCTTTGATGTTCAAGCTGCCACTTTTATGGCACCCAAAGGCTTCAGTTGGTGTGTGTCAAAGTCTCAAAGTCTCTGCCCCCCCTTTCAGCTTCCTCTCATGGCCTGATACCTTATCAGCTGGGCATCCTTGCATCTGTGCTGCTGAAACTTCTCTGTCCATGTCACACAATTCTCCTGTATGATGTTTTCCAGGCTCATGGATGGCGGAAAGTCTTCGGTCAGGGCTGACACTGTAGATCTTGAATGAGTCTCGTTCATCTTCTTCATCCTCGGCATGTTGAGTGGTGTCGTCCATGTTGTTTGTGGGTGAGGAGCATACGGCAGCGAAGTGGAATCCCAGATCAGGATTCACTCGACCATGTACCTCGACTAAAAAACAAACAAAACAAAAAACTACCCAAAGTTCAGCAGTAAAAGTTAGAATACATCACTAATCTGTAGTTGGCTACAATGTTGAGATCAAATTTAAAAATGACAATCCAATTCTTAGATTTCTCTCTGTGTGTGTGTGTGTGTGTGTGTGTGTGTGTGTGTGTGTGTGTGTGTGTGTGTGTGTGTGTGTGTGTGTGTGTGTGTGTGTGTGTGTGTGTGTGTGTGTGTGTGTGTGTGTGTGTGTGTGTGTGTGTCTCACCACTGCATTCGTCTCTCTCCACCTCTGCTTTAACGGTTTACATTTCTTTCTTTCCCTCTTGGACATCAATATATTTGTATTTGCTTCACCTTTTTCTCTGCTCCAAGCACACTCAAAGTTGATCACAATTTTCTTAGGCAAAAACTGCCTTTTCAAGGAACCCCAATTTGCTCCATCCTTCCAATTATCTGATTATCGAAACATTATTATGAATATTACCAAAAATATTCTATGTCCCGATTCAGTGCACTTTTAAATCCCAATTTTACTCAAAAAACATACAAACAAAATAAAACAAAAACCAAAACAAAACAAAACAAAACCCCAAAATGAACAAAACCCAAAACAAACAAACCAATTTTTTATCAGAGTCAATTTTCCAAATTTCAGTATCTCAAAGAAATCTGATTTCTGGCTTTAAATTAATTAAGCACCCCCCTTGGTACTCCTAAGTCATCTTTGTAAACTTGGCTATAAAGTGAGCCTCTCGCCGAAGTTGATGTAAACATTATGCAGGCTAGGAGCGTTCAATAAACTCTCTACTCCGTCTACCCTCGAATCTCTATTCCGACTGTAGCCCTGACTGAGTGAAAAATTAAGTATTTTTCATTACAATTAAAAATTGTAAAATTAAAAATTATGAAAATTAAAATTCTGAATTAAAATATAAAATAAAAAATTACAACTGCTGGAATCAAAGTCTAAATCAACTATGCAAGTTAAAATATGAATCAAAGTTAACAATTGTAGAATAAAATTGAATTAAAACTGAAAGTCAAAATATTGGATTAAAGCTAAACGTACCATCTGAAGTTAAATTATTGAATTGAAACTAATTACCAATCGTACAAGTACATGTACAATTATCTACGGTAGCCTAAAATGCTGTGTTGATGCTAAGCAACAATTGAAGTCACTATGCAAGTTAAAAGATTATAGAGTCAAAAACAATGAATATTACAAGTTTGTCATCAAAAACTTACTTTTGTAATCGATCTACCAATCTACTGGGTGGCGTATTGTAGTTAACTATTTTGCAGTTCTAAACAGATTTCATCTCTAGGTTTTCTGGGTAATGGAGTTTTCTGTAATCATCATGCAATTACTCATCCAAACCGCTAGTTGTGCAGAGTTCTCTTCTTCTTCTATGGTTTTTCAACCGGATGTGACCGGAAACAGCTTGTAGCTAATGCTAGCAGCTACCTCGCTTCGTCTTCTAACGAAACAAGCTAAGCTAACTGGCGAAAACGTTACACAAAGCACCATAGTTTGAACTCAATAACGTGCCGAATTCACACACTATATTTCTGCTAGACCGTGCTTTGACTTCTCCACATGCACCGGTTATTTTATAATCTCCTCGTTTATCCAACTATCTATAGTAAGCACCGGAGCAGGCCTTTAGCTCCCGGCTTCAAACAATTCATTCACACCGTACGTTACCCTTTCTTACAACACAACTTTCAACAACACTACAACATTTATCACAAAATACAGCCGTTACAAATCAATATTATGTACAATTCGCCCCATTCATTACCTATTACCAACCCCCAAATTAGATTCCCCTGAACTCAGTCATTATAGCGCTTTTAAGCGATTGAGCCTCAGTCCAAAGTGCAAAATCCTTTAGCGAACTGGTCCCTAGAACTCAGTTATACCAGCGTTTCGCGACAGCTAGCTTCCAACCAGTGGAGCTAACAAAAACGTGACCCGTTCTTTCGGCTTCTTAAGCTCGTATTCAATTTGTACCCTTCCCGTTAGAGTCGTCGTTTCACCGAAGATCACTCGACACTCAGAGCCGCTTATGCCACTCTATTAGCCCGTAGCTATATTAGCTTCTTCAAAGCTTGCGTTCTCTTGACGCTCCGTTCTCTTGACGGACCGTACTTCTGGACGGACCTCACCGGTAGGATTTCGCAACAATATCTAGAGCCCGAAGCTCATAGCGTTAACAACACTAGTTAAATAAGTATTTCAGATTGCAAATGCACCTCATACAGTATTACAGTCACTCTAAATTTCTACTTTACCGGCTTGCGTTCCTCCTCGTGTCCAGCATTCAGGAGACATCAATCGCGGGACACTTTCGCCTAAGTTTCCTAGTCTACCTATGCAGATTTTTATTAAAACGGCTCTGCGTACCTTTAGTTCGTGCGCACTTCGAAAGTGTCCACCGATCCACGTCTCCTCAGCCTTCTCAGAATCCTCTTTGCCCCACGTTGGGCGCCAAATTGTTGAGGCTGAAACTGGTGGAGGAAGCGCAAGGCCGCTGCTGTGTTTACTTCTTTCTGCGCAGGCGCATCATAAAGTAACTCGATCCGGTCCAAATTCAAAACAGTATTTAATTAAACAATGACGACTGTAAACTGATGATGACAATTATAATCTATAATACACTATCGATAGTATGCATCTCGAGAGCAGAGACCACGTGCAACTCCCCTCACAGGCCCGACCAAGTCGGATCCTGCAAAGCGAACTACCATGGCCCGGCGCACGTCCTCGCAAACAGTCCTTTTATGTCCTTTGATGGTCGGAAAGTGTCCGAAATCTGTCGTAAAACACAAAGGCCGTCTTCTGGGGTCAGTGATTGGCTTCCAATCGCTCTGACGCCTCCTTCATCGATCCACTGCTCATCTCAATGGCTAGACCCCTTGTGACATCACCTCTGACATCACCTCTGACCTGGGACCGCATGGTCTTACCCAGGAGTGCTCTCTGTTTTATGGCCGTCTGCTTCACTTCAGTTGTCTCCGGTTCTCCTCCTCCTTCCTTGGCCATTTGTCCAGCACCTCTGTGTCCCCTTTGATGTCTCTGCCTCATGGCTCAGAACCCCCATAACGATGTGACTGTACTTTGGTTCAACACTTCCAATGATTATGTTAAAAGACTCCTACAAGTAAACTTATTGCAAACATATAATATCTTCTATAAGTAAACATCCTGTAAACCTATATTACATTCCATAAGTAAATATATTGTGACTCTTAACATAATTTACATTCTCATCATTGTGACAATTTCATTCGCCACTAGGGGTGCTATAAATTCTACTAAATAATGCTTTTAATTCTTAAATTCTCCACAAATCGCAAATTAGGACACATGTGAACCATGGTGTGGGGTTTCAAAGCCCTGCTTTGTGTGCAGACTATTTACCCTGACCACTAACTTCCCTTTGACTTTTGTGCAATACAAGAGTACTTCCTGCCCTAGAAATAAATGCTACCGGGGAACAAGTTCCACCAAGCAAATACTCTTTTCCTTTTTAGTATTATATAAGGGTTCTTTTGTATTTTGCATCACTCACCAGTCACCTTATTTGCTTTGAGTGTTAAAGGTTCATGGACAGGCCTTTGATTTGGAGGACAGGATGGATTGAAAAGCCACCAGCAACAACCGTGGCCATCCTTATCAGACGCAGCTGTCATAAGTCTGCATGTATATGAGAAATAAAGATGCTTTCATACAAAAGGAAAGATGGCTGACAGTATTGATTGATTTTTTTACACTAAAACACCAGTGTGAGGTGTTGGTGTTTTCCTATCACATGAGGAATCAATAACAAGCTGGGAGGAAAATGAAAGAATGTGGGGCTGCATTGTGAACAACTCTCACCCTAGGCTGCTCACGTGGCTATATGAGAAATACGGGGAGGAAAAAAAAATCTCATCACATTCACAGATGGCTGCCCAATCCCAGGCAAATGGCAGAAGGGCTCACATGACAGCCAGAGCACCTGTGAGAAAGAGCACAGCACAGAGAACATGATGGATTTACAGATGGTTGTATGAGCACGGAGATGATGGAAACCCCATCACAAATGTCATCTGTATCATCTTATTTTCATTGACATTAAATCAAAACACTCCCATTTGGTCAGGGTGTTTTTATTTATGAAGTATAGAGGGATCCAAAACAAGCATTTGTGTCTCTTTGGAATTAAATCCGAATTTAAATTATGCCAGGAAACACAATGAGATCCGGTCAAATAAAACGTGTTTAGCGTACATTGCATTATGGCTAACAGACCTCAAAAATACAATGTTTTATGTAGATGAGTAGCAACACATTTTGCTCCCTCGGGTGATTTGAATGACAAAGCTCTGCTCAGCTTTGAGGGTAAAGGCGTAACAGTCCGCACAAAGCTGCATTCTCTCCAAGCCTATTCCCATCCAATACACATGCTAATACTGACAGCTGATCGAAGAACTTACAGTATGAAAGATTTTACAGTTACATTTATTCAAACTAGCTTTTGAAAAATGTATCCGGATGGTGTTGTTAGGCAAAATAGAGCAGATATTGTTGAGGCTGAAGCTAGTGGAGGAATCGCAAGGCCGCTGCTGTGTTTACTTCTTTCTGCGCAGGCGCATCATAAAGTAACTCGATCCGGTCCAAATTCAAAACAGTATTTAATTAAACAATGACGACTGTAAACTGATGATGACAATTACAATCTATAATACACTATCGATAGTATGCATCTCGAGAGCAGAGACCACGTGCAACTCCCCTCACAGGCCCGACCAAGTCGGATCCTGCAAAGCGAACTACCATGGCCTGGCGCACGTCCTCGCAAACAGTCCTTTTATGTCCTTTGATGGTCGGAAAGTGTCCGAAATCTGTCGTAAAACACAAAGGCCGTCTTCTGGGGTCAGTGATTGGCTTCCAATCGCTCTGACGCCTCCTTCATCGATCCACTGCTCATCTCAATGGCTGGCCTCCTTGTGACATCACCTCTGACCTGCCCTCTGTCCTGCGGCCGCATGGTGTTACCCAGGAGTCCTCTCTGTAGTTTTATGACCGTCTGCTTCCTCATCAGTTGTCTCCGGTTCTCCTTCTCCTTCCTTGGCCATTTGTCCAGCACCTCTGTGTCCCCTTTGATGTCTCTGCCTCATGGCTCAGAACCCCCTAACCTATGTGACTGTACTTTGGTTCAACACTTCCAATGATTATGTTAAAAGACTCCTACAAGTAAACTTATTGCAAACATATATCTTCTATAAGTGAACATCCTGTAAACCTATATTACATTCCATAAGTAAATATATTGTGACTCTTAACATAATTTACATTCTCATCATTGTGACAATTTCATTCACCACTAGGGGTGCTATAAATCCTACTAAATAATGCTTTTAATTCTTAAATTCTCCACAATATCCAAGTAAGTCGCCTTGTTTGTGAAGCTTCCGTTCCCCAGCCAGGCAGGCAGGGATCAAAGATGATCTTATTCCCAAGAACAACAGAAACCCATTACCAGGTTAGAGAATAATGCATCCTTTTACATTTGAGACTCACACACTATGGAAGACTTCAAATGCCTGTATAAAGTTAAATCACACGAAGAAATATAAAAAAAACATTGTGATATGAATTTCCTCTTTATACACGCATTTAATGTGTCATAAGTAATGAAAAACAACAAGTGTTGAAGTTATTGTGAGGAACTTTTTACTGGTTATGAAACAGTCTGAAATTAGGGGAGGTGTCATGGCCAGGCCGTGCCTCCTGTTCTCTCCTGTGTTTTCAGTGTCTCTGTGTGTGTGGGTGTGTGTGTGTGTGTGTGTGTGTGTGTGTGTGTGGGGGGTATGGGCATGGCTCCGACCTGGTCTCCTCCTGATTACATTCATTCACCTCACCTGCCCAGTCAACCCAGCTGCCTTCCATCAACTCATCACTCAACAGTATATCTACCCCAGTTCTTCATCCGCTCTTCGCCAGATCATTGTTACAACCTCAGTGGTATCCTGGTCGTTCTCGGCGGCGCAGTACAATTATATTCTGAGTTTATTCAACTGTTTCTCCTGTATTCACCTTGTCTTCCTCTGCCTGCAGTTTGGATCATCTTCCCGGCTCCCCAGTCTGCCTGCCCTGCCTTGTCCTGCCCAGTTTTCCACCCTCGCCCTATCGTCCTCGGTTCCCCGCTCCTTCACTCCCCATCCTTATCCTCTTGTCCTTGGTTCCACCACATTTCCCCTTTTTTCCTCTTGAATTAAACCCTTTTTGTTCACTCAGTATTGCCTGGTTGTCTGCATCACACCCTGTGACAGGAGGAAGGGACGCATAGCATCAAAGGAGCTGAGGTGGAGCTAGCTTTAAGTTCATATGAATCAGCATCAGGATTAAAACCTTGTTGTACAATACAAACCAAGGCCTGATGCAACAGTTCTAACCACAGCACCACCTTGACCAGAGGAACCAAGGACTAGATTTACGTCAAATAGGATAGTTCCAGGGGGATATGTAAACAATGATGCCACATACTCTAGAGTGCATGAAAAAGAAAATATAAAACAATGTGTGTTGTATTTTTCTGTTTTCTGTTTGATTTGTTTTTAGGCATTTTTAATCTTCCGCCTGCAGGCAGCACATTAAGACATGCAATAAAACCAGTTAGCCCATGAGCCCATGCCTGTGTGTTTGTGCATGAAAGAGCTCTAACTGCGTCAAACAGGTTATTATCACTCAAGATAATCTAAGGCAAAGTGTGTGGGTAAAGTAGAGAGATGGTGTGTGTGTGTGTGCTTTGAACATAGATGAACAATAGAAATGAAGGATGCTCAGGGGACGTCAGAAGTGATTTATAATTAAAAACATTGACATATCAAAGAGGTTAAATTTGGTGTTCAAAGCGATTCAGGAAACACACTTGGCATAATTATTTTGATATGTGTTATTACAGGTTAACAGGCAGATAGAATACAATTAGGTTCTGGCTGATAGTAAAGTTCTGAGCATTAGATGTGAAAAAAGGCTTTGATGGAATACATTTGCATACATATCTCTCATGTTGCCTCTTTGCTTGTCTGCTCTTGTGCTTTTCTAGCATCTGTTTCACCACCTGTTAAAGAAAGAGGATTTTGTCTGCTATCATGGAGGTTACTCTGCTCTACCTGCTTGTATAGCATTCAGTTCATTAGGAGTCTGTTACATTCTTAGACAGTGATCCAGTAATGACTTTATATCTTTGTGGGTGTGTCCAGGCAACTTTGTAATGTCGTGTTCACACCAAACGCGGCGCGAATCATTCGCGCGTCGAGATACAAAATCTATGCACAGACGCGATGAAACTGGAGTGACGTGAATTTGCGATGGCACGACGCGTTTGGCGCGGCGTGATTGACGCGAATTCGCGTCAAACGCCGAATCGCCCCAAATGCAGAAGTTGAAATATTTCAAAAAAAGAATCGCGTGACGTTGTGGCGCGATAGCCTATCAGCGTTGAGATGTTTCTCCTGCCGTTGTTGAATCAGGAAACAAATACTAGCCGTCTGTGTTCACCCAGAGCTCTACGATACCTCATATCTGTAGAGACCGAACCAAACTATGTGTATACATGTGTGTGTGTGTAAACCATATGGTGCAAACAATGAAATAGACGCTGCCGTATTTACGTCTATATGACGTTATGTTGAGTGTTGATGGAGCTGCTATAATGTTAGCATAGCCTAGCACCGGTCGTTCCGAGCTCCATTGAGAAAACAAGTACAAATCTGCATCATTACGTAGTTATTTCGGAGTCCCTTTTTGTTGGTTTATTGCCGTTAAATCACAGCCAAATCAGTTTATTTTGTGTTCATACAGCTGTAGTAAACGGCCGACATCTGGCTTGCTAGACAGTGAATATAGCTCGATGAAATCTACGGAGCTCCTCTGGACACTGTTATGAACCAGACACGACGGCGTTTAGTTTCCTGTGATATCTGTGACTTCCACAACACGAACTAGGCAGAAATAGAGGTTATTTTTTCCACGGTTGATGGCGGAAAGTTGAACGGCTTTCAGGGCAATAAGCCGCGCCCCGTCTCCGGCGCTTTGCGCCGTGTTCATTGCGCTTGGTGTGAACACGGCATAGACCTGCGTTGCTTCAAAGCAACAGCTTGCCCCGAGGGTGTAACAATAATGTGGATCAAATCGAAGAGACCAGACCAGAATTGCAAGATGAGGCTGCCTCAATTCAAACATATGGAACTGTAAAAAGCTGACAGATTGGAGTCTTAATTGTACAAACATTTCATAGAGGCAGAGATGCTCTGGAAAGTAAAACAACCTCATGGTGCAATTAAACCTCAACATGCAGAGAAAAGGAGCATTTATGTATTTATTCATGTTAGGAGGCGGCAAGAAAAAAATATTATAATCAAAGTTTTTGCAGAATTCAATACAATTATGGTTTAAGTTTCATTCTTGACCTTGCAAATGCAGTTGAGAAAGAAATCCCACTAGGTCCATTCAGTAGCTGTTTTGGAGGTTTCGATCATATCACATGGTCTTCAATCAGCAGATGGCACACATAATGGAGTTTAAAGGAGTTCTCCAGTGAGTTACTATTCCACTTCTATAACTTTTGGGGACTTGTGAGCGAAATATTGAAAAAAGGCAGTCAACATCAAAGCAGCAGAGGCTGAGAGTTTTAGTCCCCATTATGAGTTAATAACCTTTAGATCCCGAGCAGAGCCCAATTGGGCTCTAGAGGGGGGGCGAAGAGTGTACACATGTAGTACAAATCACTTTTGAGAACGAATTAAATGATATTTTAAAATATTTCAAAAACGTACATGACGAAGAGATTCTGATCAAATGGACCATGTAACCTATTTTAATCACTCAAAAACATATATATACACAAAGTACTTCAAGGTACTACAAGTACTACCACAATTTCACCTATTTCTCGCCAGGAGAAGCCGAGCAATGTTCTCCATTATCGATCCAGCCGCGATCTACGGCAGTTTCACACACACACTTCATATCCCGGACCACGAGGAGAACATGCTGCATCGAACTATCTCCTCCAAATTATTCTACTTTAAACCGTTATAAAGTTACTATTGATCTGCCACAGATATCAACTCAGCCCATCATCATAAACATTGAAACGCTCCGTACCTTTTAGATGTTTCCTGGATGAAAATCGAAAGAAAAAAAAGAATAATCCATGCCTGCATATCGAAGCCGTCTCTCTCCTCTGCTGGTAACAAAACTGAGTCTCTGACGACCAACTATGACGAATGAATAATAATTTCAGTTTTGGCCAATGGGTTTGACCCATGGGGGCGGATCACAGTTTTCGATTATTTTATTGGCTTAAAATTCTGTCAAACAACTCAAATAACGAATCACTACACTGCCCAGAGTCTCCCGGGTTCAGAACTGTAAGAATTGCGCAAATCGGCCAATCACAGGCTGTGTTAGGTTTAAATACATCCCGTAAAACTGAAATTCTGACGAAAATTAGCCATATTTTACAGGTTTTTATATAGCACAGGCTCTCAAAATGATGCCAAACTGCTGTATTAGATAGATTGAACACTATTAGTGATAAAAGAAGTGAAATATAGAGTTATATAGTATTTAAAAGTCCAATAAAAGAGCTATATTGGCTACTTCCAAAATCAGAATTGATGTTGGCTGACCACAGCTGACCTGTACACCGGCATTGATTTCTCAGGCATACTTCACTCTATCAAAGCCAATTTTTTTTTTAAAAGGACAAAAGACATCTTGTGATATGATTTGAGAGAGTTTAAGCCTAGGACTGCATCATTTCAAATCAATAAAAGTGCTTTTCTTTTCAGGCGAACCTGAACATTTTTTATTTGAGCTGTGTGTTATATTCATTCAGCATTAACCAATAACATATACACTGATATGTACTATCACAAGTGTTAGTGTAATAATACCATTGAAATTATTCAAATAGACCTTGTAGTTAGAGAGATAAGCCCCTTAGAGTGTGGGTATAAAATGTTCGAGCGGAGGGCTCAAAATAGGCTTAGTGGTTAAAAGGTTGTTTAAGCCTCCGAATTCCTCCATTTCCCATAATGCAACCTGATATCATCTTTCATTAAACCCTCCAAGTAAACACCCTTGTCTTTCTGTTATAAATGCGTCTCCAAGCCCAAGCTGAGATAACCTTGCTGACATCACTATGACATGATCAGTTATAGTATTTGACTAAGCTCCTTCACTGTTTTCACAGGGTGAGAAGAAATGAAATTCCCCATTAAAATGACTATTATCTACTTCACATCACAATGTGTATAACTATGACAAGTTCTCCAACCCATACGACCACATCGATTGTTTGTTCCTACCCTCGAATACGACCGACAGTCAGCACCTCTGCTGGTGACCAGAGAGCAACACACCCTAAGAACTTAATGTTCGGTTGCAGTTTTAAATACACGGTTGACTTTGTGAAGTGGTCGTAGTTTAGTTGTGTTTAGGCCACACAACTCCTTGGTTAGGTTTAGTAAAGGTCCTGGTTTCTTTCAAAACAAGTATGTTTGTTACGCACATACGTTAGTTGTCCTATCTTACGTGAAGTGAAAGTAGAAGTGAAATATGTTATGTAAGTTAAGTGAAGTTGAAATAAGTCCACGTCGAGATTTGGTTCCACACGCGAATTTTCTCGTGAGTGAAAGTCCTGTGTTTGGTTGACCGATCCATCCACCCCGACATGCTACGCTGACTTTGTCACTCTTTACTTTTCGTCGTCTAACTTCCTCCTTTTCTTCCGGTCATAATGACTACGATCACCAGAGGTCTCCTCTTTACAAGAAATGTCGGAACAAGCTGCCTGTATAAATGACCTATGGGGTTGTGTTTCGGATGGAGGACTGTCTCTTTACATTGTGTGCGTTTCAAAGGAGAAACTGCCATAGAGCCACTTTCTTTTTTCATAAACTGCTGTCATTTTCTGTTTGAGCTACGAGCAGTGCTCGGCCCCTCCTAGAGTCTCCTAGATTACCTCCTTCATCCAAACGCACAGCTCCTTAACAAAGACAGTGGTTTTTCTCCTTTGTGCACTTTCCCTACTTCAGATTGCTGATAGTGCTTTCAGTGTGTTTGGGCCTGTCATATCAGCAATGTTAAGGCAGTTACTCTTGCTACAGTCTCTGTTGTATAAATATTAATCGTATTGATCCTAGGGAGGAGCTGAGTGAATATCACAATAGATCAAATATAAAATGACAGCAGTTTTATTAAAACACCCATTGGCTAGTTGGTATCTTTCCTATATATCCATCCTTCACTGACTACCAGGCTGTGCTTTATCAATCAGAGGCTGTTATCTCAATGTCTATCATGCGCATTGTGGCATGTATGCTAACATTTAATTTTGAATCCAGATGTTAGCAGCGTCTAATAGAGAAAAGAAGGCATCTTTGCTTTGTGGAAACATTTACTGCAGCTCTGTTGGTTGTTAAATCTTGATGTCTTGGACATGGCCTTTCATAAGATGACAGACAAACAAAGCACTTACTGCAGTGTGCTTCTTGAATCTCATTTCATTCAGTTTCCTTTAATTAATTAAGTGAGTTTCTTTGTTGCAAGCATATGGTTTTCTTAAGATTGCACTAATGTTTTAGAAGGACTGTTTATGTTTCATTCAACTGAGATGAACTCAAAACAACTTGAAGTGATGTCACATTGTCTATGTTTAGCCAGTGTCCATTTTGAAGAAAAAAAAACAATACCGTCAATATTTATGGAAAGTTTCTTCCCCAGTTTAGCTCTAGGGTCAAAACCAACATTCTTACCATCAACAGTTCTCTGAATCAATCATAAACATAATAACACCATCAAACATCCCCATCTATAACAACAGAACCATCGATGGTGAAGTATTTATTTCATAAAGAACCCAGACGATCATATTTAGCAATTTTCAGTAGCTGCACAGCAGATGACCTGTCACTGGTACCTTTAGTTGTTGGATTCAATAAGGAGCTGCTGTGTTTGAGCTGAACCCAGAGTGGTTACCATGGAGAGTTCTGATGGGCTGTGGTTATTCCAACCTAGCTCTGTTACAGAGGCTGAGCGAGGCAAAAAGAGGAAAAGGGTTATCTCGCTCCCTTTTTAACTTTATCTCTTCAACCATATTGTCCCTCCCAACCGTTCCCGTGCCTTTCAAGTCTGTGGCCTCACGACTCCTTTCTTATTATGTCAGATAGGCAGAGATATTATCCTCTGTTCTCCACCTGGGGGAATTCTGATGAGGAGTCATCTCATTTCCGGCAGGTGATCCTGTTCTAACGACAAAATGAATACCAAAATCTGACAGAACTCAATAAATTACAGAAGGAAATGTAAACATAATCACAAACTGGCCTGTGGGCAGAAAAGCCTCGCGCACACCAGCATCCATGGACAGTAATGTAGTGTGCATTCTTGATTTGGACCCAAATTAATCATTTTACACACAAAATGTGTGCTATTAAAGCTTACCTGAGGGAAAGAGCAGTTGCTGAATGTCCACCCTGCAGTCACATCCAACTACAGGCAGAAACGTGGAAACCATGACTGCTTTCAAAGGAAGAGGGAGGAGGTGGGTGAAAATGAAAGTGTAAGACAGCAAGGCTGTTAATAATTAATTCAGCAGAGTTTTGGTCCTGGGAGGCCGGAAGAAAATATATTGATGTTTGAGAAATGCTAATTAAAGAAAGGAGCACACTTTGGTTTGGAAGGCATCCGTCTGCCCAGGCAGTTTGAAATCTCACTGCTGCCTGGGCTAATGGTGCTAGTAATGCCCTTGGGGAAGCACGGCATGAAACACAGAGGCGGGCGCTAATGAGTCTCGTGGACCTCTCCAGCACACAATATGAATGAGAGCGATGGAAAGAAGACGCTGAAAGGAAAGAGGGAGCCACAGTTGGTGGAAAACGTCTCATATTCTTTTAAAATTTCATGGCAAACAAAGAAAGAGGGATTCTTCGGTGGGCTACACTGGATACACAGCCAACAGCCAATAGGCTCAATGGAAAGAACAGTTACATAGAAAACACTCTGACTTGTGCACACACTTTCATTTCCGCCCGTATCTCTGAAGTGTTTAGTCATCATCATCATAATAAATCTATAGTTGTTTGGGGCCACAGGCAGGGGCCTACCTTGTCTTTAAAGTCTGGCCGTGATGTTTTCTTCCTGAATCTCAGTGTATATCACCAGTGTTTCTGACCGCAATTAGCTGCAACTTGGGTGTGTTTCTCTAACTGAATGGTGGTATCAGCAGTGGTAGAGGAGGTACTCAAAACTTACTCAAAACAGTACTACACAGTATTGCATTCAAATTTCATCTATTACACCATAATAATTGTTTCAGTCCAGAACAAAGTGGTGGACGGAGTGACAGATATTGTGCCATGCGGCTAGTGTGGCCAAAAAAAACATAATTACATATAGAAACAATCTTGCACACATGCTCTCATTTCTGCCTGTTTGTCATAAGTGGTCGGCCAATTTATACTCTATTTAATTTGTGCCTTCTATTAAACATCCCTATACTTGCATATTTCCCAAGAGAATAGAAGAATAGCAAATAAATTACAGTCATTAAGTATTAATTTCCAGGCTTGTATGATTTCTTGACATTTGCCTGAAGCAAATAAGGTGCAGTGAACAAACAGAAAGAAATTAACCATCTGTGTATGAATGGGCTTCTTATGTGCCATGTACACATGAGATGTAAACATTGCGGCACCTTCTTCTACAACATGAAAAAAATCTATTCCTGTAGGTAGTGTTTACCCCGTGCTCTCTGAGGAGTTTATTCAAATCAGTTTTAAATGTAGGTTTGTTTGATCTTGTGAAGTATATTCTGTTATTCCTCCAAATCATATGCAGCAGATATATCATTCTTAAGATGGTAAGTGCTCAAGTAGCCTTTTACATGTAAAGTATTTGTTTCAACACAATCAAAGCCACATTTAGATTGGGGGTGATAAAATGTACATTGATGATTCCCTTATTTAATAGGCAAATTTATGTTTAATGCATTTTAAGAGCGTGTTGCCTGCTGGAATAATCTTTATTGCATGCTGCTTCATTAGACGTCCTCCACGGCTTGATAAAACGAAAGTGTCTTATATCTCTACAGTATTCGCTCTCTGTCCCAAGAGAGATAGCAATCTGAGGACGGAGGAGAGATATTGCCTTTGTAGTGGCAGATCGTCAGAAAGAACGAGATCCAATCTTTCTCTTTCTAACTCTCCCTCTCTCTCAGATAGGGCTGATAAATTGCGCATGCACAGTCTTTCCCCAAGTTCCTTTTCAAAATATGCGATGCACGTAAATGATAAAGTAGAAAGCAAGTGTATTAGAGCAGATACCTCATAACCAGGAGATAACTCACATAACTTGTGACAAAGTGAAAAGTCAAAGTTTGATTAGACACAGAGATTGTTTTATTGATCTCCACGCTTCCATCGGATCTGATAAGAGCATTAATTCAAAGCGTCCCATTAAACGATGTAACCTTGCTGCCTAATGGGAAAATTCACTCCTGTGCTTCAGCATGTAACCGTCCATTGAGCTGAGAGGTATTCCCAGTCGTGAAATGTAACTAAAGTCATTTCCTTCAGTAGGGAACTACACCTTTGAGGTACTTGGTCCTTACTTGAATATTTACATTTCTTGCTATATTATACTTCCACTTATTTACATTTCAGAGAAAGATATATTTATTTAACTGCAATTTTCTGACAGCTGTTGGGAACGAAAAGGAGCATGTTTGAGTTATCAGCAAATATGAAAAACTAAATTCTTGACATCAATAGAATTATTAATGTCAGTAAGATTATTAACAATTATTAATAATAATGGGGGACCACCCTGAGAACAGGGACCAATAACCAAACTATAAACTAAGTCTCATATTTAGTTTTCACTCACAATGTCAATAGTCAAAGTACTATTCCACTTTCAGAGTGAAAGTGAAGGTGTTGAGTACGAGCACAGACCACATATCCAGCTATCATCACAATACACATGCACAAAGTCATCACAGACAGCTGGTCCTTAAAGTATAGCAGTTTATTAAGTTCCAGTAATAATGATCTAGTCAACTAATATCTAAAACTAACAACAAATACTATACATCTATGAGCACGCTATCTAAAATCAACAATATCTAGTAAGAGGTAGATTGTGTGTGTGTGTGTGTGGGGGGGGGGGGGGAGAACAGTTTCAGACAAAGTACTAGGCAATCTAAAACGTGGCCACGTCACGTGGGGCTACACGTTGAAGATAGATCGGACTATCAAAATGGAGAGTAGTTTGTCACGTGACCACGCCTTGCGAGACCACGAAATGTTGCGAGATCGCGTTATCTACATGTGACTGAAGCAGTTAGCTTGACATGTAGCTATATGTGTGTGTGTGTGTTAGTAGAAGAAGAAAGAAAGCAAACAACACAAAATAAATCCTCCAAAACAAGCAGATCTTCACCGCCGCGGTGGAATACGGAGGATTGTTGTTTCATCTACAGAAACGCGGCTGACGATCTTTGACCCGTCCAACTGCGGTTCTGACCTTGGAACCGATGAAACAACAAGCTACAGAACGGTGACTGAAACATGATTGCAGCAGTATGAAATACACAGTAATTTCTACACAACATTAACAATCTCTGTCGTTAATCTCTGCGATTATTGAGCATACACAACACCACATTATAAAATGACACACAAGATAATAAACACTATGACCTAAATCTGCCCAGACTCTCTTAGCCTTACGTTGAGATGACTTCGTCGCGGTCGATGTGGTCCTTCTGAGTTCCTCGGTTCACCTCAGAATCGCGAGCTCCTTGCGATGCGATAAATTCTCTCTGTGGCAGAGAATTTCTTTGGCTCAGTAAGAGAATTCTTCATCCTTGTAACCGGCATAAAGTCGACTTGATTGGAAAGAGAAGTTATCCTCTTTCTCTGAAGAATGCATTTCTTCACTTCTGTAGGCAAGTTGTCCGCTTCCCCTTTTCTTCAGGATGTGAAACAAAAAAAAAAAAACAGTCCTTTTATTGTTCCAGCGAATGTAAGACTGAGGACCTAGGGTTTCTTCCAAAAGCAGCAACGTTGTTGTTTGCCTCCTTACTTGCGAATTGAATCGCGTGGAATGGCGGTGCGTTCAGGGGCGCTCAGTGGTTTTATAAATTGGTGGCATCCGGTCGTAAAACCTGAAGTCCCGTCTTGGCATTCCTGGTCTCATCCAATGAGAGCAGAGGCTTTCTCAACCAAACTACCCAACAATTTCACATGTAGGTGTGAAATTCTTATCAACCCAAATCAGGCCCCTGAATGAACATACAGGCCAGATCCATTTGTTTCAAAGCACACGGTCAGAAGCACCCGGTCCCATCACAGCTAGAGTTAGTAGTTATTTATATTCATGTATTTATACAATCATTTTTCATGACTTATGAAATATAATGCATTGTTAAGTGAAAAAGGAATCTCCCTCTTTTCAAGTCATTTGCTGTGTAATTTAGACCTGGAAGATATAATCTTATGAAAAGGGAAACATCTGACAAACAAATTACTGTAGAAAATGAAGGTAGAACTAGATAAAAGTATTCATTAAAAAAATTGTATTACACCTTTTGTCTTTTTACATATGAAGCCCAACTGATAATGTGAAAGACAGATTAGCAGAACAGCTAGGACCAACCTCTAAAGATACAGGTGAGCAAACCAACATTGATAAAAGGTAGGCTAACGTTAACATTACAGCTAACAGACTTCAAAACAAGACAGTAATAGTTAAAAACAACATACAAATCTTCATTTAGTCTTTTGTTTCTATAGTAGAAATCTAATTTCCCCCTGAGTTCTTTTGTAAGAAAATCGATATGTTTCTAAAACAGATTGTCTACTAGGAAAAAAACTGTTTTTTATAAGTTTAGACTCGTTCACTCACCTGATTATTTACAGAAACAAAAAAATCTAAAAAAGCAATGTGAATATGATTATATGATTATATTAATTATTATTAGGGATTTAGGATTTCTTTGGGGATTTTATTATATGTTTTAATATGATTGAGCTTCATGCAAATTGAAAAGCCCAACAGTATTTACAGCAGTTAAAATCAACACCGTGGCCAATTGCAAAATTCAGTTTGTACATGAAAAGTATTAATGATAATATTCATATAATACATAACACTCAACAGTTTTCTTCCTAGTCCATCATCTCCAAGCTGCATGCCATGTTCTCCAGGCCCTTCGATTACCATTTTTTTTACCACACCTGTTTCTACTTTCCTCACTTGCTCTGCCTGGCCTTCCCCATGTCCCTCAGCTCTATTTGTCATGAAACTTGCGTACTTCAGTAACGCAACTTCCAAAGTTGTTTTAAGCCAAATGACGATCTTTTCCTAAACCTAACTAGGTGTGTTGCCTAAACCTAACTAAGAATTTCAGAATCTGTTCCTAAACCCAGTGGCGGGCCGTGCATTTTATACCTGGGCCTTCACTGCTGAAATACCACCTTATAACCTCATGATGGCCACAGCTAGGGTTATTATTCGTTTCTTGGGCTGTAATATTTACGTATTCGTATTAAACCGTTCGGTACGAGGCTTACAAACCGAACAATACGTTTGAATAATACTAGTACATTTGGAAAATGCAGAAGCTTAACTTGTAGGAAATATAATGTTTTCTGCGCTCACTAGGAGACAACGGTCTGTGTGACCTCTGAACCGGAAAAAAATAAACCGCAACAAAAAACAGCTGGGGCGCCGCAAGTGTTCTGGGAGGCTACGCTAACTAGCTTAATGGAAAAACAACAGCAGCAACTCTGCTACACACTCAAGGGCAATTCAGATGTTAGATGTAAAAAAACGAACCAGTTGCCTTACCAAATGCTGATCACATCCTCCTTTCTTTGTTGACAAAGAGTTTAATCCCATGGTTAAATCCCAACTCACAAATCCGTTTCTCTCCAATTTCAGACATTGAGTGTTAAAAAACAAAGCTAGGTAAAAAAAAAATAATCTACACCAAGCAAAATGCAAAAAATATCATAATTTCTTCCATATCTTTCAATTTGAACTCTTACTACTCCGACTAAGCCTCTGCTGTAAGTTTCGTTTCACAATAGTCACATGCTCGCCCACTGACCAATCACAGCACACGCTGCATCTCACTGCAGAGCTGCTCCTGCAAACTGAGCTGCACGTAATGATGACGTGCTTATAGGCCAGCTAGCAGCTCTGGCACGTCAAAGAATACGCCCAACATGTCAAACTAAAGATCTGATTGGTTGAACACTATGACAATCAACAATATCGTCCCCATTCACTTAAACTGCACATGGAGGCACTGGTGAGTCTGCAGGCCTCGGGCCTCTCTTCTTACCTAGGGACACAGAGGTGAAATCTGATTGGATAAAAGCTCTACTAAAAACAAGTTGCACTGGAAGCAGAGCAACTGAGGAACACAGGAGCTGTGCAATGATAAAATAAGATAATGGGAAAAATATTTGTATAAATTATGATACATGAAGTGTATTGTTGAGGCTGAAGTTTCTGGAGGAATCGCTGTGTTTACTTCTTACTGTGCAGGCGCATCAAAAAGTTACTCGATCCAGTCCAAATTCAAAACAGTATTTAATTAAACGATAACAACTGTAAACTGATGATGACAATTACAATCTAAAATACACTATCGATAGTATGCTTCTCGAGAGCAGAGACCACGTGCAACTCCACTCACAGGTCCGACCTAGCCGGGTTGCTGAAAAACGGAGTGCCGTGGCCTCCCGAAACTCCCTAAAACATTGTTCTTCATACTCCTGAAAGTCGGAAAGTGTCAAAGCGTTGTCCCAAAACGTTGGAAACAGATGTCCAGGCCAATCAGTGATTGGCTGTAGTCGCTTTGTTCCCTCCTTGTATCGATCCGTCATTGCTCCGCTTTCTGGCAGGACTTCTGATAAGCCCTCATGGTCATCTTGACCAGTTCCTCTGCGACCACTTTGATGTCTCTGGCCCTCGACCTATTCCCTTATATGGTCGTGAAAAGCCTGTCCCCTGCATTCCTCACTCATCCTTATCTTCCCTGCTCTCTCTGCCTCAGAACCCTCTAACTATTTGACTATACATTGGTTCAATACTTCCAATGATTATGTTTAAGACTCCTACAAGTAAACTTATTGCAAACATATAATATCTTCTATAAGTAAACATTCTGTAAACCTATATTACATTCCATAAGTAAATACATTGTGATTCTTAACATAATTGACATTCTTATTGTGAAACTTTTATTCACCACTAGGGGTGTTATTAATTCTACTAAATAATGCTTTTAATACTGCAATTCTTCACAGTATATAAGAAAAATAATTAAATTATAAAATAGCTATAACTTTGTGATTCTGTTTAGGCCAGCAGAGAAGGCTTTGCTGGCCCTGACGGCCCACCACTGCCTAAACCTAATCAAGTAGCTTTGTTGCCTAAACCTCAGTGAGTTTCCTGTGAAGACAGGAGTTCATTTTGAAAAGACTGTAGTCACGTGACAAGTGGAATTTGACACGTGTTGCTGGCTTTCATAAGGAAAAACACAAAAGATGACAAGTAACGAACTGTTGTATGAGGGTACGTTGCCCAGCTGCTTCCCACTCCCTCAGATTAACAAATACCAGCCTAGTTCTTATGTTGCTCTCCAGTTCGTCATTGTTACTCTATGGTGTTTTGTTTGCCTGTTAGCTGTTTGCTGGACCTTCTTCTCCATCTCTTCAAACTATTGATGCCTTTGAGCCTATCCATGGTCATGTCACCACTATATTCATTCTGCTAACTCCTACTGTGAGAATTTGGGTCCTTCCTCTGATCCTATATTCCCCACACCGTCACACATTTGACATTATATTTACTTTTACTTGTGTTGCTTTAAGTCCTTTTTGCAGATAATACTTAAGTAAGATTCTGAATACTTCTTCCACTCCTGGGTATTACAGGAAAACACGGGAGCATGCGATGAGACACGATCATGCACTTCACAATTACAGCTCGCTTCAAACTAGGAAGGTGAACGGTTAATGTTCCCGGGCGCTCACCTAACAATCGACACCAGAGGTCATTAGCATTCATGGCGACTCTCGGCTTCCCCTCGCCATTGGTCCCACTTCATCACTTAAACAGCGAGCTTCTAACCCTGGCTTTGTTTCATGGGTGCGTCCATGTCTGATAAGGGCCCCCCTGATATGGCTGACATCATTAATCACCGGCACTGTGGGAGGACATGGTGGGCAGGTTGAGAGCAGCAAGTACCACCGTCTCCCCCTGTGGATCCTTTTTAACGATGCCATGCTCCTAATTAATAGGGCTGGCCCTCTCTTTTTACAGATATACATCAAAATGCATGCAGGGAGAAAGGTAAATAATGGCAGACAGACAGGCAGTTTACTGCTCTCTGTCAGAGATGTAAAGAAAGCAAGAGAGATGAGTGAATCAGAGAGGCTGTGTGCTTGTACTGTATGTAAGCGATAAAGACAGAGAGACAGTGAGGAAGAGAGGGAGGCGAGACTCAGTGGACAGAAAACTGATATTGCCAAGTACGTGAAAAGTGGAACCGCAAATGTCAGCACCATCGATAACGCCGCATTGTTGGTGACCATTTTTTGGTCTTCACATTAAGCGCCCAGGAGGGCAGTAAAAACAGCTGAACTGCGGAGAGATGAAACATGGGGCCAAAGCTTTCATTTTACTGCTCAGGCAGGCTGCTGGAACCAACTTTTAATTGCCCGTTGCAGATGATGGATTAAAAAAAAGCAAGGGTGGGTGTACTTACTTACAGCTTTGTCAGTCAACCAGCTTACACTTAAACTGTTTTGAGGATCCTGGAACACTGTGATCATTAGATGGGCCTGTGATTCAGAGAAAAACTGTATACAGTGATAAAAGCAGTGGTGAATATGATTATTTTCTACAGTCATAATTGTATTACTTTTCTTGAATGAATGAATGTTTTAATTGGTGTACTTGCATAGTGATAAAACACAGTAGATGAGAAAGAGATGCAAATTGCTTGTGTGTGCGGAGAGATTTGAACAAAAGGTGTTATATAACATATCCCCTCGGTTAGCATTGACATAAACAAAACACCAGATAGGAAATGTGTTACAGAATGCAGGAAATGATGTTTCCCACTCACATATTTGCTCTTTGAGTTAAGGTGTCCTATCTCCGTAGAAATGTTCCTGCTATACTCATAACCACTCCTGTCACGACTAAAATGAAGGACACTTAGTCATCACCTACACCTGAGAAAAAATAAAATTAATATAAAAAGATACTCCAGTCAGAACAAAATAAACCTCATTAATTATTTTAAAATGCCAGGTACATGCAGACATTCCCTAGCAATTTATTCTTTCTTTTGAGTAAGGTACCTCAGGGAGTTTGTCCCAATTTGAATATAATTGGCAGTAACACCAGAATTTAAATCTAATGAAATATCAGTCAACCTCATTTATTCAGGAAGACTTAGTCCCCTAGGGCACTTGCAATTGTACAGTGGTAATAATCAGAGCAAGTTCAGCCAATCACTGGCAGCAATTTAGCAACAATTACTGCAGTTGTTCTGTGGTGAAAGTAGCCAACAGAATAGCCAGAGTAATTATGTCTAACCACAACCTGTTCTTACATACATACTGTTATTTATATATGTTATTTAGATGAAATTGGATTCAATGGAAATTCAGTTGTTTTATTTTAGAATAGGTTATTTATATTTACTGTTGAAATTGCATCTTCTTTGTCCAAGAAAGAAAAAGGACTACCTCAAACACAAAAGGATACAAATATTTACAAGGATAATTTAGTCAAAGCTGAAGAAAACACACTGCTTGTCATCTTCACTTCACATTTTGTAATTTGCAGTTGAGGAAGTTTTATTAAATTTGCCATTTCCATATAGCTTTTCTTGTGTGATACTTAAAAATGTGAATCAAAATATGTGAATGGAAACACAGCTCATACAACCTCATCTTCTTCTTATTTTCTTCATGGAAGGAGAAAAAGTTAACACGCTTGCTAACTGTCTGTCAACAAGCTCAAAAGTTGTATTTGTATTATTGACTTCTGTCTCATAACAGCGATGGAGGTTATTTAATTAAGGTAAATTAAAGTAGGTGGCACTAATGAGCTATGATAGTTTCCTCCATTTTGGACTCTCCAGCTCTTCATTCCATCAAATTGTTTGGTCAACACAAACAATTTGCACAGATTTACGTTGTCTCAGTAAAGCAACATTTTAACTTTGTACGTGCTGGTGTGACAAGGCCTTAACAACTTTAGCTGTGTGCTAAAAAAGTACTCCTCACACACCTGCAGCAAGCACAATGTGACAGATGGGGGTTAAGTAAGATGTCAGGCACTAACAGGACACAAGGGACTTCTTTGACAATAAGTGTGTTAAACGCTTGTGTGAAGGTCTGAACTCAAACATCATTTCTGTTTCCATTTAGTCATAATATATCTGTAGAATAACAAAATAATGTATTGTTATGGTGTTCTACTATGCCCAGATGTTGTCTACGTCCAGAATGTATTCATGAAATGTATTTGTTGGTTGGCACACTATTTTGTCTCACATTCTATACAAAACCCAAATGCAAGACTCACATTTTAATTATTTCAGGTAAAATAATACAACATGAGAACAATTTTATTGTTAGACTTTGTAACCCATCTTTGAATATTTCTTTCAGTTTACCCCCTCAAGGACAAAAACTCACCTTAATTAGCTACTGTGGAAGGTTCACCTTCTCTCACCTCTCTCTGAAGAGAAACCTGCACTCTAGAGGGTAAGAACAGGGTAGGACTGGAGAGTCAAGAGGTCAACTGTGTGTGTGTGTGTGAGAGAGAGAAATTAAAGGAGACAGTGATGAAATGATACCTTTCTGTTTGTGAGCATGCAGAGAGAAAACAGGCAACGGGATGCTTGACGCCCAAAGCCCCTGTGCCATGGGAGGGCCCGGTGTCGACTGGGAGTAATTATATGTGTGAGCATTTTGCTGCCCTGTAGCTTCTAAGAACCCTGTTTATAATGATCTCCTCTGACAAAGTCACACATAAACTGCACACACATGCACCAAAACCACATTCATATTGTTTCAGTCAGTGCCTCGGTCAGTGCCTAATTGTGGCAATCAAGAATCGATTTTCATCTGCTGTATCATCCATGTTGGTTGGTCTCATGTTTTAACAAATGAGCTGAGATGAGTTTTTTGTGGGTGTAAAGGCTGTAGCCACAATATCCACAGTGGAGTTATTAGGTCATTAATCTTCTGTAGTCCTGAACAAGTAATCGCGCTTGCATCACGTTCTATTCCTGACTTGGACAGGATGTATTGGGTCATCAGATATGCTGAAGCGATCGCATCGTCTTCGTTTACAGCGCAACACATTCCCAATGAAAGCACTCGTCTCGGTTACACCTAAACAATTGAGGCGAGCTCTCCCCCACTAATCCATAATGAGATTCCTGTCGGTTTTACAATTGATACTGGATGATGAACTTTAATGAGATGCTTTTGCAAAGATGAGCCCAAATCAGCACTTTTGCTTGGATTACAGGCACAGCGTGGAGGGAGAGGAAGGAGGGGGGATATTTTGCCAAGTGAGGGGAAAGCGGTATTGATCCATATGCATTGTCTCGTTAATTTTGCCAGAGGTGTGGATTCCTCGTGATCAATATCTAGCGACTGCATCTTTATTCTTCTGTGTAACCTATTACTGTCGGTGAAATGCGAGGCCAGCACCACAATTAGAGCTCTGGAGCAGGCAAGGCCAATCAATAGTGAGATGTATGATCTGTACAGCAGGAAGCAATAACTAGTCAAAGGTACAGGGTGTATTCTTCCAAGGCTAAAGGCTAATCTGGGTGAGTGACTCCATTTTAGTCAATGGTCACCATGGTTCTTCAAAGCCGGGTTTTAATAAGAAAAGGGGCTCATGGCTATATTCAATAGGGCTTCAGGCTCCAGGGTCATTTTCATCTATCTGTGGCTGTTATGAAAGTAATGATCTGCTGACTTCTTTTCCTGTTTGCATGATTCACCAAACGACAACAGAGGTTAAATAAACTCTGAGTAAACACGTCTGAGGAGAAGAAGAGTTAGAAATAAAATGAATAGACTGTCAGAAATATGCAAATAGAAAACATACAAAAAAGAAAATTTGAAGGACTCCTGGAACTTATACTTTAAAATAAACTACTGAAGCTTTTCCATTGAGATCAAGAAACCAGAGCAGGATGTGCATGGTCATACCAGGGCGCCAGCATGGGTAAACACCAGTGGCGAGCTGTGCATTTTATACCTGGGCCTTCTGTGCTGTCCTAGTTGAACCACCTCCTAATAACCTCATTATGACGCCACAGCTACAGTTATTATTTGTTTCTAGGGGTGTAATAATACACGTATTCGTATTAAACTGTTCGGTACGAGGCTTACGAACCGAACAACACGTTTGAGTAATACTAGTGCATTTGGAAGATGCAGAAGCTTAAATTGGGGGAAATGTAATGTTTTAGGTGGAGCCACTGAGCTCAAAACTGGCAACATGCTATCTGACACGCCCACCCCGGAACCACGTACATTGTACGTACCCCTATACGGCGAGTGTGTTCTGAGAGGCTACGCTAAACTAGCTTAGCAGGAAATCCAACAGCAGCACACAAGCTACACTCTCCCTTTAGCTGTTCTCTACTGATTCAAACAGGGCTGAAGCAATCGCCACACAATCCCCATTTCTCCAGACCATAAGTCTTGCTTTGTAAACAAAACCAGAGAACCAAATTTCCGACCCTAACCCCGCACATGATGGGATGCTTTGTCATTAACGGACAATGCATATAGTCAAAATCAATGTAATTAACACAATGACAAGAACAAACTCACAAGAACCAGTCACAGATATTTATATGACAACAACACATGATGAATCAATCCAGCAACACTGCAGCGCTAAAACACGTATTCCACCACACACTGAAGAGCACGAGCCATTCAAATATTATTCACATCAGAGGGAACAATATTAACCATATCATAAAAACGATACCATAGACAAATGCATAGTAACGAGTGTATAATGTGTATAGTAACGAAGTAGAAATACTTTGTTACTGTACTTAAGTCATTTTTTTGGATATCTGTACTTTACTTTACTATTTATATTTCTGTTGACTTTTACTTTTACTTCACTACATTTTGCAAAGAAAACTGATACTTTGACTCCGATGCATTTCCCCTGAAACCTTTGTTACTCGCTACAAAATCAAATCTATCTTTAGAAAGAAAATGAATCATGAGACCAACGTCGGGGACTGTGGTGGAACACAGGCTGCAAGCAAGCAGGTTTGGCGAATAAGTGGACCTAGCTTGCAAGTTAAATCATTGGTTAATCACGTTAATGCGCAACTGCAAACAAGTGCTCTCAAAGCCGCGGTTTTTTGATTTCCAGTGATGCCCAGGATGCTCGCTAGCGAGCGACTACATGAGTAGAATTCCACTCTACGATGACTGATTTCATGATGGAAGCAGAAATGGAAGCACCTGCTGCTCCCGCAACAAACGACGGTGGTGACGAAGACCAACACCCGTGGCCATATTTGCGAGAAATGTTTTCTTATGTTGGAGTGAAAGATTCTTCGTACCGGATGAAGTGCCTCTTATGCTTACCCGAAGCTACTGAAATATTGGCATTCAAAAACTCCCCACCCAACCACAGGAAACACATTGGGGTAAATTAAGATGAATCCCATGAGCCGCAACGTTAATGTTTAGTTATCATAATGATCATAAACCTGTTCAGATATCTAGCAGTGTTCCCCACAGAGTATATCTTTGGGGGGGGGGGGGGGGGACAGGTGTCTGATCTTCTAATGTAGCTATACATGGTGTATGTTAGGCTAACGTTCGCTAGCTATTGTAAATCAAATGAGACAATTAGTGTAGTAGACAGATCGCTAGCGAGTTAGTGAGCTGAGGAAGTGTTGACAGTTATGAGATGTTGTTGATTTGAGTCATCATAGCTATAATCACTGCAGCACTAGTTAGCTAACGAGAGCGCCGCATTACGTTTTGTAATACTTTAGTATTGATCATGTTTTGATATTTGAGTCATTTGGTGGATGATCAGATCGAGTTATGATGGTAGCAGTCGACCAATTGCAGATTCAGCTTGAGCAAAACCTTTGCCTGTTGTGTTCAAATCAGGCCCATAGTTCATAGTAGATGCAAAAGTATACTTATGTACAATATATGATGTTGAACATTGTTGCTCCTGGATGAATCACAGCCAACCCAATTATTTTCAACACAACTCCTTGTCCTTGGTCATGGTGGCCACAGCACTTAAAAGAATAAACTTCATAATTCTCAAAATTCTGACCCTTTGCTTTTTTATTAACAGCATTTACTTGTACTTTTACTTTCTTATACTTACTTATACTTAAGTACATTTAATATCAGAAAACTACTTTTGATACTTAAGTACTTAAGTACAGTAAATATCATATATTTAAGACTTTTACTCAAGTAGTATTTTAATAGGTGACTTTCACTTTTACTGGAGTCGTTTTCCAGTAAGGTATCTTTACTTTTACTCAAGTATGGCTATTGGGTACTTTATACACCACTGGACAAATGAACACAGTAGTAACGCTACTGCAGATGTAAAAAAACAAAAGCAGTTCACTTACCAAAGCTGCTGTTCACTTAAAGACAAAGACCATCCTCCTTTCTTTGTTAATGAAGAGTGACGCAGTTGTACAGAACATTGGTGCGGTTCAGTTCCAGCCAGAGGCCCCCCTGCGAACGTGTTCGTTGAGTTGTAGATCCACTCGGGTCTCAGCAAAAGTTTTCAAAAGCACCGTAGCTTGTAGTGTCCTGTCTTGCTATGGTGTCATGTTGCTGCCTTGGTTAGCCAACTCAGGTTAGCATAGTGTAGCTCCAAACAGCTCCAAACACCAAGACGCTCAGTTGCAAATTAAAGTCATTCCCAGCCATAACATGTGCAACGCTTCTCCGACGCTGTCAGTCAGAAATACTTTTCCTGGCTGGGTCAGGGCTGCTAGCTGTGGGGTTGACCGACCCTTTGATATGATGTCCAGCTTTTCCTTGAGAAAGGCATTGTCAGTAACTCCGCAACCAAATCCATTTCTCCTCCTCCTTCAGCCATTGAGTGTTATGAAAACAAAGGTAGGTAAAAAACAAATGAATCTACACCAAGCAAAATGCTAAAAATGTCATAACTTCTTACATATATTTCAACCTGAACTCTTACTACTACTACTAAGTTCTGCTAGCTAGCTTCAGCTTCACAACAGTCACGCTAGCCCACTGAGCACTCACAGCGCACGTTAATGCTGAGCTGCACGTTAATGCTGACGTACTTGTAGCAGGCTACCTAGAATGCTCTGACACAAAAGATCTGATTGGTTGAACACTGAAAATATCGTGCCCATATACTTTAATCTGCAAAGTCTACCAAGCGGGCATCGGGCCTCTCTTCTTACCTAGAGACATAGGGTGAAATCTGATTGGATAAAAGTCTACTTAAAACTAAAAAGCTGCAGGCTGGAAGAAGAGCAACAGAGGAAGACAGTAGCTGTGCAATGAGAAAATAAGCTAGTGGTAAAAATTATTATTAGGGCCCGAGCACCGACGTAGTCGGAGGGGAGGACCTATTGTTCTTCTAATGTTTATTATTATCGTATGTGTTTCGTCGCAAAAAGGAGGTGCTTGGGATACTGGGAACTTTTTGAAATGTGGCACGTAAGCCAGTTTTGCGAAAATTGCAGTCTGATTGGGGTTTCCAGCTGCGGTATGAAATATTGGCTTGATAGCGCCCCCTATTGAGTAGCCCCAACATTGCGTTTCACCTAAATGTATGAAATTTGGTAGGTATGTGGAACGTGATGGGACGTACAAAAATATGGGACGTACAAAAATCCTCTTGGAAATTTTCACTAAACCAAACAGGAAGTCGCCCATTTATTGGTTATTGGACCATTTCAAGGCGCCGTACTTTAACAAACTCCTCCTAGAGATTTAATTCGATCGACTTCAGATTTGGTCAGTATGCTCTTGAGACCAGGGCAGTGAAAAGTTACTCAAATATCAAAAAGTTATCAAACTATGTATCCGTGGCTTGGCGGCAAAAAAACACCATTCGCCATGAAACAGGAAGTTGTTGTAACTCGGCCGTACATTGTCTAATCTGCTCCAAATTTCTCATATGTCATAACATCCTAACCCTGAAGACATCTATATGACAATTTAGAATCACAGCAATAGCTCCACCTAGTGGCGACAGGAAGTTTGTACTTTTACATCCTGCTCCTCACAGATTAATCAGATCCCTCTAAAAGTGTGTCAGAAAAAAGCCTTAAGAACTTGATAATGCTTCAATGTGAAGATTGTAAGAATTTGTTGAAGGGCGGTGACGTGGCGGCTCGGCGAATTTTAATCCCTCACCATGAACAAATAAACTGATGTAACTCGACTCCAGATCATCAGCTCTTTACCAGATTTCACATGTTTAATTAGACTCCAGGCCTGAGGACATCTGCAGGCCAATTTTGAATCATAGTCATAGCGCCACCTACTGGTAACAGGAAGTTAGTCTTGTTTCTCTTAGTAGGTAAATCAGATCAACATCAAATTAGTTCCAAATAATATAAGAAGTTCATATTGCCAGTTCATGAAGCTTTTCATGTTTCATGGAACGCCGTTGCCGTGGCGACGTAGTCTTCGCCATGAAAAACGAAGGTGCTTTTGAGAGGCTAAATGATTGAAACATAAGCAAACTTGACTCACAGATTACAAGCCCAAAATATAATATGATTTTATTATTTCAGAGTGGCAAATTGGCTCAATAGCGCCCCCTACAACATTTTGACAAAGCAGCTCTCATGATACTCTTCATAAGAATGAAAGAGCAAACTAATTAGGACTTTAAAAATACTGATGATAATGATGACATGGAAGAGGTGATTAAGCCAATGGCATCATGGTTTACCATGGAATGATGTAAATGTTTCCATGTAATCAGCGTTGCCAAGCTCAGCGCTGACGACAGGTCTGCAGCTGCAGAGCGAGATGACATATTTGCATAGCTCAACGCTTCCCCACTGTATTTTCACATCAGCACTACAGTGGCTATTAGGCTGTCCTTTTCTGCCAGTCCCAGCCACGGTTTACAAGTTAACGGAGTGACTATAAATCACTGCTAAATCACACAGCAGAACTAAGATTATGTTTAGAATAATGACATAGCTATAAATCTTCCATGCTGCTGACTGGACCAGACAAAAAACCCAGTTTATTCTGGGGTTTGTAATATAATTTCCAATTCAGATTAACCTGACGTTGATGGATAGTATCGTCATTTCCTGAAAATATAAACTGACTTTTTTTGTTGACGGGCTAACAATTTGACATCGTGTGGGTGGGCGGCTCTGTCAATAGTTTGGGGGAATAAAAATCAAATCAAATAGATTGTCAAATTTTTAAGTTTTCATTAACTTTGAGAAAAAGTTTGTCGGACAAACTTTGCTGCTTTTTTTTTCCAACATGTAAACACTTCGTATAATGCATCCCATTGCCTGTGCAGTAACAGAGAAAAAGCTTATCGATATTGGTGGATTGTGTGTCTTACAGCACCCATTGCTTTCTCTTTCTTAGTGCAGAGGCTCTTACTGAAGAACAGTGATGGCTGTTGGTCATTTGTATATGGATTTCACTACCACGTTTGAGAAGTTGCAGCTCTCAGGTATTCACTGCAGCATGAAAAGCAATAAATAGTAGAGCTATCTCACTGTTAAAGTCCACTTACGTCCTGAGGGCCCAGTGCTCTATATGTAAATGAGAGTGCCTTGTAACAAGTACGTACACATATATAGACTATTCTCTCTCTTTCTTTCGTACTCACACACACAAGCTTTCATGTGCACATACACACACAAACACATTGGCCAAGTGATTTGTGTTCCACCTTCGATGAAAACAAAATACTCAATGAAGTCCTTTCCTTCAGCAGGTTGGACGCGATGTGAGGTTACTGCGTCCTCCTCCACCATTCAAGTGTGATGCCTCTGTTTTCCTCTTGTTTTCCTTTATTCTCCTCCGCCTTACACCGGCTCAGAAACAATTGAATAAGACAGTGTTTGCAGAGCTGTTAATATCCTGAAGACCATTGGTCGGTTTGGAGGTACTTCTTTGTTTCCAGACGGGTGTCCTCGTTCAAAGCAGGCCTTTCAGCTTTCAATCCCAATATTCGGACCAGAGATGAAAGCCAGAACATTGTTTTCAGCCCCACCCCTCCCCAAAGTCTGAAGGTAATGCCAGTTAATCACACACATCAGAGCGAAGCAGCAATGAACGTGCGTGTCCACCACTCATTCCCATGGCATCTTCATGACAGAGAGGGTTAAACGGGGAGCTGCGGGAAGAAAAAAAAAACTTTAATTATGGAGTGTAATTATGGTATTTAATTAACTATGACAACATAGTTTGGCTTAACGAGACTTAAGTCTGCCAACCATTCTCTGTAGCTTCTCACAGTTGCTCAGGGCAACTCAACATCTTCGCCAGTTAGCCACAAAAATGAGTGGGATGCATGCCAAAGCTTTGGTAATATACACAAAGATTAAACAGCTCTACCAATATCCCTCCTGGAACACAGGGATTGAAGCTTTAATGATGATATTTGATGCAAACTATTTTAAATAGAAGCTTTGGTTTCTTCAAAGATGAAACACAGCTGTCTAACATGTGGTGATTTATTCTCCCTCTCATTCCAAGCTGGGGCTGACCTCCAGAAATGATTTTCTTCCAGAAAATAATTAGGCTACATGTTACAGACTCGTAATGAATTAGACTGGTGCCACACAATTAATAACAAGGGTGACCCATGCAAAACAGATTCATGACCATAGTCGGGAACACTGATCAGGTCATTGTTTGGCATTAAAATGTATCAGCTCCCTCTAGAAGGTGAATGGGCCTGTCATCACCTTTAACTTAACCTTAAGTCTTCGGACTTCAAAGTAGACCGACACAAGTGAAGAGGCAGTGTCTAGTGGGAAGCATTCCCGCAAAAATCACATTGAGCAGAAAGAAACAAAAAGTTTGCTGTTTGAGTAAAACTCTCTATGCTCAACTCAATTATATAATTTACTATCTAACATGTGATGCCATTACAGCATTTTATAGCTGACCTAGATAGTCTTGTCCTGCTACCTGCTCATTTCTGCTAGCTGGGTAATAGCCTGGCAGTCCAATCTACCTGGCTAACTCTTTGAATGCTAACCCTGCTAGCTAACAGTCTTTTTCATTTTAACACAATCCAAATGCACACGATAGTTTTCTACAAGTAATAAGATATACAATAACACCAACTACTGGGGTTAACCCAGGTTTGTGTTAGACTTCACTGACTTCAAATGACCATTAACGCTAACTAACACATATTCACTCAAAACTCATCAACTACCTCAGCTTGGTCAGTTGCCCTACGCTTCAAACTATGACGCGCTAGGTTCCCATCTAGATTCTCTTGACTTGGACTATCAGGGACGGCATGTCAAGATTATGCTTGTGCATACAGTCTCAACTCAAATTCATAGTATTATATGCGACCAAATTAAATATATTCAGTGTCTATAAGAGTTAACACTGCATTCTGTCACCAAAATCATCCCTTTGCAGTTGTCTTACCTGTGAAAAACACATTTACGACAATAGTTAGCAACACTGGCTACTCCATGTGCATGAGCTATAACTCCCCTAGAGTGATGCATACTGTCAGACTGTAGAACAGAAAGCCCACTGCTGACTGATTTTCCATATTAACACACAGACACATGTACACTTAACAGCCTCTGGCACTAAATGTGGCACAATAATAGTTTACAGTAGTTTGTCTGTTTTAAAAAGGGGGTTACAGGGGTTAACACTACTTTCATGTCTCAAATGTAGGCTAACCTATACTACGCACATCAAACAAAACTGTGGGTTTACATTCGTTATTATTTGGCAGATGCTATTCACATCCCAGTGTCAGAAGCCAACAATACCTTTTGCACCTGTGCAGAGTAGCCAATGTGGGAATTTACACCTGGGTATATGAAGCATGGCAGAGACAAACACCCATGTGTCCTTACACAACAATGCTATTTGCACCCAACCTAGGCACACATGACAACCGAGTAGTTTTGTTGCCTAAACCTAACCAAGTAGTTAAACCTAACCAAGTAGTTAAACCTAACCAAACTGCGACTGAAAACTGAAAGGAATAATCATTTAAAAAGGTTTGACCCATTCATCCACCACAACTTACTACTAGATATTCTTTGTAACTAATACTATTACTGCTATTAATATTACTACTAAATCTTTACTTTTCGGCTAGCTAACTAAGTAAATAGCTGGATAGCTGCCAAGTGACTACTATCACCCGGTTGCAAATAGACACTCCGTTATTAATAATGGACTACGGTGTGGTAAGAAATTCAATATTGAGATATATCACCATTTCCCACATTTAAGTTTGTCATTGCTATTCCAAAAGCTCAAACCATTAGGCAGTGCAAATAGAGAGATATTTCTGGCTGAAATTGCTGTCGCAGAGGGGAAGCACACTCTGCAGTCTTTCTAGGGCAGCCGTGTCATTGACAATGCTCTCCGTGCTTCACTTACAGGGCAAAGTAACCAAATAGCAACCCATTTCTTTTAACCAAGAATCAACAGCATGAATTCATTTCCACAGGCCTCTCCCTACAGTTTTAACTTACTTACCTCCTCATTTATCCAAAGCACAGATCATTAAAATATCCTAAAATACTACTGGTGAAAAATGCCCACAGCAAAACGGCGAGTGACTGGGACTCATTATTAGATGTTGCTTTATTTCCCTTAGCTGTTAAATGTTTTTTTCCTGTTAGATTTGTTTTATTTAGGGAAGCATTCTGGTCCTCGTAAACTTAAATTCACCGAAGGTTTTCCCTTATGAAGAGGGAGAAATTGTGCATTTTGAGATTGAAGTCAGCGATCTCCACAGAGAAAACAATCCGTCAATTTTGTCGTGGAGAAACGGTGCAAAAGTATCTTCAATAAGGCGTGATATGCAATATGACAGGCTTTACCATGGGTGAACAATTTTAGAGCAAGCTAACCATCCCTTTCTGTCTATCTCTGTGCAGTACAGCCCTGCATGCAATTGTAGCTCATGCCCAGCTAGATTATAAATGAAAGTGACTTTGAGAGCAAACAAACAAACAGAGCTTAAGTGAATGAGTTAGAAAGAAAGAGGCATGTGGCAGGCAGGTGATGGATGGTGGCGCTTCGGAGCCGTGACTTTTGGGTAAGTGACAATGACACACATAAAGGCCACCATTACCCATTTTAAGATGCGGTTAAAATCCTTATCGACCCGCCCGCCTCACTTGCCAATATGCCGGAGCATCACGCCAGCTGGAGCTGGATGGCAGGCAGGGAATGATTTGCATTTACGAGAACCAGCCCCGTCCCCTCTCTATAACACACATACACACACACACACACTTTATACATAGACAAGTATCCTTATGTGAGCGGGCTCTAAACCCAAAAGAGAAAAACACCAGTAGTAGCAAATCATTGGTGGATTCTAAAGGCTTCACTCTGCAATTCGCCACAGATGCACTTTAGACTGAAGTGTGATGCAGGGTCAAATTAATGCCTGACACCAATTTGGACGAGTACACTTTCTTCCACGTCTCCTAATGCTACCAGAGACACTCACCTGTGCCGAATAATTGCATGAAATTGTAGCTCCTTCCTCACTTTGCGAATCTGCACTTGAGGCAAGTTCAAACATCCTGAAATGCACGACCATAGCATACGAGTTCACCAAGGTCTGGACCTCGGTAATTGTTTCCTAAAAGGTCCACTGTCTCTCTGCGTCTGAATGACGTGAAACCTCTTGAGACTGACAGCCATCAATAAGACTGCTATCTGTGGTGAGGTGACTGGAGGAGGCAGAGTGTGTGACAGCACAGGTGTGTTCATTGGAGCCATTTTACAAACAAAAACTAGATGAAAACTAAAATCCTACTTGGTGATATATTCACAGTATTAGAATTTATTATTGAAAACTATTGATCCTCTGTTCTGCGATTCTTTAACGCTATGAAATTATTTAGCTTTTACCAATAAACAGCTCCACAGTTGACTAGGAGATTCTGCATCAGACAGTCCGGCCTTCTCCTCTGTGAGAGTGAGGGGTGTGATGGTGAGACAGCGCTGATGAAATATTGAGCGGAGCTCGATTTGAGTTTTAGTTGGCTTATATCTTTTACAGTTGAGAAGGTGTTATGGAATAGTTCTGGCTCAATAGCACAAGAACAAATAATCAGAATCAGAACCGTTGTTGAACATACAAGGAATTTGACATGACGGGTGGTGCATAACATTTAACAATCAACACAGTGCAAAAAGTAGAAGCATATTAAAATTCACAGTAAAATATAAAATAAAGTGAAATATAAAATAAAGTGCAGAAACGAACAGATAACAGGACTATAAACAAGTGAGATGTAAGTGTAATGTAAAAGTGTTGAGTGTATTTAAATAAGAAACCTAGAAGGGATGTGCAGGGGAGTGACCGGTAGGAAATTGGCATGGGAAGAAACTGTTCATGTGTGAGGTCTTGGTCCTGATGGACCTCAGCCTCCTGCCAGATGGAAGGGGCATGAACAGTTTGTGTCCAGGGTGAGAGGGGTCGGCTACAATCCTTCTTGCTCTTGTCCTTGGCAGTGGCTGCAGCGTACCAGACCGTGATGGAGGAGCAGAGGATGGACTCAATAATGGCTGTGTAGAAGTACACCATCATTGTCTTTGGCAGGTTGAATTTCTTCACCTGCCTCAGGAAGTACATCCTCTGCTGAGACTTCTTGTTGATGGAGCTGATGTTCAGCTCCCACTTGAGGTCCTGGGTTAGGAAGCGGAAGCCCAGGAAGCGGAAGGACTCCACAGCGTCGACGGGGGAGTCACACAGGGTGATAGGGGCTGGTGGGGCTGCATTCTTCCGGAAATTCACAACCATCTCCACTGTCTTTAGAGCGTTGAGCTCTAAGTTGTTCAGAACATACCAGGTCACCAGATGGTCAGTCTCCCACCTGTAGGCAGACTCATCCCACCAGAGATGAGTCCAATGAGGGTGGTGTCATCCGTGAACTGAAGGTGCAGCTGTTGGTGTACAGGGAGAAGAACAGAGGGGAAAGAATGCAGCCTTGGGGGGAATTGGTGCTGATGGTCCGGGAGACTGAGACGTGTTTTCCCAGCTTCACGTGCTGCTTCCTGTCAGACAGGAAGTCTGTGATCCACTTGCAGGTGGAGTCTGGCACGTGCAGCTGGGAGAGCTTGTCATGCAGCAAAGACGGGATGATGGTGTTAAAGGCAGAGCTGAAGTCCACAAACAGGATCCTGGCATAGGTTCCTGGGGAGTCCAGATGCTGGAGGATGAGGTGAAGGGCAATGTTGACTGCGTCGTCTACAGACCTGTTGGCTCTGTAGGCGAACTGCAGGGGGTCCAGGAGTGGGTCAGTAAGGGTTTTTAGGTGGGACAGGACAAGGCGCTCAAAAGACTTCATGACCACAGAGTTCAGGGCAACGGGCCTGTAGTCATTGAGTCCTGTGATCCTTGGTTCTTTGGGGACGGGGATGATGGTGGAGGCCTTGAAGCAGACTGGTACGTGGCATGTCTCCAGGGAGGTGTTGAAGATGTCTGTGAACACCGGAGACAGCTGATCAGCACAATGCTTCAGGGTGGAGGGGGAGACAGAGTCTGGTCCGGCTGCTTTGCGGGGGTTACTAAACCTGTACCGTGACTCTTTATACAAGTCCTTGTCCACACTTCACTTGTCCACTCCGTGAATTTCCTCACCACAGGTTTACAAAGCTTTAATTTCTGCCTGTAAGCAGGAATCAGATGGACCATGACGTGGTCAGAGAGACCCAGTGCAGCACGAGGGACGGCGTGATAGGCCCCACTGATTGTGGTGTAACAGTGGTCTAAAATGTTCTCCTCTCTGGTTGGGAATTTAATAAACTGTCTGTATTTGGAGAGTTCATGGTTGAGGTTTCCTTTGTCACCAGGGACAATAACTAAAGAGTCCGGGTTGCTCCGCTCCACACAGAGTATCTGGTCGGCGAGCGTCCGTTGTGACTCCTGCACGTTGCCCTGCGGCGGAATGTAAACATCGACTAGAATGAATGAAGCGAACTCCCGGGGGGGAGTAGAAGGGTTTAATAGATAAAAGATAAAAGATCAGGAGAACAGTGTTGCCGAACCACTGTCACATCGTTACACCAGCCGCTGTTGGTTTAAAAACAGATTCCTCCACCCTTCGATTTGCCGGAGAGCTCCATGTAGCGATCCGCTCTGAAGAGCTGGAAGCCAGCCAGCTAGAACGCGGAGTCCAGTATTGATCCACAGAGCCAGGTCTCAGTGAAGCACAAAACGGAGGATGAAGAAAAGTCTCTGTCTCTCCCCACCAGTAGCTGAAGTTCATCCAGTTTGTTGCTCAGTGAGCAGACGTTGGAGAGAAATATGCCTGGCAGCAGCGTACGAGAACCCCGTATGCGAACCCTCTCCTATGGCGCTTCACTGCATGAGTTAAAGTGAGCGCACCTTTGACGACCACCTTTGATGTCCAGTAATTCCACAGAAGTTAAAAGAAAAGTTGGAAGTAAGTCCGCTGGAGTTGTTCCCCTGATGTTTCTGAGCTCATCTCTGGTGAAAGAGCTCCAGGTATCGCAGCAGAAAACAGAATTAACAACAAAAACAACACAAAACAATGCCCACCAACACATCGAGGCAGCCATCCGCGGCGCCATCTTGGTGTATAACACCCTGGTTTGAATGTTTATGATGAAGTTAATATTTTTGTGGACAATAAGCCACATGATGGTGAGATTCATGCCTGATCACAAGTGTTTTCTTTTAGTTTCAAGTTTCCCCCGTCGATGAAGAGCAGCAAACAGCTGCTTCCCTTAAACCGGCTCATCCAGAAAGAGTCTCTAATGTGTCTGAAGGGTATACTACATTACATTACAGTCATTTAGAAGACGCTTTTATCCAAGGCGACTTACAATAAGTGTATTCAACATAGGTGTTCAAGAGAACTATAGTCACCAGATGTCATAAGTGCATCTCCTTGTTTACACAAGCATCTAAGAGCATAAACCAGAGCAAAAGTACAGAGACAAACAAATACGAATACAATAAGTGCAACAAACTAATATGAATTCAATAAGTGCTCAGTGTAGTACTTCTTGAAGAGGTGAGTTTTCAGAGTGTCTAGGTTCCCCTCTAGCATCCGTTTTGGACATGTCAGGACAGCATACCAGCTCCACTTGTTACATGTATAGTGTCTTTTCAAAATAAATGTCTGTCTTCACAGGGAGTTAGGTTTAGGTAACAAAACCACTTTGTTAGTTTTAGGAAAAGAGCGACTCACATGACAAAATGTCAATTTGTACTTTTAGTTTCGCACAGGACACAAACAGCTTTCACCTGGATGAAAGTTCTGTTTGTTTGACCCATCCACCTCCCCTCCTGCCCTGTGTGGACTATGTTCCTCTTTCTACAACAGTAGCTCTGATTAATGGTGGGTGCGTCATACACACGTGCTAAATGACCGTCGGTGTCAGACGCCAAGACATGACCAAGCTGCTTTATTTGACCTGAGGACCTCGATGAGCCCTTTTCTCCTCGTTTGTGAAGCTTTCAGTTGTTTTGGTTTTGTATAACTTTAATGTGTATCTCACCAGTTGTTGATGTTCTCTGTTACTGCTGCGATACCTGGAGCTCTTTCACCAGAGATGTCCTCAGGTCAAGTCCAGCCATGTTCAGACTGTTACATTCACTCATGAGTGACCCCAACTACAAGAGAGAACAGGTTGGATTATTGGGCACTTACATTTTTTTCTTGAAATAGCGTGACTTAATTCTCATGAAATTTCTACTTAATTCTCGTAATATTACAACTTTGAACATGAGCAGAATTCTTGCTGAAACACAAATGAGCAGTTAAAGTCCGTTGCTTTAGGAATAGATTGAATGAATTAATGTATTATTGAGGTGAAGAGGTGCACATTTAAGGAGGTTGGAGACACAAAAGAGGAGGGAATCATGCAGAGATAACCTTAATTGAAAATAGTTGATCTAGGTTATAGGAAATATTTGAATGCCTGAGAGTCTTACTGCATTGTGTCCTTTGAATAAATAAATGTATAATATTTTACAATACAAAATGGAGCAATTCACCAGAATGCAGGTGTTTGACACTTAAAATGTCTCAACCCCAACTACAGTTATTGCAATCTGATATTAATCTCTATAAACACATCTCTGTGGGCAATGGAACCAGATTTGGGCAGAGAAAGCATTCTGATTTGGTAGAATGCAGGGAAACTGTTGGTGTGGAGAGCACAAGAGATGCATTGGAAGAAATGCAATCTGGGAACCCACCGGCTAGATTGAACTTTTAAACTGGCTACTTCTGAAACAATCTGGTTGTACACATTGTCTCTAAACTCCAACTCCAGTTTTAAATCATACTTTAAGCAATGAGCAGCACACGGAGAAGGAAGTCTTGGCTTATATCTGTTAGTTACACCAGAACACATAGCCCTTAGCCCCCAGAGGCTTATCGTCAACAGACTGATTGCTGATGGTTTCAGAGATTGATCGGGCACTGATCATATATACTATATTTTTACAAGATGCTTTGAAAAGTGACTATTTACCTGGGTTACATTATGGAGGAGTATATGAAAGCATAGGAGAAGAGTTATCAGGTAGAGAAACCTCCCACTAATAAGACCTGACATTTTACCAGCTCATTTTACAAAGCTGTGGGTTTAATCTGGGCTGTTTTCTAGGATTGTACTGCTTTCTTGAGCGCTCTTAACACTATCTGACCTAAAAACTCTTCCAATAAACCAGCTGGCTGCTTACTCCACCGTCATAGAAATGACAGCTACAGGTTTTGATGAGCAGATGTGTGAACACTCAAAACTAAAACTATGACACGAAGCAGGTTTTCGTTAGAAATCTGCAAGTGAAGAAGAAACATGTTAATGATGTTAAGTCTATTGCTTTGGATGATTTGTTTTTGAGGAGGGGTAAGAGTTTAGAATAAAGCGTACAAACCCATACAAAGTTGCTAGTATTGGAGTTTTATAGGATTTTGTTGAATCTATAAATGGAATATTGGATCTACTTATTGAATTAGATTTATTTCAATCCTCTATCAAATCTCTCTATAGTTCAGCTTTCATTGAACCATTTTAGGGGTGTGTGGGACACATTTGTTTTTCGATAAAGTACTCCCTCACTGTGATGCATGCAACTTGTTTGGTTTTAAATGATGAAGAAAACCAAATGTATAAGTGATGGGTTAGATTTGAATAGTGTTTATGGTTTTGAAATGTAAAGAAATAGTCATTAAATATTTCACATTTAATTTGCAAGATATGCTGTGACATCATTCACTTTACATATTCGATCTGTGAAATATTCCAAGGCACATCAAGTGTTTATTGAACATAACAAGCGCTTTCAATTTGGTTTCAGTGTCAGGCTTGAGGATAGATTCAGTGCTTCTGCCTGACAATACTTCACTGTTGATTCCATCTCTTTTTGCTGTCGGGTAATTAAAAGCTACTTGAGAACAGAGAGCTAGATGCTCTATATCTGAGTCTCCACACTGAGCTCTGAATGAATCATTCTCAATTAATTCTGGATCAGATGCTTAATTGCAGAAAAAGCAAGTAATCATTACCTCCATAATATGTAAATCAATCACTGTTTTGGTATCCCCTCAAGTACAGTACAGCATTATCCTACCTAAGGGATGGAAGGAGTGAGCAACTTTTGACAGGTTATGAAACATTCTCAGTTATACTGAAGCCTCTATATGACCTGTACACCATCAGGGTATCACCAGAACCAGGACTCAGTGGAACAGACTGCTGGGAAACACTACTACTTACATCCACAGGGGCCGCCAAAACCACAAAATGAAAGTTCCTTGTAGCTTTATGGAAAAATATCAATGCATTAAGTCCTGCATTCAAAATCCTACTCAAAGCTACAGTCTGTAACTTTAATATAATTACTTCTCTGTCATATTTCTTCAAACTGTCACTTTATCCTGACAGTAGTACATGACAGTGCTCCTATATGACATGTGTAAGATTCCCGAGCCGAAGAAAAACATCCCGGCAGAGCTGATGAGACTTTAACACAGTGTCACCACTGCGTCACTGTATCACCAAACCTATTTCTCGTCTCAAATGTTTTTTGAATCATATTTTAGTGTACTGTGTAACTGTAAAATGAGAAAGTTGAAAACAGTCAAGCCAAAACCAAGCAGCGCCCACCAGCTGGAGCAAACATTCATTTTACAGATAAACACTAAAATATGTTTCTGAAATGATTTGAGGAGAGAAATATGCAATGCAGTAACATAACCTTGATTCATATTTGATCAGTGCTGCCTAGTTAGACAGTTGTATCGTAATTCACAGCCAGACATTGACAGCTGTGGTTGGTAGTTTTTCTCCGGCTGCAGTGGATTCTTACAAATGTCATTTGGAGCACTAAAGGGAGGCAGAGGAACAAAAAATCTGATCTGAATTGTAGTGGAATCTTAAGTATGAAGCTACATAAATAGTAAAGTAAAGTACTCAAGTATTGCCTATATCCCTACTACTAAGAAGCCACTAAATCAAACCAGTATAGCTACCACAGCAGAATTCATATTGATAGGATATTTAAATGAATGTTCACATATCACCGTCACAGCCGTACTCTGTGTCATTGTATTGGAGTTTAAAGGTGTTGATTGGAGTATACAGTAAATCTGAAGGCTGGAGTTTTGTTTGATCACTTATGTCCACAAAGTCATGAAGAAGTGACGGTGTGGCCTGTCCGTATCTAACAGCCCTTCCTGCCCGTGGTAAATGGTTTCTGCGTGAGTGGGACTGATTCCAAAGGCCCTCGGTCAAGACTGTGGTGGAGATGAAATGGATAAAGACTATGAATAGAGATCCCATTTCCCCCAAGCAAGAGCATGACACACAGATGCAGGGTGCTAGGAGAAAATCCATAAATGCAAATGGTGTTCTAGAAGCGCTGCGGTGGCTGCAGGACGCAAGGAACTTCACATTATAGCTCATCAAGCTCATTGGTTCATGGACAGCTGAGTGGGTTCTGCATTGATTCCTGGCACATGCCTCCATGTTGATTTGCTTATTATAGGGCTTTTGGGGGGGGGGGGGGTCTTTCTGCTGATGCATTGCCTGCTATTATTCTGCACAACAAGCTAGCAGGAATTTACATACTGTATCATATGTGTTTCACTTTTCAACCAGTGGGAAGTAAATATAGCAACTCAAAATTAGATGAATCTTTTCACCGCTGAGGTCTTTTAAGTGATTGAAAAGAATTGATCGCAAACAAAAAGTATTATTAGATCCAAGATATTCTACACTTTGACTTTGTTAAACATAATGAGTACATGCTAATTACAACCATTCCATTTTTTTAAGCGTGAGGCCCGGGGGTTGGTGCATCTACTCGTCCACGTTATATCATCAGCCAACATCCTTTCTGGCTCCTGAAAGCCTGCATTTCTGCAAATGGCCTCTATAGCGACCTGCACTTTGGTGAAGATACACTGAGACTATGAATAGATAGTTATTTTACCCCCAGTGAGAACATGACACACAGAGACACAGAGCAAGGAGAAAATCCATAAATGCAAATAATGGGTTTATTGTGGTAGCTGCTGAACAAGGGGAGCTTCATATTGAAGTACAATAAGCTGACTGGTAATTCACGGTCCAGTAGGTTTCACATTGATTTCTGAAACATATCCTTGTAGAAGTTGATGTTCTTGTTTTAGGCTGCTGTTTATTGTCCTGCTTTTATGACTTCGCCTACACCAAACTTTATGTATAAAAGTCTAATTGTTCATTATTTGAGACAACTTCCTCCCATTTGACACCTAGTCCGAAAAAGAAATATATATAAATTAGATCATTCATTATTGAATGATATTGGTGATGAAATGTAAACTGCTTACTCACACTCGAAGAAGAATTTCTACATAAAATATATTAGATATTATATTGACCTGTATTGTGAGGTAATTGGCTTCATGTGCTTGTCATCCAAATTCTGTCTTTATGTTATCGTCTCATCTTCACTACATTAATAGATCACACCCAGCTATGGAATGGGATGCACTGTGTTTTATGTAATGCATCTACACATTAGTGACATATTTTTGGTCCTACTTTCAGGACTAGCAGTAAGAGAGTTTCTTAATGAGTTTTTCGCATCCTGAGAAGCCATTTCGGTACTTTGACTGATTGATTCCAACCGACAAACCTACCCACCCATCTATCTGTCGATCTACCTATCTGGCCCGGGAGCGCCTCGGGATGCCCCAGGAGGAGCTGCAAAATGTCGCTGAGGAACGTCTGGACCACCTTGCTTAGCCTGCTGCCACAACAACTCAGATAAGCAGCAGGAAATGGATGGATGGATCTCAGATTACAAAATATATGTTCAGTTCAAACCCGAGCAAAAGAAATATCAAACAAACCAAAAGAAACAAAGAAACATAGTGTAGTAGATCGTGTGTTTCCCGGTTCAAAGATGCTGAATGAATAGAGAAGTCCAAAAGTACAGATGGAAATGAGTTTTCCCCTTCTGTAGAGCAGATGAGTTAACATGAGGTGTAGTGTTTCAATGTTATCACTGGACTTGCACAATACGTGCAAAATGTGTCGCTCGAGGCCTTTTAGGGCGATGTGATTGGATGGGGCTTTGAATGTCATCCAGCTTTAGTGGAGATCAAATCACTATTTTAAATGAAGATACATTTTTTTGTTAAGCCAGGTGAGCCAAATTGCTTTCTGGGAAATATCACTACGAGATTTGAGCCTATACATAAGTCCAACCCATACAAATGTTGCTATTTTCAGCAATTAAAATCAAACTGCAACTGTCAAAGAAATAAAACATGTCATCCTAATTTCTATTTTTTTGCTGAGAACGTAAACCAGTGACGTCACACTCTCCTAATTCTTCCTCTTTCTCAGAGTCAGTGTAGCTCCGTAAATAACTAAGGTTACCTGCAAACCAGATGGTAACCTCTGGGTCTGAAGAGTGAAGTCAATGCTGAAGTTTCTTAAACCTGCATTCTCTCTAATGTCCACCAGGGGGCGACTCCTCTGGTTGTATAGAAGTCTGAGAAAATGACTCTACTTCTCTCTTGATTTATTACCTCAGTAAACATTGTAAACATGAGTTTATGGTCTCAATCTCTAGTTTCAAGTATTCTTCAATACATGATGATGTTCATTTAGTAAGTGATGGTCCATTTAGAGTCAAACAGACCATAAATCAGGGTATGCTTTGGGGCGGGGCTACACGGTGATTGACAGGTCTCTTCCACGGCGTTGTCCAGTCTGGGAGTCATCTTACAAAGTTAACTATTTCAGTGTTTTCACATCATGGAAGTGAATTGTAAGATTTTGGTCTTATTCAGCATTTGGCTGTACTAAAATCCACCATCTCATATCACTTCTGGTTGCAAACAAACAAGATGGCGATTGGCCGACCAACAGGTGACATCACAATGCGTCCTTTTCTTCTATAAAGGTCCAGGGCTCAAACCAACTTCATCATGATCAAACAAGCCATCTATTTGTGACATAAGATGGCGTTTTTTAAACTGACATCATGTACTTGGCCTGTATGCACTAATACATGTACACTTATTAAAATATGAAGCAACACTTCAATAACAAGCTAATTTCAACCTATATATAAGTACAGAAAGTATGAAAATATTCCATTCCTGTAGACATTCTCCTTGCTGGTATTTACGTTTCCGTATAGACTAAGTGTGTGTGATGGTACCTGGGCCCGGTGCGCTCCCGCTATAAGGCTCCGCCTTCCTGGCAACCTGGGCGCCTTCCTATCACCCCGTGGAGGAACGTGGACGGCTCGTTCACGACCACCATTACTGTTAGATCTTTTGTCAGGGCTAATAAATGTGTTACCGTTGGTCACCTGTCTGCGTCTCTCTGATTCAGGTCACGGCCGTCAGAGCCAGGTCGTGACAATGTGTAAAACCTACAATTATCATTTATCTTGCAGGGCAACAAAATTATAAAAGATTTTTTAAAAGACAGCACAAGTTTGTTAACAAATTCAACATGATTTGTTCCAACAGTTTTAGAATATGTTATGCCTCAGCACCAGTGCACTTGTACACTGGGTGGATGTCAGCAGAGCTACAATCATAGACTGTGTATTACCACAGTCAACATCTTCACACATGCTTGCACACAACTGGTGTGGATGTAAGACATGATTAGATAGTGTCAGATGAAATGCTCTGGACAGCCCACAGCATTTGCATCGGGTCGGTCATCTGATGTCATCTAAAATGCATCAGATGTCATCTAAAATGTAAAACACTGACTGAAAATGTTAAAGCACAAAAAACAAGCAGCACTCATCCAGAAAGAAAAAGAATGTCATTCATTTTTTTCCACCCTTGAAATATGAAATACGACTTTGCTAGCAGATTTCATTCTCAGTAGACTCAACAGCTGAAGTTTCCCCCTGAACAAGACAAGAGAGGGATGATTACCGCGTGTACTAACTCCGCAATTAAAACAATTCCACAACAAATATAAACTTGAAAAGTACATTCAGTAGAATGCAGATCTCCACCAAGTGTGTCTGCAGCTACCACTGCTGTAATGTTTGATTTAATGAATTCTACCCACAAACCCTGTCTAGACCGCAGGCGTCAGCAGGCGTTTTTTTCACATGTATGAAGACAGCGTAGTGAGACCTCTGTTCCGTTTGTCATTAGCTAAGCAATGGTTATACATACATACATACATACATACATACATACATACATACATACATACATACATACATACATACATACATACATATACATACATACCATTGTTAGGGTTAGGAGTACAATTTGTAATCTGTAGTGAAAAAAAAATCTAAACTGAAGCAGATGTTGATCCTTTGCAGCCTATACTGCAGTCAGAAATAATATAGAATCATAATGATCAAATAATGACTGCAGAAAGTGGGCTGATTCAGCAGGTGATGTTGGAATTATATCAGACAGAATCCATTCATATTTAATATCCCTGCAGCCATGCTGTGCATTAAGCAGCATTCAAATCTACAGAAACATGATGGCTAACTACTATCCAACATGAACACAAAGTGTCATCACTTGACTCTGATAAACAGACCAGAAAAAAAACAAGAAACATATACATATCTGTTATTTATTTCAAAAGTTGAAGACAGAAAATCCTGTCATGAGACTTAACTTTGATCAGAATTTCTGTCACTTTAAAGTTACTGTAGAGATAAATAACCTTCAGATTGCATGAAGCATCTACTGTTCAATAGCCAACAGAAAACACAAACAGAGCCCCAGCCTGATAATCAAACTTCTTTCATTCAGCCTAACCCTGTGTTCATGTCAGCCGGCTCAGTAGCAGGTGACAACACATCTGTAACCATAGTTATTTGTATCCGTGAATATTATATGAGAACAAGACAAAGAGTCTACAGCCATGCAAGCGGCTGTATTTAGGCACAGCGGTGCTTCGAGCTAAATGCTAATGCCATCTTGCTAATATGCTCACAATGACAGCGTTAACATGCTGATTTAAAGTAGATATATTGCTCACCAACCTAGTTTGCTGATGGGAATGTGTGCTATTTAGTGATAAACCAACAACACTGCCATCCATAGATCAATGATAGCATGGCTAAAAATCACTTGACCGGGATTTGAAATGATTCATTTAATACTCAATGTTCACAGACTGTACTTTATTTCTTTTCTAGTCTTCCGACCACTCAAAGTGCTTTAACACTACATGTCACATTCACCCATTCACACCCTGATGACAGGAGCTACCATGCCGGGTGCCACCTGCCCATCGGGACTCTAACTAACCATTCATACCCATTCATGCCCAGCATAAATGGTAGCACGGTAGCAATTTGGGGTTAAGTGCCCTACCCAAGGACACATTGACATGAACTATCGGAGCAGGGGATCGAACCGCCGATCGAAGGGCAACCCTGCTCTACCACTGAGCCACAGTCGCCCCTCATTTGAGCACTTGACATGTCCTTGTTCTGACACTGAACGACAAATCTTTGGTTCATTCAAAAAATCTGTTCCCTCTTTTATTTGAATTTCTGTTGTTTTCAACCTTTATAAGTTTGCTATTTGTGTTGTCATGTGGTGCTTGTGTGAACCTTTTATGCTGCCATCTTGGCCAGGACCCCCTTATAAATGAGATTCAACATCTCAGTGACATTATTCTGGCTAAATTAAGGTTAAACTCAATTTAAAAAAAGAAGAATCCCACATAGGCAGGCCTGATTGCTGTGTTGGTGTTGTGTTGAGAAGGACATGGTTTGGATGTTGCTGGGTTGGAGAACACCAAACTGGGAATTGTGCAACTCTGCAATAAAACAACTATCCAAAACCTCAAACCAAACAAAACCTGCATCACATTCCTCCATTTCTTGGGACAAATAACGCAAAGAAACTGATGTCAAGAGGGCGTCAGGTGGCCCATGCAGAAAACCAAACTACTGTATGTGTCTCCTCGGCTGTTAGCTTGTTCCCACTCAGCTCAGAGCAGGACTGCAACAACTTGCTTTCTGCAAGGTTAAAACGTTGTGGCTGAGTTACTGCTTGTCTTCCATATTAATTACATAAACAGAATGGTATGAGAGGCAGAGATGGGTACTGATAGTCCCTGAAGTGGCACAGATCGATCAATATTGATCAACAATACCTTGATGTATGGAAACATCTCACGCCAGAGACCTTGGGTAGCTTGAGCGATGACTGCATCCAGAAATGGTTAGAAAACAATTCCCCCAAAATACAGTAGATAGGATGGAATTGAGATCTGAAGGCGAGCAGACACACGCACACACACACACATACACACACACAGACATACATTTGCTCCCTCATTGTTTTCCCCTCTTTCTTTCTGGCTCTCTCTCATGCAAACACTACTTTGTCTCACCACCGTAAAGACACGCTGTTGTGTCTTTTTCTCCGACGTTGGTGTTATGAATATGAAATGAAATCCATATGGTTCTGTCAATAACACCGCTCCGCAACCATTATAAGCGGCTACACCTCGGGTAATACACAGGCTAATGAATAGTGCAAGCAGGCAAAACGAAACATTACTTCATAACCTCGGCAAAATGAATAAACATGAGTGAGAGCGCACGGAAACGAAATGTTTACTCATAAAAATCCTGTTTCACTTAAACACATTTTGGATTTTCACCCTGACACTTCAATTTAACTGGGTGGCTTTTATTTAAATCGAATCAGAGGAGAGGAGGAACAAATGGAAGGAAAAGTGTTTGAGAGTAAACACACACACGCACACACTTCTATACACTCTCACATGACCACACACACATTCAGGGACAGAGGGGAGTTAACAGCAGGAGCAGGCAGGTCTCTTTCTCTGGATGCCTCAGGCTGTTTCAGGAGGCTATTTCAGGACTCCTGTCTTCTTCCCGTGTCTCTCCTCTCCATATATCCACACGACTGAAGCTGAGGGAGGGCACGGGAGTATTTTTAACCGCTGTGTCTCAACAACACATATGTACCTCTGTTCATTGCCAGGTGGCAAAAGGGCCCGTTAAGCTTCAACATTTAGCTGCAAAAATAACACAAACATTTGACCGGCTCTGACACAGACACCGGATCAGGAGAGCTTTGTCAGGGTTCTTTGCATGGCCCTGTAGGTAGTAGTGTACCTCTCTCCTTAAGAGTTTATGGGATGAGCAAAGAAAAGGTGTCTTCAGGGCTAATTCATCTTGAAATCTTCATAAAGCATAAGGCAAACAGCTCAAGCAGTTTAAGACAATTCAACTTGTTTTGAATGCAAATGAGCATTGTGCAAGAATTCACTTCTACCTTATCTTGATGTAATCATTCAATGACCTCACCCAAAACAAATTATGATTTTTTTTCTAAGCTTCTGTTGTTTTCTTTCTTAATTATGAGTCTATAGCAAATATTTGGTTTGTTATTTTACTGTGCAATTGCAGCAATCTTTTTTAAATAAACAGTTTAAATATGTAAGAGAGATATTCACAACCAGGGGTAACCCTAACCCCAGTCCATGAGGAGACCAGCTCCGGCTTTTCACAGTTAAGAGGTTACTTCATGGCTGGCTGATAAAGTAAGATATGTTTGTCAATTAAAGGGCTTTACCGCCATGTTCACGCAGCCTTCTGGTTTATACAAAAGCTCTCAGTGTTTGGGAAAATTCCAAAAGAATACAACAGGGATGGACTTCCTCCATGAGAAGGTAAAGATCATTTGTTCTTCTTGATATCATTACATACATGATCTCACATTTAACAGCGTGAGCTACGTAGTGAGAAACAAGAGTTATATTACATATTTACAGAACAGTATTGGCATCATTTGATTCATATTAACTGTCAGAGTATCTACAGACTGATTTAGCTTTTGGAAAATACCTTAATATTCATGATGTACAGGGCCAATATGTCTAAATGTAGGTGTGGTTTCATCATTTGATTTTGTTCTAGATTTGAGTTAAGACAGAAACGATTGAAGAGCCAAACAAAGACAAAAGCGTTGGTTTCTGAATTGTCTCAATGAACTGCTACTGAGACTGAAAGAGGACATTATATCATATTGATGTTAGAATCATCCTCAAGATTGAGTTAAATTCTCTCAAAAACATTATAAAACAGTTTTTCTGTCCTCAACTACCTGGTCCTGTGGACGGAGAGTGATGACAAGACTGGTCTTACGGTGCTCCCTCCCTGTTTAAAAAGACATGTTGTGTATATATATATATCAGTGCTGGGCAAGTTAACGCGTTATTATCGCGTTAACGCATTCATTAATTAACGCCGACAATTATTTTATCGCGTGTAAATGCAGGTTTTTTTTATTATTAAGTGGAGATTTTTAACAACCGAGCAACCAACAGCGAGCGGTGAACAGCTGTTTGTGTGGCGTCTATTCCGTCTCTTCCTGTTTCCTTAACCTACATTCCCCTGGGTCCTAAGTCCCTCCATGTACAGCTTCTTATCACCCTCTATGTACCAACGTACATTTATAACAAATACCACACATATTACGGTAATCAGCGTTGCATATGTGTCTGACCAAAAAAAGCAAAAAAGAAATGATTCATTAGTTTTTAAAGTGTTTTTGTTTGGAATATGTATAAGAAGCATATCATTTAGTTATCGCTACTGATAATTTAACAAACATAAAAGAAAGAAGAAAAAGACATGACATAGATAGGTTTGCAGTTTTAAAGATGTATATTTCAAATTGTATCTATTACACACATGAAGATAAAGTTATGAACACCGGCTGAATATCTATTATCAGAATCATTGTAACTGTATTTTAACTGCTACTGTATAAAGGGACAACTGCTGTTAAAAAGAACCTTTTTGTTTAAGTGTTTGCAAACCAAATGTTATTGCACTTTTGTTCATATAGCAGTACTTTTTAAATAAAAGTGCGCAATACACTACTTTTGAATTCATTATTGAATTTTGCGCAGAACAAATGAATCGCAAAAAATCATGCGATTAAAAACTGTAATCGTTGCCCAGCACTAATATATATATGTATATATATATATATCTTCCCTTCAAAGCTTTCTTTTTGTCTGGAGTTTATTTTCTCATCCATGTTGAGGGTCTAAGGATAGAGGAAGATGTACGTTCTTAGACAAACCTATGACCTGTTTGCTCAATGAATTAAACTTAAAAATGAACATTTTCTTCAGTAAAAAAGAAACCTGATGTATTACTTTTCATAACTGTGATCACATGACTTGAATAATGCCATAAAGTCAGCAGGTAGAAACACTAGAAACTTGCTGCAGTGTGTTTCGGAAGTTAACGAGATGAATAGACGATGAAGGAAGTGGTGTTTTAATACAGGGTTTCTATATCAAAGGACGGCAATATGCCTGCAGTTATAGACTATTTTCATTCTCAGTTTTAAGTAGTTATCAGATCCACTACAGACAAGTTATGTGTACATGAGTTATGCACCTTCAGAACTGAAATTAAATGAACAATTTAATCTGATATGTAAGGAATTACTTATTTCTTTCATTCTTAATAATAAAATAATAAATATTCTGCAAAAATAGATTAAAAGCAATATAACCAACGGTTTTCAAAGCCCCATGTTAGACATGTTGCAGTGGCTTCTAGGACACCCCTTTGGTAGATAAAACAGGATAAAGTACCTGCTACGACAGCTCAATGTGCAAGAAGAGTGTGTCCTCATGGGATGCTTCTGTGAGAAAATGCCCTCCTGGTAGATTGATTGTTGGTGTTTGCTGGTGCCCCGGCGGATGCAGCTGGTGCTCTTTTTATAGTTCTTTTGGTCCATTTATTCCCACATGAACCCAACTACAGGTGTGAATTCACCCTGAGACTCTGCACTGCCTTAAAGACATACGGAGTGACCATCCCCATATGTTTGTTCTCTTGGTTTTATAGTTGGTTTATCTACTTATATTCATATTTACATTTCAATATATATTTGACTGGAGTTTCTGTGAACAAAACTCTAAATCATTTTCCAAAAAATAAAATGTAGGATACCTTCATTTGATGACATTACCACCAGCATCTTTATGACAAACATTGAGTTACACTGTACTGGTTTCAGGGGAAGCCAGCATGCATTCAAATGTTCTCAATGATGAACTGACTCACGTGGGAGCCCATCAGGATCAGGAAGATTATACAGCAATCAGGCTCATATAGTGCTGACATCTGTGTTTCCCAGTGACATTTGACGATGTCATGCTGTATGGTGTACAGAAAGAAATGAAATCTCACACCTCTGGCACATTTTGTTTTTCACTTGCTGTGAGATAATTAGATGAAATGACTCGGCTGGATTGATGTGTTATTGTGAGCAGTGAGAAGATGAGCGACGGTGTGGATTCATGGTCAAGGAGCACATTGGTTGTGGGACTGCCGTCCAGTTTAGACATGTGTTGTATCCAGATATGTCTACATTCCCTTTACAATTTGCGGTCACAGCTTGCATCAGAATACCTCTCAAGTGTCTTCAGAGTGACAAGTTGGAAACTGCAACCACTGCAGAACCCAAAAATAGACATGCATACGCTCGGCCATTGCCTGAGGTACAGACTCCACAACCTTGTCCCACTTGTTTGGCAAAGACAAATGAACTGTATCCAAATGTGTCTGGGACCATACGCAAACTACACAAGTTGACTAGGCAGTCCTTCCCTGTGGCCTGGGACACTTTTATTTCGATTTTATCCCCATTTATGTCTCCTGCTTGAAGAGCTGCAGTTTTTAGTACTGTTTTCAGCTGAGGACATGTTAAAGGTTAGGCAACTAAAAGATGTGATCAAGGTTAGGGAGAGATCTTTTTAAGTTTAAGACTCTGGTGCTAGCCTACAGGGCAGTGAAAGGAACAGCTCCTTCCTATCTCCAGGCCATGGTCAAGCCCTAAACCCCCGCCGACCACTTCGCTCTGCTGCCTCGTGGCGATTGGTTGCCCCGTCGCTCAGAGGTCCCTGCGGCCGATCGACCCGGTCACGGCTTTTTTCTGTCCTGGCCCCACAGTGGTGGAATGAACTCCCCACTGACGTCAGGACAGCAGAGTCGCTGCCCATCTTTCGGCGCCGGCTGAAAACTCACCTCTTCAAGAAGTACTACCTAGCCTTCCACTTAGCACTTATTGTATCCGTGTTAGTTCGTTGCACTTATTGTATTAGTTTGTTTCTGTACGTTTGCTCTGGTTTATGCTCTTAGATGCTTGTGTAAAAAAGGAGATGCACTTATGACTTCTGGTGACTAGTAGTTCTCTTGAATACCAATGTTGAATACACTTATTGTAAGTCGCTTTGGATAAAAGCGTCTGCTAAATGACTAATGTAATGTAAATGTCATGTAATGTAAAGATCTTGGTTACAGTACATAAGGTGAATTTAATAGCAGGTTACAATCGGCCTCACAGCACGGCTTTCTTCTGCATCGGCTCTGAACTTTGGCAGGTAATAAAAATGGAGGATGTGACCTGACACGACCTGATGATGGCGCTAGTTTAAAATGTTACGATAACCGAAGTAATAACAATTCATCCTCAGGGTTTCATGGATATATTTTACAGATGTGACAAAAGGCCAGTGAATTCTTAACCACATATGTCATAAAGAAAAATATCAGAATATTCAAAAATAATGAGCCCTATGTGCCAAATACATCTTAAAAATCAGGTGCCAATGCATCATTAGTACGTTTGGGTATGATCACATGATGTGATCATGTGTGATCACATCATGTGATGGAGACAGTGGAGACAAGATTGAAGTGCTAAATGTGACCAAAGCCTGATGTTTGTCTGTTTTCACACGGTCGTGCTTGGTTCCCTGTAACATCCCTCATAGGTGCAGAAGTTATCAGTCAGCGCTCCTCGTGGGTAATATCAGCTCTCACTAAAACAGACGTCAGGCAGCAGCGCCCGCAGCTGATGGGGGGGACACAGCTGCTTAATGGAACTCTGCCATTTCTTTACATTTCCCCACAGGCTCGGTGACAAGCTGACCAGAGAAGAGGAGAACAGGACGTATTGATCAGTAGCTAAGAGTAGAACAGAGCCACTATCAAACCCAGAAGGGCAGGACAGAAGAATTGGCACCTCTCGCCTGCGAGTGTGAAGGACTCCAGTGGGGTCTTTTGTCTCGGTCTGACAGGGCCCCCGGGTGCCTCATTACAGTCAGACATGCCTGTTTTTGGCGTTTCACTGGACACTTCGGGCTTTGCTACAGCTGTTGAACCAAATAAACTGTTGACTTGTTTGAGGGAGGTATTTGAGTAAATGTTAAACACAACGCAGACCTTCCTCTGTCTGTCCGTCTTTCCGTCTAATCTGCTGTTTTTTTTCTTGTGGATTGGGAACAAAGGGAACCACGTACACGTTTGAAAGGTAATCAGGATTTCTGTACTGATTGTTGCTGTGGAGAGAAAAACTCATTCCATTTCATTTTCAAAGCGCCGGCTCTACAGTACCTTGATTCAGTAATTGTTACCCTCGGAGCGCTGCCAAGAGGTTTGATGGTGTGCCAGATTAGCTGTGTGTGGTTTGTGTCTCACTCGGGCCCACCTTCTAGCCGGTTTCTCGCTCAGGCCTACGCTGGCACTGGCCCCTACCATCTGTCAGAAACCCGGGCTTTAAACCGCTCCCCCTTCTCCCATGTATGGAAAACAAACCATGCCAGCAAACAGAAATGTGAAGAGACCAAACCAGACATTCTCGAGTTAGCATCACTACATCCACACACCGTGATGTTGTTATCTTGGAGAATCTCAGAATTTAAAAAACAAAACATTAAATATACATAATAAGTTAAAAATACATTAAAAAAAGTCACTCAACAGAAACAGTCTCCTTCCACAGAACATCCTGTGAATATTTTTTATTGGGACTATTTCTTTGGTAGTAACAAGGGCAGACTGGCCATTAGGAGAACCGGAAAGTGAGCTGTCCTTCCAGGGCCAATTTATGTTCACTTACCTGGCTGGGTCTGTTAGCTCTGCTATCTGTGGAAGTATCTTTTAAAAACACATCAAAACTAAACCAGCTAGCAGTTGACTTTTGCCAACCCATTTCTACATGGCTCAGAAGCTCAAGAAAACAGATAAAATCGCCAGAAATAGAATTATTAGAGATTATTTATCTTCGTCTTTTGTGATCTGGTTTCATGAGAAATTCTAATATGTTAATGGACCAAAGTACTCAAAGTATTTAGTCCGTATGAATAGTTCAGACCTTACAGAGCCGTGTTACAGATCGGATCAATGAAGGAAGATGAATGAATAATCTTACTGCTGTATTGTCCAGTTTGATTCAGAATCTTACACTGATACTTATAGTTAGTATCTAGAGTGGACCATTACAAATATCCTTGTACAATGTAATACAATAAAATGGACCTAAATAAATCTCAGTTACTTATAAATGTTTAATTTCAGCTGAAAGCACTACTAGTGGTTATTTGTGTGTTGTTGACTTGTTCAAATGTTCATTTTTGTCTGTTTGATATGAAAAGGATTTTCTCATTTTTTGTCTACCTCACAACTTCACAAACTAGAGTTATAAAGTCTGATCAATACTCTGAATCTTACTATGTTACTGCTTTGAAAATGTTACTCAAGTATATAAAGGAAAATGTACTAAAGTATTAAAAGTAAAAGTACTGAATGCAGAAAAATGTCTTATTTATTCTATAATGATGTTATTATTACATGGACATAGAGCATGGAGCTCATTTTGAAAAGGTCTTTGCATTATGGGTAAATCTGCTGATGTTCTTCGTCATTAATCAATAGATAGTTTGATTTATAAATATGTTGATAATGCTATCACAATTACACAGAGCCCAAAGGGACACCTTCACAATGCTTGTTTTGTCCAACCAGCAGTCCAAACCTAAAAGTTATTAAAAATAGAGTAAAAAAAATATGAGATAAATTAAAAGGAAAAGCAGCAAATCCTCACACGTGTGAAACTGGAGCCATGAAATGTTTGAACAAAAATTACTTTAACCATTAAAACAGTTGCAATAGTTGCAGTTGCTCCGCTAGGCCATGTCGATGTGTTAACCCCAAATTACTCCCGTATAGGCGTCGGTTTATGAATGGTGTGAATGTTAGACAGTCCTGATGGGCAGGTGGCACCTTTCATGGTAGCTCCTGTCATCAGTGTATGAATGGGTGTGAATGGGTGAATGATGACATGTAGTGTTAAAGCGCTTCGTTTGTACTTAGGTACAGAACTTGAGTACATTACATTCCACCTCTGGATCCGAACCAAATGGTACTATAATTTATCATCTATATAGAGCATCTTACGGCAGCTTTACAAATTATTGTGTAGTTAATTCAAGACATCAAATCTCTGTTTACTTCTTTATTTTTCCGCCTAGCCAGGACATTGTCTCTTGGGAGACACATTGTTATATTTTAAGAAATCACATTTTTCACAAGACACAAGAAATGATGAAATACTGACTTTTAAAAAAGTGACATAAAGACATCAGCAGTGGGAAGCCTGTCATTTCTAATCACGCGTTGCAGGAGGGTCAAAACATGTGACCTTACAAGCTGCAGTTGGCAGACTACGAGCACGCTTGAGAGACAACAGACAGACTGGACCCAAAGCTCTCCAGGGAAGAGCAAAAGTGTCAATGATACCCCCCCACACACACATACATAGATAGATGCTCAACCTCATGCCCCCATCTCTTACACTACACAAAAAGAGCACCTTTCAAAGGAGCCACACTTGCTTGTCAAAGCCATGGTTTGAAACCACCTGATCACTGGTGCAGATGGATGGTCATAGACAACCAGTAACCCTGGAGAGAGAGAAAGAAAGCAGAGGAGTGAAGCGAGAAGCAAGACAGAGATGGGTGAGAGAGTGTCATTCTGATGTACATGCCGCAGATCTGCCCCTCAGAGGAATACATGACACCTCGGGTTTCACAGACATCAAACAAGGCCTGGTTTTCATTTGTCATTTGCACACGCTATTTCAGCCGCCACAGCTCCTAATTATGTGCATCCAAGAACAGAGTATCATTTATAATTCCTACTTTATTCTGCTATGTCAAAAGGATACTCCCTCTTCCTCTGCTTTCCCTGCGTGGAAGGCAGAGGATGCAAATGACGTAGCTTCCTCCCACCAGAGCCCTTTGAATACGTTGTTGTGTAACCAATTATAAAGTAGAGCAATGCAGGAGAAGGGCACCTGCTGAAGTTGCATAACCTTCCTCGATTGGCTTAAAAAGTATCAACCCCCAATTAGCCATGACCTAGCATGGATCAAGTACAGTAGCTAATGTACACTCAGCACGATCTCCAGGAAAAAATGTTGGCATTGTACGTTTCTGCAAACCACGGATATGATTATTTTCTTTTTGTATCCAGTCAGAGCAAGTGACGTAGTGCAACGAGCGACATTCAGAGAAGGTTATGTAGTATATCGAGTTCATGTGGTATAATAACAAGTATAACATCTGAAATGTTTTGATTTAAAGAATTGTCCTTTAGTCTAATAGTTACTATCAATTGATGGAGGAGGTAACACAATAGTGATTGAGCCTGTGGCCCACTGATGAAAGTATTGCAATATATATATATATATATATATATATATATATATATATATATATATATATATATATATTAGTGCTGGGCAAGTTAACGTGTTATTATCGCGTTAACGCATTAATTAATTAACCTGTTACCACTCCTGTAAAATTCACCTATGGGGTATTGTCAAGAGGAAGATGAGAGACACCAGACCCAACAATGCAGACGAGCTGAAGGCCGCTATCAAAGCAACCTGGGCTTCCATAACACCTCAGCAGTGCCACAGTCTCATCGCCTCCATGCCACGCCACATTGATGCAGTAATTCATGCAAAAGGAGCCATGACAAGTATTGAGTGCATACTGTATACTGTACATGGATATACTTTTCAGTAGGCCAACATTTCTGTATTAAAATCCTTTTTTTAATTGGTCTTATGTAATATTCTAATTTTCTGAGGTACTGAATTTTGGGTTTTCATTAGCTGTAAGCCATAATCATCAAAATTAAAAGAAATAAACACTTGAAATATATCACCCTGTGTGTAATGAGTCTATATAATATATGAGTTTCACTTTTTGAATTGAATTACTGAAATAAATTAACTTATCGATGATATTTTAATTCATTGAGATGCACCTGTGTGTGTGTATGTGTATATATATATATATAACAGTGGCGGGCCGTCAGGGCCTGCAAAGCCTTCTCTGCTGGCCTAAACAGAATCACAAAGTTATAGCTATTTTATAATTTAATATTTTTTCTTAAATACATTTAATTTTTACTTATATGTATTATAATTTATAAAAATATTTTTCCCATTATCTTATTTTCTCATTGCACAGCTACTGTGCTCCTCAGTTGCTCTGCTTCCAGTGCAGCTTGTTTTAAGTAGAGCTTTTATCCAATCAGATTTCACCTCTGTGTCTCTAGTAAGAAGAGAGGCCCCTGCCTGCAGACTCACCCAGTGCTGCCATGTGCAGTTTAAGTTGAATGGGGACGATATTGTTGATTCAACCAATCAGATCTTTAGTTTGAGATTCATGGCCGCACCAGAGCGGTTTGCAGGCCTATAGTTACGTCAGCATTACTGCAGCTCGATGCCTCTCTCCCGCAAGGTGCAGAGTGTGCTGTGATTGGTCAGTGGGCGGGCACGTGACTATGTGCCCGCGAAACATAATGTTTGCTAGCAGCAGAGCTTTGGTTGTAGCAGACAGAGTTCAAGTGGAAATATTTGAAAGACATTTTACCTAGCTTTGTTTTTTTAATATGAAATGGCGGAAGGAGGAGAAACGGATTTAGTGGCGGAGTTACTGGGAACGCTTTTCTCAAGAAGGACATTTCTGAACAAACTGGACAGTAAGAAACGACCCCACAGCTAGCAGCCCTGACCCAGCCAGGAAAAGGATTTGTATGCAGCATCGGAGAAGCGTTGCACATGTTATGGTTGTGAATGTGTTTCATTTTAACTGAGCGTACTTTTGGAGAGACTCGACTGGATCTACAACTCAACGACCACGTTCGCAGGGAATTCAGCTCCACAACCGTGGCCCACCCTTCACCGGTCCACGGCCGAAGACGACCACCAGCGGTGGAAGACCGACTACCATCGGCAAAATATAACTGGGGAGGCTCGACTGGCGTCGATGAATGGAGAAGGACTTCTTACTGGAACTGATGTACTGAGATTAAACTCTTTGTCAACAAAGAAAGGAGGATAGACAGCATTTGGTAAGTGAACTTCGTTTGTTTACCTCTACTGTTCATTTGTCTATCGTGGCGTTTTTATGAATAACATTTGAATGGCTCGTGTGGTGGAATGCGTGGATCCGCTGCAGGTCTGCTGGATTGATTTGTTGCTTTGTCATACGAATATATGCGACGGCTCTTGTGACTTTGTCATTGTGTTACATTGATTTGGACCAGGGGTGCCCACACCTTTTCGGTTTGCGAGCTACTTTTAAAATGACCAAGTCAAAATGATCTACCTACTTTAAAAATGCTAAATATATATATATATATTAGGGCTGCAACTAACGATTATTTTAATAATCGATTAATCTGTCGATTATTTGTTCGATTAATCGATGAATCGGATAAAAAAACAAAAAAGCATTCATTTCCAACCCTTTATTCAAGAACAGAGCTGACTTCACAGTGCAAAAGATCTTCAGAAAGTGCACAAACAGGTTGCTCGAACATCCCTGAGCTGTTAAAGTAATAATTAAAAAAAATAAATGGACTAATATCAGGAGTGGGGTTCAGCAGGTTACCCACGCCTCTCGGTGAAGGGTAGACACACGCTGATCCACTCAGTGTGGCGCGCGTGCAGCCCCGGACATCTAAGGGCATCACAGACCTGTTATTGCTCAATCTCGTGCGGCTGAACGCCACTCGTTCGGCTTCGCCGACCGCACGGGGCCGCGTATCTAGTTAGCATGCCGGAGTCTCGTTCGTTATCGGAATTAACCAGACAAATCGCTCCACCAACTAAGAACGGCCATGCACCACCACCCACAGAATCCAGAAAGAGCATCAATCTGTCAATCCTTTCCGTGTCCGGGCCGGGTGAGGTTTCCCCGGCCGTCCCTCTTAATCATGGCCCCAGTTCAGAGAAAAACCCACAAAATAGAACCTGTAGCCACACTGGTCATAAAAGAGTCCACGCTTCTTACTGATTCTCTCTCATGGAATACCGGGAAAACTAGAAGACACAAAACAGCTTCATGTACAAACAACAAAGAAACAAATACTCTGTCTCTCATCACCTACAAGTATAACAGTACTTTAATGAGTTAACTGAATAAACTTTACCATGTTCGCCTGGTAGACCAGCTGTAGAATAACAGACGGGGAAGAAACAGTTCGCTGTTTTCACCGCCATTTCTCATCTTTCTGAGCTCCGCTTAACTTCCGGTTTAATGGTCATGTTACAAAAACAAAAGCTCGTCTATCATAAGTAAAACAACGGCAAAACGGTTACGAGTTTAACACAAGGTACCCAAAATGGCAGTAAATGTAATGTATTATAATTGCAGAAATAAACTAAAAAGAATAGAAATCGCGTAAATCAACTTCCGGTGTTGTCATGGCAACGTTTATACACCGGTCAGCGGCAGCTACAGAACCGGAGTCCTGTTCCATTATTCCTAGCTGCGGTACTCAGGCGACCGGGCTGCTGTGAACACTCAAACATCTCCGCGACTTATTGAGTGGCGTAATAATCGCGCGACACAACGAATCGATAATGAAATTCGTTGCCAACTCTTTTGATAATCGATTTTTATCGATTTTATCGATTCGTTGTTGCAGCCCTAATATATACAGGACTGTCTCAGAAAATTAGAATATTGTGATAATCCCCATACGTGTGATTTAGTTTACTGAACCAAGCTGAGTGTTTTTCAAGGCTCAGGAAACCCTTGCAGGTGTTTCGAGTTAATTAGACGATTCAAGTGATTAGTTGAATACCCTACTAGTATACTTTTTCATGATATTCTAATATTTAGAGATAGGATATTTGAGTTTTCTTAAGCTGTAAACCATAATCAGCAATATTAAAAGAATAAAAGGCTTGCAATATTTCAGTTGATTTGTAATGAATCCAGAATGCATGACATTTTTGTTTTTTTAATTGCATTACACAAAATAAAGAACTTTATCACAATATTCTAATTTTCTGAGACAGTCCTGTATATACATCAGCATCATAGTTGCCGTTTGACGGCGAGGCGGGGTGCTTGCGGGAGAGCGGTGCTTGCAGGAGAGCGACTGCTGCATCAGTCTGACTAATTAGCTCGCGGAGTTTTGCAGTAGCTCGCGCGGTTCACTGTGCATACGTGGTGACCCGTGTGTTAGAAAAGAATGGCATGCGATCTACCGGCACTACTTCCGCGATCGCGATCGACGTATTGGGCACCCCTGATTTGGACTGTATTGTCCGGTAATGACGCAGCGTCCCGTCATGCTCGTATTCATGTATCTGCACTCTGCATTTCGTGTTTTGTATGCTAGGTGTTGAACTTCATGTAACATTTTATTTCATTTGTCAAATGTTGCAGTGTTATGTGAATATGCGGCTTTTACACGAAACAAATAATAACCCGTAGCTGTGACATCATAATGAGGTTATTAGAAGTGTAGAACAGCACTGAAGGCCCAGGTATAAAATCCACGGCCCGCCACTGATATATAATATATATATATATATATATATATCAGTGGCAGGGCAGGCCGTGCATTTTATACCTGGGCCTTCACTGCTGTCCTGCAGCTGAAACAAAAATACATTAACTGCAGAGAATACGCCGAGAATGCGTCTCCTCTCTGCTCTGACTGCAGCTGGGACTGCCTGTGAGTGCTTTGGGGCGGCTCACGGCAGCTCCCGCTGCTCGTTCACGGAGAGCTACCGAACGATACGTGCTTTCACGTCAGAGTCAAAACACCAGAAAAGTCTCCAACGACACCAGAAAAAGTCACTAGATTTGTCGCCATGAGGGTTTGGAAAGTCGCCAGATTTAGCGAGAAAGTCGCCAAGTTGGCAACACTGGCACCGGCTAAATATGTCCCCAGCGCAACATTGGATGTTGTTAGTAAACAAAAGCTCCTGTTCACGGAGAGAACTCGCCCAACCTCCTAGCCATGTTCTCCTCAATCGCCTCCAAAACAGAACAGCAGGTTTAAGTCAAAATCTTAATGGTTTTATTATCCATACAAACATAAAAACAGTCACAAACCGAATCAAACTATCAATGACAAAACAAACATACAATTCCATGAAATATGAGGCCACGTACGGGCCACACGACAGACATGTATGGCTGCCCCATGGCCAGGAGGAGGTCTGATCCTCTCCTGGGATTCACAGCTCCTTGTCCCTCCAGAGTGTCTGAAATGTCTCATGTTACACCTATCGATCATCTCAGTGATTGGCTGGATTCCAATAAGCCCCTCCTGGGCCGATGACCCATTGTTCTTCAGGATCAGACACCTCCTCTCACAGCCACCTTCGTCCATCCCCCGCTCCCAGCACATTCCTCACAGACATTCAATGCATGACCACAATCCTTGGTTTAAACACTCTGTGACACACAATATCCAGCACTAGGAATGCTCTAAAACTTAAATTCCTCACAACGTAACAACAGTTCCTATCACATATAAAACCAAACAAAAATCCATCTTCATAAAAACAAGTTGTACAAATAACAATATATAAACAAGCATATTAAAGCTATTAACTTACCAAATGCTGTTCACTAAAAGACAAAGTCCATCCTCCTTTCTTTGTTGACAAAGAGTTTAATCCCACGGTTAAATCCCAACTCACAAATCCGTTTCTCCTCCTCCTTCAGCCATTGAGTGTTAAAAGAACAAAGCTAGGTAGAAAAATAAATAATCTACACCAAGCAAAATGCAAAAAATATCATAATTTCTTCCATATCTTTCAATTTGAACTCTCACTACTCTGACTAAGCCTTTGCTTAGGTTTCATTTTCCAATAGTCATGTGCTCACCCACTGACCAATCACAGCACATGCTGCAGCTGCACCTGAAAACTGAGCTGCGAGTTAATGCTGATGTACTTGTAGACCAGCTAGCAGCTCTGACACGTCAAAGAATACGCCCAACATGTCAAACTAAAGATCTGATTGGTTGAAGACTATGACAATCAACAGTATCGTCCCCATTCACTTAAACTGCAAAGGCTTCCTAGCAGGCCTGGGGCCTCTCTTCTTACCTAGAGACACAGAGGTGAAATCTGATTGGATAAAAGCTCTACTTAAAACAAGCTGCACTGGAAGCAGAGCAACTGAGGAAGACAGGAGCTGTGCAATGAGAAAATAGGATAATGAGAAAAATATTTGTATAAATTATAATACATGTTGAGTATTTATGAAAAATTATTAAATTATAAAATAGCTATAACTTTGTGATTCTGTTTAGGCCAGCAGAGAAGGCTTTGCAGGCCCTGACGGCCCACCACTGACATATATATATATATGTGTGTATATATATTGTGGAGAATTTAAGAATTAAAAGCATTATTTAGTAGAATTTATAGCACCCCTAGTGGTGAATGAAATTGTCACAATGATGAGAATGTAAATTATGTTAAGAGTCACAATATATTTACTTATGGAATGTAATATAGGTTTACAGGATGTTTACTTATAGAAGATATTATATGTTTGCAATAAGTTTACTTGTAGGAGTCTTTTAACATAATCATTGGAAGTGTTGAACCAAAGTACAGTCACATCGTTATGGGGGTTCTGAGCCATGAGGCAGAGACATCAAAGGGGACACAGAGGTGCTGGACAAATGGCCAAGGAAGGAGGAGGAGAACCGGAGACAACTGAAGGGAAGCAGACGGCCATAAAACAGAGAGCACTCCTGGGTAAGACCATGCGGTCCCAGGTCAGAGGTGATGTCAGAGGTGATGTCACAAGGGGGCTAGCCATTGAGATGAGCAGTGGATCGATGAAGGAGGCGTCAGAGCGATTGGAAGCCAATCACTGACCCCAGAAGACGGCCTTTGTGTTTTACGACAGATTCCGGACACTTTACGACCATCAAAGGACATAAAAGGACTGTTTGCGAGGACGTGCGCGGGGCCATGGTAGTTCGCTTTGCAGGATCCGACTTGGTCGGGCCTGTGAGGGGAGTTGCACGTGGTCTCTGCTCTCGAGATGCATACTATCGATAGTGTATTATAGATTATAATTGTCATCATCAGTTTACAGTCGTCATTGTTTAATTAAATACTGTTTTGAATTTGGACCGGATCGAGTTACTTTATGATGCGCCTGCGCAGAAAGAAGTAAACACAGCAGCGGCCTTGCGCTTCCTCCACCAGTTTCAGCCTCAACAATATGTGCAGTATTGTGATCTGGGTGTCTGTGGCTACATTCCTGGAAAGAAAATATGAATTTTAATTTTCTCAAACATAAAATTTAACTTTGCAGACAATTCTAAAAACGTGAAGCTACAAAAACAGTCCAGACTGCTGAAGTCCATTTTTTTAAACTAAAATTTACATTTTTGAAATAATCCAGGACCGAAATCTTAAGGATTACCACGCCTAAACAATAGTTTTAAGTTAACCTTGTGGCATTGTGTGTTTCTGCAAGACTGATACTAGGCTGATATGAAACGTTTATGGAATATATTTTTGATTCACATTCATTGTATCCTGTGAGATGCCACCTTTGTTTCCTGGTGACTGTGTTGGCTCACAACATAGGCAGAGGTGCATGCAACACTACAACAACTATCAAGTACTACTGATGCATCTTCACTGCTCTATCCATTATGGCTCAGATCATTTCTATGAGATGTAAACCCAAAGACAGCACTACAAGTTTTTTGTTGTAGGGTTTATTTTGGGGCTTTAAAGACTGCACTGATTTAGCATTGCAGTTCTATAATGTTATCTGATGTTTTATTTTTTATTTTCAAACATGTAGTCTTCAGCCCCAGCCAACGCTGACTCAAATCACATTGTTACAATCTAGATTTTGCTCATTTGCAAAAGACTTTGTACAACTTATTCACATATGTAGTAGTACTCCCCAAAATGAGTGTAAAACAGTTGAGTTCCCCTTCATTTATGTATTGGTGAGGCTATGGAACTGAAGACAGACAGAAGACAGACAGATTCAGAAAGCAACTAGCTAGCTAACGTCACTAACGCTTTCTTATTTTCACTACTTCCCGGTTCCTCCTGACAAGGTGGTTTGAAGATGAATCTGTTATTGCAGTAAACTTGTATTTTATCACACAAACTGAACAAAAGTTAACTTTCAGCATATGTTCAAATTTTTTCAAGTCTGCCTGAAAACAACATGCCTATGCCCAAAACGTTATATAAAATGAACCTATCCTTTTCTTCGTCATCTTCAGCAACGTGAATTTGCCGTGATGATTCCAGTTCATGAAATGTTTCTATGTCAGTTGGGGCGCTATTGGACCGGATCAACTGTAGAACAGAAACAACAGCTGAATTAAGGAAATGAGACAAATGTCTGGTAATTTCTTGGTGTGCCTATAGCAATTCTTTGTGGGACTATAGTCCCATCTAGCCCAACCCTAGCACATCCTATTAGATGCATCATCTCAAGCTCAATCAATCAATAATAATACACTCAGTCAATTTAACTAATGTGACAGCAAACTGTAGCAAAACACAAAGTACTAGAAAGGTGCACTCAGCAGAGTGCAGATCTCCACAAGGTGTGACTGCCATGACCACTGCTGTATCTGGTGTTTGAATGAATACAACCTACAATTCGCTAACCCTCATCTAGACACTAATGGGCTGTAAGGTGTTGTAAAACACATCATGAACAAGATGAATGCAAGCATTCGGCGTACAAGGCAGTTCATACAATCTTGCCAAAAAAGAAATTATACTCAATAAACTGTCTGCCCGTGGAGCAGCAGCTGAGGTGCGGCAATGTACTCAGCAGTGTGTGTACTGGTAGTTTCATTAGCTGATAGCCAATCACACTGTCCAAAACAATAAAAGTGAGCAAACTGTGTCGCTGGCTGCACTCAGCTGTGTTATCACTAGGGGCCCCTACTGGTGGGGGACCGGTTAAGAGAAGTGAGTGAGGAGTCAGCAGGCAGTCAATAGCAGTTCAATCAGGAGACACAAGTCAGATAAAGAAAAGATCATTGTTGATTATTAACAGATGATATGGGATGGTAAAGATTTGTAATGGAGGGGCGTCTGCCTTGAGCAGCAGCAAGATAAGTCCCCCAGTGGAGTCCAGACACTGGTGGTGGTGGTGGCTGATGAGGCTGATAGAATGATGAGTTGATGAAGCTGATGGATCTGATTAATCTGCAAAGACTGGGCAGTGATGAGGAGGTGGAGGGTTGCGTAACAGCAGCATGAACGTAATGAAGGTAGAGAGACAATCATATTTAAAAAGAGACAGCAGCAAGATGATAAACTAACAATGTCATTGTGTCGTTGTGCTATTAGACAGAGGAGACCAGCTGATCTAGACAGCTGATATCATGATTGACAGTCCCAAGCGATGGCAGCAAGGAAATTATGAGTGAGCATGTGTGAGAAGTGAAAGGCAGATGTATGAGAAATAAACTACGGACTTAGGCATGCAAGAGTATAGTCTTCCTGACTAACTTACGCTAAAGCTTCATTATAACACAGCCAATAAGAGGTGTTTTAAGAAACTGAGTCACCGCAACCAGGCAAGGTCCTTGAGCATGCAGCCATAACTGACCGCCCAAAATATTGGGCAGTTTTCTGCAGCACAATATCAAATTTGCTGTGGACAGACACAGAAGTGCACACTCAGTCACAGTCGCACGCACACAATCCAATCGCATAATCCTCCTTGGATGTAATAATGAGTCAACAGCTACCTATATGAATATTTGAATGTTGGTTATGATAATGCTAAACGGAATTAATTATTGTTGAATTTAATGTGTAGCAGAAACACATTCCCGGAGCTGAAGATTTTTTTTTCTATTTGTTTATAAACCAGAGATGAGCAGCAGTGTTTTTGTCTTTGTGTGTTTTGTATTTTATGGACAGTCTATCGACTCTTACTTGTTTTCTCTGGCATCTGAAAGATATTGACGCCCTCTGTTTGCTCATGGGGGCTGAAAACAATGACAGATTCAAGCATTCCCCTTCATTGTTTTGCCATCATGTTGTGTGTGTGTGTGTGTGTGTGTGTGTGTGTGTGTGTGCCCACTGTGTGAAAGTGAGAGGAAGGAAAAAGAAAGACACACTTGCATAGTGTAGTGTGGTATTTGCTTTCTTCTCTTTTAACAGCAGCCCATAAAAAGTTTACTGAGATCCCTTCCTTTTGCTTTCATCAGCATATCACTTTGTGCTCCTATTATGCAAATGAAATCACAGCTCTATAAACCATATGTAAATGGAAGAACACAAGCATGTCCAGACGAAATTACAGTCATAAATTTGATCAACAGTGCTCTGATAATCAGAACAGTAAGTGAAGCCTTCCCGCTTCGTACTGTATGGTAAGATCATTCAGTGACATGTGCCATCCGAGACGTGTCAAATTGCCAGAATTTGAAGGCTGATTGTGAGGAAATTTGCTCGCAGCTTCAATAATCGTGTGCTGCATTTCCAAACATCTTTCCAGCACTCAAATACACTCCTGCAGATAAAATGGAAGACAGCTCGTGTCCGTCAAGTCAACCGGCCGTGCAGGATTGAATTCTTTAGCAATTCCATTCACTCTAAATGCATCTAGGCAACACCGTCTCAGATGTACAGTAAATATGATGTATTGATTAAGCTGGATGCAAAATCTAGCTCAAATCAACACATACAATTTTCATAATTGAGAGAGAGCAGAGTGAGACGGAGAGATTTAAAGGCCATGTGGACCGAATGGATCTCATACGCTTTTGGATATCCAACAACATTAATAATAAATATCGCCACAAGCAGCCATTAGAACGAATGGTTTGACAGTGGGAAGATGAAACTGATTCATCATTTGGGATAAGTGCTATGCCTCTAGAAACTCCAGCAACTGAGGCTGAAATGTTCTCTCAACAAATTTCCATTTGAGAAATCGCCAATTTTGGTAAAGCTGCAACCAAATGCAGTCATGCGCACTGTAAAGCCCCCCATAACATTATTACATTTGATAAAGCATCACTAAATGATGCTTACCTTTTTGTTACGATGTCTTTGCTCTAACCATTGTTCTCAGTCTTATAGTTAGACAGTGGGATGATTTATAATCCAGCGATACAAAGATGATGTAAACAGTTGAAATAACAATAAAACATGATTAAAAGATAGTAGTAGCTCACTGTCACATGACACACTAAAACAATTCACACATATTGTTTGTCTAGAGACAGCTATCAACACATTTGAGAATCATAGATCTTTGCCACTAAAACCATCAAGTCTCATCTGAGTTAGCATGTTAGCATGCACATGTTAAAGAATTTAAGCATGATGACTACATACAATTTAAATATAACTTAGATATTTCATTTGTTTTAACTTGATGTTTAAACCTGCGGTTATTGAATGTCTTTGGCCACCTGGTGGCGCAACAAGCTAAAAAACAAAGACATATGATCTTTTGAAGATGTTTCTGCAAACATGTTAGCAAACATTATATACACATCCATTAGATGCCGAGCAACATCAGCATCCACCTGGCGAATCTAAGTCCATCATAAAGTGGTGCAAGGATGATGTGTTTTTGTAGGCCAACTCTGGAAGTTAGCATCACACTGGTTCCCTCCACAACAAGCAAATGGGATGTTTTCATTGGGTTTTGGATTATTGCAGAACATAAACTCTGTGGTAAACCCTAATCAACCCTAAATCCTACTATATGTAGGAGTTTTGAAGCATGAACCTATTCAGAAGTAAAGCTAACGTTAGTAACACATGATCACATGAGCTCATTGTAGCTCCCTTTTGTGTCTCCACCAACCCCTGAATGACATAGCTGTCTCTTTTCTTTAGCCTTTTCACTGAAAACAGTTACCTACTGTTAGCTTGAAAAACACTAAATCTTCTGCAAATAGGAGTCAAGTCATAATGCTGTACAGCTACCCCATATTCCCATATACCTATCGATTTCATTCACACAAACACACTGATTAGAGCTACTTGAAAATTATGAAACATTCTAACTTTTACTAAACAATTACAGTTGAGCCTACATTTTGTGTTTAGAATCATCTGATGTACTGTTTAAAAAGTCTTCAATTAGAGAATTTCCCATTGCAACACATTCAAACACACTATTTGAGTGCCAGGATCATACTTCACCATCTGTACGTTTAAGTGATGGACTTAAAATAGTGAGCAGGGCTCCATTAGGGTAAAGATCTGCAACATAATGAGCTGTCAGGTCTATTAACATCATTGTGTATGAGAAGCCTTGAAGATTAAGGACTGCATTTGTCTGCATGTATACTTTGAGTACATTTTACAAGCCACAGGAGCCGAGTGTTCTCACACAAAACAGCTGAATATGATCAACTGGTGTCCAGGCTTTCTGTTTGCCTCCTGTTGTGTTGATGGGCTCTGGTCCATATCCAGAGTACGTTACTGAAGCTCTCACCTTTTACAGCTGCTTCACAAGAGAAGGACCACATGTGTTGGTCCACATTTACACTTTAATTGAACTTTAGGTCATTCGAGGATTAACGGGTTCCTGTAATGTTATTTCAAACATTTTAAGGACTTTACAGGTAATTCACAGGAAGTGAATTATATTGAAACCATCTATACCAAATTAATGTATAAATTACAGGGAAAGTCGAATTCAAAATCTGCTTAGTTTGTCACTTAATTAAGAGCGTTTTTTTTGATTGTCAAATAGATGGACAAATTAAGGGTCTACCAAACCAAATGTCTTCGTTTAGATTGAGTAGATTGATGAAAATTAAGGATAAATTGAGGGCATTGTTGTTTCCCAGTGAGCTTTATTTTTGTTTATTTGCAGATAAACTTAGTGGTGATTTTTTTAGAAGTAAATGGCGAAACAATAAAGTAGGCTTCATATATCAGAGCAGCTCGGGGAGTGTAACAGCTCCTGTCTTTGTCCCTGGTGCGGTTTAGAAGCTCATTCTCTGATGATGGGGGTTGAGCTGCGAGAACTGATGTCCCTCTCGGGCTACTAGCTGCCTATATTGCTGTTATAATATAAAATACGATTTTGCATATAATTATTTTCATAAAGCACTGCAGAAATTTATGGACGTAGTACAATCCCTTTAGTTTCATAAAAAGACGATCCCTCGTCTGTTTCCTGCTGGTCTCTGAGCATCAGTGGGCAGGTCTGAGCCTTTGACCCTGACGCGTTAATGGGCTTGTGTCCGTGACAGGAGTCTGACCTGGTTGTGCCCAGATGGCAGAAACACGGCCGCAGCTCTCTCAGACTATCGAGCGAGAGTGTTCGCACACTTGGCCCCGCGGCGAGCTGTCCACGCGCGCCCGCCTTCAGGAATCACACACGACACGCAGCAGCTTCTACAACCTGCATACTAATTCCACACATATAGGAGATTACGCGTACACAGATGAGGATTTCTACACAGGGACACACACTTACACACATCTCAGGTTTCTGTCTAGACTGAGGGCTGATCAAAACCACCGTATATAAAAGCTGCCCTGGTTCCCAGAACATAGATGCTCCCCCTCCCTCTCTGTCCCCTGAGGCTCCTGAACCATCCTGCCCTGCCATCCTCCACATCTGAGGCAACCCAGAGATGAAACATTAATTACTTACATATTGGGGTTACAGGTCACATATCAAACAATATGGATTTGGCTAGTTGGGTGTGATCAGATATTGGCATCATGGTAAAGTGCTCCTCTCTCCATCGCGTCCACTCGGCTCAGAAATGCCCCCAAATACGATCCTGTATCTAACCACAGTGAGATATTAAAGTTTTAAGGTTTAATCATGTTTCATCAAACCATGTTTCCTTTACATTAAATGCTTTGTATAATTTCTGTAATCCCTCCAATAGAGACTCCATGTTGCCACTATTTGAAGGAAGTACATTTTACCATACATCTAGTAAATGGAGCTAAAAGCACGAGGCCCAGTCCAAGGTTATTTGGCTGCCATCCACATGCAATCTCAGTCACATCACAGTCTGTACAGAGAGGACCATTTTGTACGGGAAGGACAGGGCACACAATTTCAGCTCCTGTTCACATCAGACAGAAACACACTGAATGTATTGCATCATTTTGAGACATGGTTTATCCAACAGGCAGTGCATGGCAACAAACATTTTGCATATGTTCTCAAAATAAGCTCCAGTCCACACTTTTAACTGAACAAGATTCGAAATGATTTAAACTCAGAGCAGTGATAACGGCATTTGCAAACAATCAACTGGTTTATTCATTTGAGCCTGTTGAGAAATGAGTTTTTCTGAGGCTTTAATGTCACTGACCCCATCTGGAACAAGGTCAGAGCAAAACAACGGTTGTTCTTTTGTCTCGTCTTGTGCCTTTGATTTGACTTGGTTTGACTTTGTGGAGCAAACAATGCACTAAGCCATTTTAAAACGGATTATGTCTTCAACCTTACTCTCTCCAAGCTTAAACCTACATATTTATAATGTACAGACACTGAGTGGTATCCATCTTCTCATCTAACTCTCGGTAATAAGTGCATTTCCCAAAATTTCAAGCTATTTCTTTAGGATACACAAAAATACACACATACAAATTCCTCCCATTCGGGAGTGAGGAAATAGTGTACAAAATATATGAGTGGCCTGTTTACTTGCATTTTTTCATTCATTCCCCCCTCATCCAGCTGTATTTGACAGTAAGTGCACCATATGGACAGGGGTAAAAATAGCAGCACTCTCAGCTGAAGTCTTAATGGTCAGACCTGTGGCTAAAACTGATGCCTAAATGTGTTCCTCTCTTGCCGCTGTTCACATCAGCTCTTGACAGCACTTCTTAGAGATAATCATAGTCGGCAATCAGATGGTGAGGCGTTAATGATCCGTTGCCCTGTTTGGTGTACAAATGGAGACATTTTTAGGAGGCAGCGACAAACAGGGAAGGAGCCCCTGCTGGAAAGACGGAATGAAATTAGTGCCTTCTGATGAATGCATTACCAAACCAGCAAACTCAATTTTGTCACTTTTCAAATGTTTTCCCTATAAAATCCTCTCTTTGACAACTCCTCATCACAAAATGTTAAGGTTGCAAAAGCCGAAAGCTGTATTATTGATTTAACATTTCCAGGTTCAGAACCACCACAATTTGTAATAATTTAGATGTTTTTGTGGGATATAGATTTATTGGTTTTCTGAAGCCCCACCATTGCTCCTCCACCCGCTCAATTTGCTTTGTTCTACTGAAGTGCACCTTCTCGCTTGACTTTGCAAAAATTGCAGTTTTTACTTAACACAACGCTTAATTGCAAGCACATGCTTGAGTGGTCACGGTGTCCATCAGAGTCAAAATGAGCCACAGCAGTGCAGCATAGATTATTCTAGAATCAGCAGCCGTGGTGCCAGGCTCCCACTCTAAGCCCCCTGGTTGCAAACCAGAGCCGAGTCCATCTCTTGGGCACCGGCACCAGATGGCAGAGCCAGTAACAGAGCTGGGGGACAAAAATGGCAAAGAGGAATGAGGAATAGAGAAGAAATGAGAGGGAAAAAAGCGAGGATGGAAAGCACTTGGGTTGGGTGTGATCATTAGATTTCTAAACTCAGACAGATTTGCATAGCCTAGGGTTGGCAGTGGCCCACTTTCCCCTCGCTGTCTTTCTGAAAGACTGCCAGTGCATTCCATTATTTGTGTCAAGGCGGGTTCTGTGATGAAGAAAATAACAGCGCTGGCACATAGTCAGAGTTTACAGTCCCCCCCCATCCTGGTGCTCACTTTGACTGGCTGGTTCCTGAATGCAGCCCAGATATCTGCTGAGGAGGGAGAGAGGCAGAAAACGAGAAATACAGCGGGTGAGAGAAAGTAAGCGAGCTGAGGGGAGAGAATGTGTTGGAGAATGAAAGAGATGGAGAGATCAGTGAAGGACACATATATTCTACAGGCAGAGCTGGAGGCCTGGCTGGCTTTGAAGACTGAGGGAACCGGCTGGAGTCCAGCTCCCACTGTTTAGATGGCTGCCAGACATTACCTTGCTATGTAGCGCTTGTGCTAATGGAATAGCGAGGACACACATACATGTATGCACACGAGAGATGCAGAGAGATGATAAGTTCCACACAGTAAGGAATTAAACAGATTAGAAATCATGTCCATAAATGTATGAACATGTACTAGGTTTTGATGTCTGCATGCCATGACAAATTAGCTTAAATAAATAAGCATTTACAAATGTTTTAATAAAATGTGTTGCAAAGCAGAAAAAATATATATTTTTCTGTTCACTGTTTATTTGATTAGATGTGATTTTAGTGAGTTTATTGTATGCATCCTTATTCACACCTTACACTAGGAGTAATAGCAGTGGCAGGCCATGTGTTTTATACCTGGGCCTTCAGTGCTGTCCTACTACAGTTGAACTATCTCCTAATAACCTCATTATGACACCACAGCTCCAGGTTATTAGGGGTGTAACAATACACGTATTCGTATTGAACCGTTCAATACGAGGCTTACGAACCGAACAATACGTTTGCATAATACTAGTGCATTTGTTTTCTCGATGGAGCCACTGCGCTCAACCTGGTAACCCACCCAACGTAACAGGCAACGTGCTGCCTGACACGCCCACCATGGAAGAACATTGTACTCTGGGGAGGCACGTGTGTTCTGGGAGGTGCGCTACGCTAAACTAGCTTATCAGGAAAACCAACAGCAGCACACACGCTACAAACTCTCCCCGCAGCGGAGAAACAGGGCAAAAGCAATCGCCACACAATCCCCATTTCTCCAGACCATAATTCTTGCTTTGTAAAAGAAAACAAAATCCCAAAAAGAGAATCAAATGTCCGACCCTAACCCCTACAGGTTATTATTTGTTTCGTGTAAAAATGAAGCTCAACACCTACAAATACACTAACTGCAGAGTGCAGATACATGAATACATGCATGATGGGACGCTTCGTCATTAACGGACAATGCATATAGTCAAAATAAATGTAGTTAACACAATGACAAGAACAAACTCACAAGAACCAGTCACATATATTTATATGACAACAAAGCATGACACATCAATCCAGCAACACTGCAGCGCTAAAACACGCATTCCACCACACACTGAAGAGCACGAGCCATTCAAATATTATTCACATCAGAAGGAACAATATTAACCATATCATAAAAATGACACCATAGACACCATAGACACATGAACACAGTAGTAACGCTACTGCAGATGTAAAACAAAAGCACTTCACTTACCAAAGCTGCTGTTCTCTTAAAGACAAAGTCCATCCTCCTTTCTTTGATTACAAAGAGTTCAATGACGCGAATGTACAGAACATCGGTGCGGTTCAGTTCCAGCCAGAGGTCCTCCTACGAACGTGTTGAGTTGAGTTGTAGATCCACTCGGGTCTCAGCAAAAGTTTTCAAAAGCACCGTGTACTGGCAAGTTCAAAATAACCCAGAAACATATTTACTGTGCATGTACTTGTATGTGGCATACCTGTTATTGAAGGTTTAAAGTTAAAAAGTTTTTTTAAAGTTAGGATTTTTTATTTTTATATACATATACGAAATTTGACTTCTGCATTTAACCAATCCCTAGCTTATAGGGAGCAGTGGGCTGCTGAGAAGCGCCCGGGGAGCAGTTAGGGTTTCAGTGTCTTGCTCAGGGACACTTCGGCATAGGACATGTAGCAGCCAAGGATCGAACTGCCGACCTTGCGGTTACCGGACAACCCTCTCTACCCATTGAGGCTGTCCACATAAACTAACTCTGCAGGCCTATTATAGGTATAAAATGACACAGTACAGTAGCATAAAGTCCTCCTAATGTATATTTTAAAGTTTACATATATACTAAAAAGTGGGCCAATTTAGTTGTAACAAATGTTTGACTAGTCCACTTACCCGTATACAGTATATTTACACAAGTACACGTATCCACTGAAGTGTGCTTAATTCAATTCAATTCAATTTATTTAGTATAGCCCAAAATCACAAATTTGCCTCAGAGGGCTTTACAATAACTAAATAGTGTATACGTGGGATTTATTTTTTCTCTCTGGGGTTTGTGTGTGTTTCTGTGTACTGCATTTACACATGACTGACATGTCTGATGTCAGGTTTTTGTTCTTGTGCCCATCATTTTAATATGTATGATGATCTTCTTATTTACTGAAGGCAAAAGCCCCTCCTCATTAGCGCCAGCACATCTCAGGCTGTATTCTTCTTACAGCGTGAATTGTTATTCATGGCCAAGGTGTTTTCACTGTCTCTGCATATTTTTTGAGATTTGAATAACCATTCCCCTGTGGCTCAGAATCTGCTGATAAGCCAGCGTGTCCTGATTGACACAGGAGACCATGAGAGGAGCCATTCATCATCTCCTCTGAATAAACGCTGGCTCTTTCATCCCAATGTATGCTTTATAATGGATCATTTCAATCCGGTTTGAAAAAAAAAAAGTACTATATAAACCGTCAACATGTGCCTGACAATGCCTGATCACAGTCCCACGTCTTCAATCCACACAAGGAGGGTATGGAGGCTGACAAGAATTTAAAAAATATGAAATAATGATTGCTTTTTAGGTTCACAAAAGAGCTCATTCTACTATAAAATTGCTGGTGGCAATACAAATTGAAGAAGGGAAAATGTTTCTTTCTTTCAGAGAAGTAACTTCAGTTGACAAGTTTGAGAAAGCGTCTTTAGAAGAGCGATGAGATGCAGCACATGAATGACAATGTTGTGAGTGCAATGCACTGGATGCTTTTTTAATCGTTTTTGTCACTTTTGTATTCAGAGGCGCACATCAAGCTGTCACTTAACAAGGATCTTGTTGGAAATCATTGCTGTTGTGGCTTTTCCTCTAAGAGGGTGGATAGACCCAGACTTCCTAAATCTGGCATTATCTTGTCAAAATGAAGATTAGCAGATAATGTGCATAAGCCTGGCCTGTTTTCTCTTAACGTTTTTGCCAATGCTAAACGCAAACCAAACATAGAATTAATTATTGGAAAGAGGGAAGATAGTATCAAAGTTGTACAAGTTACTTAACACATTTTAACCACACTGAAGTACCGTTTTAGGGTTCAGGGGTGAGTACAAGGTTCACCGAGCCAGTTCCATGTATAAAAAAAACTATTCAAATGCAGAAATCTGTCCTTTTCCCTCAAAGTGCTGTGATTAAACTCGTACTTGAGCAGAGAATAAATACAAAATATAGATCTCTTCTCTGATCGGGGTCCATTTGTAGCCAAAGTCAATGTGTAAAGAAGAAATGTGTTGGAAGGTTGGGACGTTTTGTTATTGTTTAAAGAAGTCTTACATTTTGGGAAATACATCTATTCTTTTTCTTGCAGAGTTGGATAAGAAGATAAAAAATTACCACTGTTATGTATCTGTGTTAAACATGAAGCTACAGCCAGCAGCCAGTTAGCTTAGCTTAGCATAAAGACTAGAAATATTTGGAGACAGCTTGCCTGGTTAAAAAAGAATCTGCCTAGCAACAGCTTTAAATCTCACACTGGTTGGCATTTTGTTTTTTGTGCACAGAGCCAGGCTAGCTGTTCCCCCCCAATTTACAGAGTTTATGCTAAGCTAAGCTGCATACCATAGCTTTGCATTTAACGTTCAGAGACAAGAGTGGTATCTATCTTCTCATCTAACTCTCGGCAAGATGGTGAATACACGTATTTCCTCAAATGTCTAACTAGTCCTGCAAAGACAATGTGTCTGTGTTTGACTGTATGTTCTGTGTACCAACCATTTTATTAAATCTAAAGAAAATATGAAGTATGTGTAATTTCAAACGGCATTTCGGAGGGAAGTGGAGTCCAGCAATCAGTTATAAAAGGGTCTGAGTTGATTGGTATACTGCGTTTCTGATTTTACTGAAATGTTTAGCACAGAGGCTGGAGATTGCAGAAATGACATATAATAGTGGTTTGATGAAGAGGGCATCAATAGTTCAGAATCAGAACCGTTTATTGCCAAGGAAGTTTGCACCAACAAGGAATTTGACGTGGCGGGTGGTGCGTAACATTTAACAATAAACAAAACATTTAACAATCAACAACAGTCAAAGTTGTTTTCACTTCCTCCTTAACACCAGTATTTCCCCTTGTATTTACAGCCTAATGCTGACTCTTACAGATGAGTGTCTGTCATCTGTCAGCAGGGGAATTATTGTTTAATGTACTACCATTTATACCCGTTTCCTGTATCTATTTAGCAAGTTCATGGTGGTTGTAGAGTTTCCTGAAACATTTTAGCACACTGTCGGTAATCCCCATCTAAATGCTGAGGTTGGATTGAGCACAGAGTTACTTTAGAAACTGCTTAGATTGGAAAACATGCAGTAGGCTTGTCCTTTATATCTGTGGCAGTTCAATCCTAAAATCCATGAGAGAGGCGCACACCCATTTAAACGCCCTTAAATGATGATTGATGAGGCATCCTCACAATGAGCATAGCCTCTTCCACTGCTTTGGAAACAATCTGTTATACCCAAAACACCAAAAGCCAGGCCACTTTGTTGTATTAGGCCCCCTAATTTTCTTGCATCAGGGGAATGGGAGCCATTAGCCATTTAAGTGACAGGAGAGAGCTTCGAAGGGCAAGTTGTCCAGAGATGGAGAGTACTATTTCTAACTGGAGGTCAGAGGGCTGCTAGTTTGTTGTACCCCTCAGGGGAGCTCACACAGCACACTCATGCTCCCCGTTAACGATATCTCTGGAGAACATATGTTCAGGAGAAAATATCAGGATAAAGAAAATAGAAAGTTAGGCTAGCAAGGGGGTAAAGTTGTTTACTTTTCAGTTCACTGAATCTATTACAGAAAGTATTACAACCTATGACTTCTGGTTTGTCTCATCATATTTAGTTATAGATAGATAGATAGATAGATAGATAGATAGATAGATAGATAGATAGATAGATAGATAGAGAGAGACTTTATTCATCCCCAGGGGGAAATTTGTAAAATAGATACATCTATTTTAATTAATTTAATTTTATAGACGACTGAGTAGCTGTTGAGATTTGTCAGCACAATCTACGCATCATCTTAGTGTGTAGATCTGCATCGCATTGATTTGATTTTTCTCGGCAGAAGACTTGGTACCAGAAGAATTTCTGTTTCAACTCTTTTGTTCTATTTTTGTCATTACATTCCAATTTGAATGAACCATTCAACATGTACAACCACTTTTTTTGTGTGATTAATCCAAAGACTATAAGAAGTTGACGTAGTTTCCGTGATTTCACATCTTGGTTTGTGGACTGTGGTTTTGAAGCCTCGGGTTCAGCTTTTGGCCATTGCCATCTTGTTTTTTGTTCGTCGCCATCTTAGTAAATATGCTAGCAGAAGTGATACGAGACGACAGAGCTAAGTACAATAGAACACTTAATAAGACATTTTTAGGCGACTAAAGTATTTCAATGACCTTTCATGAATTAAAAAAACATTGTATAAACACCAACAACTTTGTTTTATGCATGGGTTATTGAAAACATACAAACATCTGAAATATTTAATAAGTGAGACCAAATAAATGTATTCAGGAAGTAACAGGCTAAAAACATGCAGTCAAAAAAACCAGAATGTACACAAGCCTTTCATTATAGATTCCATGTTACATGTAGATGACAGTCATCAGAACAATATGAACATTAAGGCTCTCTCTTGTGGCTCAAAGGTGTACTGCATATATACATGTTCAATAAAAGACAATGGAAGACATTTAGCAAATTTATTTGGGTACCCAATTAAAATCTCTTGTGACCCACCTGTGGGTGCCGACCTTGTCTTTGGGATTTACTGAACGAAACAATGTCCCCAGAGAACTTTATTTCAATGAGAACAAAGTGCAAATGGGTCGCAGTATTGATCATGTTGTGATCACCTACTGCATATTATTCATTATTTCTGTTCATGGTACATACCTTTCATGTTCTACATATGTATACAAACATTAGTATTCTATGTAGAATGAAGCATTCAGACACATATAATGTGTTTTTAACTCTGTATCAGCTCGCAATATAAATTAAAAAGTGAATGTCTAAATGCGTAAACATAATGAAACAGGTAACGCATTTCATTTGGCTAATTGCTAACTATCAAAAATAAAATAATCTGTCAGAAAAATGGTTAAAACTATGTGTATAAACTGTTAAAGTTTTCTTATTCTTACAAATAGTTGAACCAGTTAAAACAGCAAATGTCTAGATTGTTTAAAAATTGTTAAAACTGCTCATATTTTTCTTTGACTTATGCAAACTTTCAAATATTTTTTTACAATTGAAACAGCGAATGCGTTTTATAAGGATATATGCTAACTATCAAAAATTATTCATTTCTAAACTATAAAAAAAAAAAAAACGTTTTCATTGAGCCGCTGATGTTCTGAGCACAGAGCATAAAGTTACCATACACAGTGTACGTACCGCTGCATTTCATACTTTCACAAATCATAGAAATGACCTTGTTTCAGAAATTGCAGTGCATCATAAAGTGGCAATATGCTTGTGTGTCCAGTTTTGATTTGGCGATGAGCTTGTTTTTCTGTATTTCTTCATGACTAAATGAAAGAGATGTTTACACTACAAACCGCCCTCCGTGTGCATTTCTCGTCTCGTGTCGATATTACATTTCAAGCATTGAGCGTGAGTTGTTAAGGTACAGGAAAACGAGATACAAGGAATGTGAATTATTGATTGAGACAAATGGCAATTTGCTGAAGAACATTTCTGTAAATAGGAGATGAAATCAACAATGGAGATGAATTATGATTCGGGACACAGCGTAGAAGTGAATTGATTGTCAGGTTAGTATTTTCATCCCCGTCTCTGGTGTAATAAATGTTCCACTCTGGACTGGTATTGATGCTCCTCAGCAGATGTACAGTAGGTGAAAATAAGAGAGAGAAATAGAAATTAGAAAATATAGACAGAGAATACAGAAGCAGAGAGCGAAAGATCTTCACATGGAGGAGGAATTACCAGAAAACAGATGAAGACAGATAGAAAACAGAAAGAGAGAGAAGATCAAATGCCCCTGCATCCACCAGAAAAGGTATTGACTTCAGCAGCGTGAAAACTTAAACCCTTTAAAGGATTTTTTTTTTTTTCATCAATGCAACTAACACAGAGTGACCTGACTTATCAGACAAGAGCCCACGGAGCCCTTTGCCCTCACATTACAGATTTCCTACAGAGACGAACGGGAAACTCGATCCTTTGTTTCTGCTCTCTCCAGGCCTACAAATCTTGTTCTGATTACTGGATGCGTGTGGGGACTCCGGATTATTGGTATATTGTATTTCCCTTTTCCAGAGTTGCATTTGGTTGAACATAGTCACAGCAGAACACAGTAGGAAGTTGGGTAATGATTCAAGAAAGAAATGAGAAAAAAAAATACACAATGTTTCCATAGTGTACACATTCTGGATTTTGGAAGAAAATCAAAAGACTATTTTGACACTCAAACCAATCATTTAATTAATCTAGAAGTCAAGGATTTAATATTATACTCTAAAAACAAATACCAGAAAGTTCAGACTGTCAATTATTCTTTTATTGGGGAAATTTCACATCTATAAATCCAAGCTCTCAGGTCTTGCCCATCGGGATTGAATTTAGAAAAAACTTTTGAGTCCTATCCAAATTTTGAACAATACAAAATGTTTTTTGAAAACATCAGGTTTTATTGCCTACCTTTTCTATAAAGTTATTGTTTATATTATTGTTATAATAATACTATATCATAACATGTTGAATGCATGAGCATAGTGGCAATTGGGTTATGTCTGTTATGGTATCATTATTTTAGTAAGATGCCTAATGTTCTCTGTTTTGTCCTGTAAATGCTGATTTCTACAATAAAGAAAAAAAGTTCTCCTCACCAGTCAGCCACTACAACTCTACTTAATTAACAACTGGACCTGTCAAAGTCAGGAGCTACCCTGGACCCCCATTTAAAACTGCAATAACTTTTTATCACCACCAGCAAGATCATGCAATCGGTCGCGAGTGTGTGTGAGTGACTGTGCAGCTCTGTGTCTGTCCACGTTTACTTCGATTCTGCTGCAGCAAACTGCATCATATTTTGGTTGGCCAGTTCTGGCTGCATGCTCAAGGACCTCTCTGTGTTGCGGTGACTCATACAGACCTGGCAGCGATCTGCTCTCTACTGAGAACACTATTCTGTTTGGGTTTTTTGGGTCACTTTGGCTGGAGAATGAGCTGCGAACACAGCACGGACATAACTTCACCTTTTAGGTTGAAATGTTGAACTTATTATTAAAGATTTGCATATTTACCATTGTGACAACCCTCTTTCACTCATGCACCCACCTAAACTGCTGAATTTATTGATTCCACATGCCAATCTGAGTTCAGGTTTCCCTCTTATATTGCTCAGTTAATTCATAATTTGTTAATTGGCTTGGCTGTGCACCTCCCTCTTTGGTCATGGCAGTACAGTCCGGTTTGTGACAGCCCTCCATCAGACACATAAGCAACATTAGCATTCATTTGGATTTGCGTTTATGGCTATCTGGCAAATATAGGTCCAACATTTACTCTCCTTTTAGCGCAGTTTGAATCTACACCAACTCCTAAAGAGAAATATCTGGCTTTTTAGCAGATAAATACTCCACTATGTTCACCAGCTAGTTGCTCACTGGTTCTGGCTGCTGGCCAGATAGTGCATGTTGGTTTGTAGAAGTAAAAGTAGCCTGTTGCTGAGGCCGAAAAGGAGGCTCTGAGAGTGAACCAGAACAGTAAAGTTGTGGCCCCAAAAAATTGAAACAATGAGCCGAAAGACGCTATAAAGCTGTTTAACTACAGCAGGGGTGGCCAACCAGTCAAAGACCAAGAGCCACATTTTTTACTGTGTTACCGCAAAGAGCCACATCATACACATGGGCACACATGAACATCACCCTATCCCTTCCTCACACACACACATACCTTTGCTCAGCCAGATTTATTGTAAATGTCACACACCAATATGATAATGACAGAAATTGACTCCTAAGACCACAGGCCAGTCATTTTCAACAATGAACATTGTGTGCACTGTCTCACACAGACAAACTCTCAGTTCAACCAAGTCCACAAACAAAAATATAATAATTTACAATAGTGTTTTTCTTTTACTATGCATGTTACTTAGTGGGACTTCTGGCATTCCTTGCCTTGAACAATCCTCTTCAAATCTGGCTTGTATTCCGTTGTTGCCACTCGAAGCAATTCTTTCACATGGGTGTCAGTCAGAACAGATCGATGCTTTGATTTCACGTGTTTCAGGGTAGAAAACACAGACTCGCAGACGTATGTTGACCCAAACATTGACAGTATCTTAAGCGCAGCCCGTTTGACATTGGGGTATTTTTTCATTGGCACACTTTTCCAGAACTCAATGGTCCCTTCCCTTAAAGCAGGTTTGAGTTGGTCCTCCTCACAAAGATCGATCATCTCCAACTCAGCCGCATCCTCATCTGTGACTAGCGGGGCTTTCAAACAGTCCGTCTCTGCGTTAAATGGGTCGACGAGGAACGTAATCTGTGGCCGCACATGCGCGTTTGACTAAAATACCGTATTTAACTCAAGCGAAGCGAACACGCACATTAAAAAAACACAAATACAAACTTCGATATGAACGTAAGAGCCGCATGAAACCGGGCAAAGAGCCGCATGCGGCTCGGGAGCCGCGGGTTGGCCACCCCTGAACTACAGAGTCGGGCGATCTCTCACTACGGGGGACACCTTCCACATACGTGATCAATTCATCATATAAAAATATTTACATTTAAGATGCAAATGTGTTTATCCTTTAATACAAGATGAAATGAAAGCTGTCATTACACTGTGACACAAACATTACAAACACCATCAAGGAAAATCAATCTTTGAATCCAGTCACTTGTGTTTCAATTCACATACACTGTCAGTCCTTGTGTCAGTAACTACTGAATCATTTCCTAATAGAACGATATATGCAGGTCAATAAGCCAAACAATGAGACATGTCCTCATTCCATCCTCTCCCTCACCTCTCACTTCCCTCTCTATAAGATTAGCGACTCCTTCTTTGACTCTCTGCCTCCAATCCGTCCGTCAGTATCTTTGTGTCTTACTCTGTCTATTTGCTTTATGATTATAGAGTACAAGGCATGGGATAGAAGGAATCAAGGGGATAAGGGGAGAAGAGAATGAGCCCATTCTGAAGAGCTGACATGACGGCCATTATTGTTGCATGATGGCCAATTATAACCTCTATTCCCCCATTTGTTTTGGCGCAGTAGACAGGATTTCAAAGTGTAAACGAAGTGCTGCCTCTTTAATGACAGTTTACAGTGAGTGTTTCTTTTTCTCACAAAGGCTGCCGCCACATAAAGCCAAAAGCGTCAAATCAGCACAGCAGCTTTCAGCCCAAGGCAGTCGGCCACTACATGCTATAAATGAGTTTCATTGTCGTGGTGGAGCTGCCTCAATGACAGTTTAAAGTGAAAGTTGGAGAAAAAAGGAAGTGAAACTAGAGTAAAGTCATTTGACATCACTGTAACAGTATGGTTTGGAAGTTATACTAGAAAACAGTCTGATCAACAACAGTCTTTGGCTTTTGTTTTGACAGTTTGAGCATATTTTTAGATTGAAATGTCATTATATGCTGCTAAGCCTGGCAGCCAAATTATATAAGTCTTTCACATTAGAGAGAAGTTCCTTCTTTCTGGTCCAACGTTGCCTTCAGTATGTCAGGCCAAAATATCCCAGAGCATGGTGAACCCGAATCTTTCCACAGCGAGATCTTGAGATTTAAATACAAGATATCATCAAGGGACAAAAGCCTCCAAACGGTAACCCACTTTTACCTTTTTGCACAGGAGGCTCAGCTTTGAGTCACAGAGAGAGCTGCAGACGCTGATGGTCTAATGGTACATTCATATTCTGCAACTAACGCACTGCATGAAAACGATTGGTATCGGAATGGGGGCTGAATCTTTGTCTTCATTTTCAAAAAAAGAAAACCTTCCCAGCAATAATTATGTTTTTTGTTGGACCCTCCCCTTCAATATCCCTCCCCAATAAATCCTAATTGTATATCAATGGAAAACATAGACTGTAGTTAGGCACATTGATTTAAGCTAAATGGGAACGTCGGCATGCTAACATGCTTACAATGACCATGCTGAAATGCTGATATTTAGCAAGTAGAGGTGTGTATCTTTCCCTCTTAAGAGGATCCAATATATATATCTATGTATTGATTCAATCCAGTTTGATAAAGCACTACTTAGATGCGATCAGATTCAGCTCTGATCCGAGTTTAACCTAAAGTATTCTCATGACGTGTCAATAGGGCTCACTGGCTATGGTTTAACATCAATGATAATTTAATTTTAAACAGTTTGGAATAATATTCATGGGAATTTGACATAGTGGCCAAACAGTAAAATTACAACCTCTGGGTCATGTGATGGCATCACAGTGGCGGGCCGTGTATTTCATACCTGGGCCTTCACTGCTGTCCTACTACAGTTGAACCACCTCCTAATAACCTCATTATGACGCCAGCATGACGCGACGCTTCGTCATTAACGGACAATGCATATAGTCAAACTCAATGTAATTAACACAATGACAAGAAGAAACTCACAAGAACCAGTCACATATATTTATATGACAACAAAGCAGGTAGAATAACATAAAACCCAAATAGCACGATTCAACAGGCCTCTGCACATTCCAGCAAACCTGCAGCGCTAAAACACGTATTCCACCACAAGCCATTCAAATATTATTCACATCAGAGGGAACAATATTAACCATATCATAAAAACGACACGATAGAAAATGAACACAGTAGTAACGCTACTGCAGATGTAAAACAAACACAGTTCACTTACAAAAGCTGCTGTTCACTTAAAGACAAAGTCCATCCTCCTTCCTTTGATTACAAAGAGTTCAATCCCGCGGTTGTACAGAACATTCGGTGCGGTTCAGTTCCAGCCAGAGGTCCTTCTCGATTCATGGACGCCAGTGATGACAGTCGAGCCTCCCCAGTTGTATATTTTTAATACGTTTCAATGCGTTTGAGGCTGAAAATGTCCGCTCGACAGAGGCAGCAGATATTGGGATTGTCATCGCCCAACATGTTAAAATGCTAAAAATGTAATGTCATCTAAAACCTTCTTCAAACTCTTTAAACTTTAACTCTTACTCCTACAAAGTTCTGCTAGCTAGTTTCACAACAGTCACGCTAGCCCACTGACCAATCAAGCTGCACATTAATGCTGACATACTTGTAGGCCAGCTAGAAGATACTAAAATAAAAAAAAGTTTATAAAAATCTGTGTCTGCATTTGAGTCTTTGCTGTATCCAGGAACCCTGACAACAGTACCCTGATGACCCATGGAAGAATGAAATCAAATATAATATTGGTGAGTTAAAAAGTTGAAAGAGCCTTCATACCGTCCCAAAAATGATAGCAAAAAAGAGTGTCATATTTTTCATTCAGTCTGCAGGCGATTTAGATAGAGTTCTGTGTTTGTGTGTGCAGACATACGTTATTGTGTATTTGTGTGAAGTGGGATGGAAGAAAATGAGGCATGCTGAGAGACACTGTAGTCAGCTTCTAACAGTCTGTGGAGGGCACCTTAATAACTCACAACACCGAAAATGCAAAATTGGAGTCGATGACAAAACCTGCTAAACATTTACAAATCCCCTTAATATCACAAATCAAAGCCTACATCAAATCACGAGGACTCCGTATCTCTAGTATTTGTGATTGCAGGAGTGGCATCATATAATATCACAATTGGCTTTCTCGTATTAATTGCCCTCCAGATGCGTACTGCCTACAGCCCAGGCTTCGACTCAAGGACAGCCACCTGGCGTCTGCAGTGTGCTGTGAAGAGGGCTGCCTGCTCATCACTGTTTGATCCTGCAAGCGCCAGCAAACCGGTGTTTTATCAGGACAGCTAATTATAGGCAGAGAGGGATGTGGAAAACGCATCCCGCCTCCAGAGGAACGCAGCGTGCCCACACATTCATTTGTGGGCACATGGCACAAGGCACTCGCGTGATTGATGAGTGCACGTGCATCCACACGGAGATGTCAGAATTTCTTCTGAGGTTCACCACCATCCATCAAGGGGACAGGACAGCAAAATGACATGGCTAATTGTGCTGCTATTGTTGGTCAGTGACAGAAACATTTCTCTGGCCCCAATTTGGGGCCCTTGAACTCCGTGGTCTTTGTTTGTATCCTCCCGTGACCCGGGATTTCTCTATTGTAAGGAGCTTTGTCGAGGTTAGGTCTTGTTTGAGGAGGTAGACATCTCGCTGGGCTTCGGTGGAAGTTGCTCTTGCATGCCGAGGTTACTCAAGTTCACCTGGTGCTGAGTTCACTTGTTGTGTTATTTGTTGTAAAAATGAGAAAGCTCAGTCAAAAAAAAAGCGCCTTTAGCTATGACCAACAGAAATGATGATTGTTTTGTTAATATTCATGATGGTAAAGTTCTGGGGCAAAAAGCTGTTTACCTAAATTAGAAAACTTTTGCTGGAGTTAACAGACAAATAACATTCTAATCATCAATAATTAATAACAGCCTAATGTTTGCTTGTTTTTTATTAGCTTTTTATCTAAAATTACAAAAGAAATTCAAATTAATAATATATTAACAAAAAGGGATGATAAACAAAAAAACTAAAGTTTTTTTTTAAACAAATCAGCACAGCCTAAAAAACAAATGTTTCAGTTTCCGGACAAAATGTCAGGGAAAGCGAGGCTGTGCTCTCATTGGAGTCCAACAAACAAATCCTTGGCATAATTAGAGATTTGGCAGCTGAATTATCAACCCCAAACTCTGAACATAAGTTCATCTAATCAGGAAAGTGTGTCGGCCTTCAAACACTCGAAGTCTCCAGGTTTGTTTTTTATTTGCCAATTACCCAGCGTAGGTTTGTGAGTCATGAGGTCTGTGCCGAGTTGAAATGCAAATAATCCTCTGTGTGTTTGTTTGTGTTTGTGTTCTGTTTTCTGCTTTATGTTCAGACACACAGCAGACGACGCTCTAGTCTCGGATGCCGACTTCGGGGCATGATTCATAAAACTGCTACTCCTACAGTAAAGCGTCCTCCACCTGCTTTGAGCACATTTCCCCATGATTCCTACGCGCCAATTTTCCAGCATGTTACAGAGCCCCTCCTTTAAGCACAGTCACGTAATATGAATTATTATAAGTAATTTTCATGGTCATGACCGAGCCGTGTGAGAGGAACTTGGCTCTTCTTTGCAGCAGAAGCCCCTCCGTAGTGTGCAGGAGATGGAAACGTTGATGTGTGCAATTCATCTTCATGTCAGAGGTGTGTGTGTGCGTCTGTCTGTCTGTCGGCTTCTCTGTGTCTATGCGCATATGTGTGTTGTGATCTGTGAGAGTGTGAATGTGGGTGTTGTATTTTATTGATAGATGTTCTGACAGCCAGTCGTCTTCCGCCCTGTCTGAGGAAGAAGAGGCAGCCTGTTCTGATTTGTGAAGTGCTCAGAAGCTGCAGATGTCAAACAGCGGAGCAGTGAGCGGTTTGTGAATCTCGCTCCTTCTTCTTCTTCTTCTCTTTGTCCCTTCTCCATTGAATGGATTAGCATGCACACATTAAGATAGGTCCACTTGAGCTAATTTTGTATTTCTGTGCCCAAAGAAAATACTGAATGACTGACTTCAAAGGGGCCAAATGTTCTTCAGAAAAATTTAATTTAAATTCAGCTGAAGCTGACAGAGCCTTAACATCTCATTCATTGAACCCCCAAAGAGATGAAACTAAGTTCATACAGTAAGATAATACAAGGAAGCAAAATGGTACATTTTTGGTTCTGTTAAAACAAACTCAGGTCTGTTTGCCCAGTTAGCCTGATTAATTTGGGCTGATGGGAATCGAACCCTAGTGCTCAACAAGCAGAAGTAATGGTCAGTATGTATATAACCTAGTTATGTATGCACGTGGATGGAAGTAATACGCCCTGGATCATCACTGTACAAGTCTGTACGTGTCCCTTTTATCCTGCCATGTGGTTGATCTGCAATCTAATAATACGACGGGCCTGGCGGGCCGTGCAGTTTACACCTGGGCCTTCTGTGCTGTCCGACGGCATATGTTTCCGGTGGACTGCGCTCACGTTACAGACAACGAGCTGTGTGACCTTTTGAACACGGAACAATAACAAAAAACAGCTGAGGTCCGCATGTGTGTTCAGGGAGGCTAAGCTAAACTAGCTTAGTGGGGAAACAACAGCAGTTAACTGTTCCCTACTGATTCAAACAGAGAATCATCATAATTAATTAATGCCAACAATTATTTTATTGTGCGTTAACACAATTTTTTTAGTTATTATTAAGCGGACATTTTTAACAAAAAAAACGGGCAGCGAGCGGTGAACAGTGTGTTTGTGGCGTCTTCCATCTCTTCACCTACATTCCCCTGTGTCCTAATACCACACATATTATGGTAATCAGCCTTGCATATGTGTCTGACCAAAATACCTAAAAAAGAAATGATTCATTTACATTTTTCTTTTTTTTTTTGTGTGTTTTTGTTTGGATTATGTATAATAAGCATATCATTTATTTATCGCTACTGAGAATTTAGATAGGTTTGCAGTTTTCAAGAAGTATATTTCAAATTGCATCTATTACACACATGAAGATAAAGTTGTGAACGCAGGCTGAATATCTATTATTAGAATCATTATAATGGTATTATAACTGCTACTGTGTAAAGGGAATACTACTGTTAAAAAGCACCTTATTTGTTTCAAGTGTTTGCAAACCAAATGTTATTGCACTTTTGTTCATATAGCAGTACTTTTAAAATAAAAGTGTGCAATACACTACTTTTTAATTCATTATTGAATTTTGCCCATAACAATACGATTAATCACAGAAAAATCATGCGATTAATCGTGATTAAAAAATGTAATCGTTGCCCAACTCTACTGATAATACTTTACACTAATAATACGTTTTTCTTCGTGAGCTCTTGGAGACCCCACAGATCACAAATGCACACATCAGAAGCATTAGAGTGCTGCATAAACTACTGTCAGAATTAGATTTCCCTGAAATCAGTGTGAGGAACCGGACCAGAACTAAAATGCAGCACATTTCATTTGTTTTCCTTTGCTCTGGACCAAATGAACACAACTACAGGTAAGAAAGCACCCTGAAGGGTTTAGTTTGAACATTCTGCCCCAAGGACGAGATGAATCCCAGTGACTCCATCCAGCGTCCTGCTAACTACTCAGGATCGTCATGGTTTTGAAAACATGTGGTCCAAGAAACAGAGATGAAAAGGATTTTAAAAGCTAACAACGTGATCAGGCCGGTGAAATCCACTTCATTCACTGGACATCGGCATCGCTTCCAGCTCCTGCACCGACAACAAGACCAGCTTAATCCTTCTTCTGACAACCACACACAGATAGATAAACAGGAGGGGAACCTTGTGAACTGATCTGAGAACACAAACAGCCCAGCTGGTCCAAACATGGCTGATTCATACATTACAGTAAGGGAAGACACACTGAATAGGGTAAACATATAACTAATAGATTAGTTTAACTTGTTTTATTACAAGTTTCTGTCACTCCATGAATCAGAAAATATAGCAATACAACTCCATTCTCACTATGATTTTAGGAACAAAATGTTCTGTAAATCAAACTATGAATGATGACAATGAAAACCTTCAGAATCTAGAGAGGAATGAAAGTGTAACGTTTGGTGTATGGAAGAGCTACTGAAGTGGAGATTTCTGGATCAGAGTCTGAGAAAAAACTCTTTTAGAGAAAATGGCCTTTAAAGATATGTTTACTAAAATTACATACAATTTGCAATAATAGATATCGTCACCATGAAACACATCACGGACAATTGGAAGACAATTATTTTTTGTATTACAAGTTTTCTGAAATCTTAAATATGCAAATGAGGCATTATCTAATGGTAACTTTTGGTGAATTTAGGAGAACTCTACAGACGCAAATACACAAAGTAGTAAAATAAACATCTGCATGATTATTGAGGATGTTTTCTTTCCACTAGTCAGAAAGACGACGTAATGGAAACAAAATAGCCCAAAATCTCGAAACTGAGCATGAAAAACAATGTCTGGCCTGTAGCGAGTTGCCTTCAGCTCTGCGTTCTAAAGCTGCAAGTATATTTGATTAAAACAAACCAAAGTTTTGATGTCATTAGCCTTCCTGATATCCTGCACACTGCATTTATATAATCACTGAGGCCCTCTTGCATACTGTTTAAGTATATCTAAATCAGTCAAATTGATTTAGATGCTTAATTACTTTGTTTCAGTAACAGTCATGGGGGTAGCTGAGTGTGTAGGAGCACTAGCATCCCGTCTGAAACCGTAAGTATGAATGTAAGAACCGAGGTGAAGAGATGTCTATATGAATTTGACCTCATGCTCATAGTTTCCAAAAATGATTATTTATGATGTCTGCAGCACTCAGCCCGTCTTTACTAAACCTGTAAATAATTCCAGCCAAGGTTTGGTTTCTCTTTAAAGCATTACACCTTTAACAGATATCAATTTCTGTCCGGAATATATTGAATATCTCAAAAAGACATTGAGCGCTGAGAGCACAGAGGAGCAGTATTTGAGTTTGAGGTATTTAGAGTCAAGGTGTTTGGGGATATAAATGCATAAAGAAATCACTAATTCAAATCTCAGTGTAACGATTGCCAGTAGTCACGAATAAGTCTCTCTTGCTCGTGGCTTTCTCTGCATACATAGAATATTATTATATCTTTGCCCTTTTGCTTTGTTGATTAATTTGTAATGAGCTGCTGTAATGTGGACATACAAACACAGATAACCTGAGTTAACTGGATGGTTTGATGTCTGGAATGCAAACATGGGAAAATGGATTTCTGTGGTTGACAGTTTCCTTCGGGGGGGATTGGTACTTCGAGAAGATAAACTCCTCAGAGAGTCAGAGGTGGTGATTAAGATACAAAGGGATTGTTTTAAGATCGTAGTTGATACATGTTCAGTTGGAGAAGTGTGCTTCATGCTTCTGAAATAAACTCCAGATAAAACACTTTGGATTGAAATCAGTCTCAAAATGGTCCTAATATGTATTATGTGATCTACAAAGGAAATATATGATTTGCAAATGTATAGGATTTGTGTGTAATTTTGAGTACTATGTGTAAATGCACAAGTCACAACCTGAATGAATATTCATATTTTACGTACAGACTTTTAACTTCATTGTCACAGATCTGAAGTGAGATGTCTAAATGTATAAAAATATTCGCGACATTCTTTTGTATTAATTTACAGATTGTTAAATGTGTGCGAACAGATCGCCTGATGCGCACAGACTTCTGTTTTCCCAACAGAAGAACAAGTCCACCACCTCGCAGTAGCTCACTTAAACCATATACATTCGGCTACTTTATGAATAATAAAGTTGGTAAATGTAGGTATTCTAATTAAGGGGTGACAAGCCAGTCTGTGTATTTAAAAAAAAAAAAATGTCACTGAAAGCGAAGATGTCCCAGTTTTCCAGCAGCACTTAAACGCAGTGTGCATTTGTGGCTCCACACACACACGCATCATGGTAGGTTGTTTGCTTTTTCTGCATCATGGTTTGTGCTCTATTAAGAATTCAGATGCGTCTTTTGCAGCACACACGTATTCCACCAAACTGTAAAGGCGTATAAAGCCCTGATAGTCTTGTGTCCCTTTTCTAGCTCTTTATTCTGCTGTGGTTACATTTGCTTCCAAAATCCACCCAAAAGCAGAGTAAGCAGAGAAAGCCTTTCATCAGCACAGCTGGTGGCCAAATATCCTGTGAAATGTTATTTAATATTCTCTCCCGCTCTGTTGCTGAAGAGATGCCACCTCATTTCCTTTGTGTGGCTGTGTAGCTTGCTGCAGGAAGTCAGGCTGCCTGTGCTTACCTTGAAGGCTCCTGCTGCTTGTCACCTGCTACTCTGATGTTGGGTTTTAAAGACTCTCTTTATTTGCATATGATCCCTCCGTTTGGCAACCGGCATGTTAAAATATTTGAAATGACTGTTAACTATTTCTCCTTGTGTTAAAGCAGTGTACATGAGGCTGCAATAGAAGATTTTGCATTTAAAGAGAATGGAGAAAGTCTTGTTTTAGTCTTTCCTCTATCATGTTAAAAGACATCAAGTGCAGATTTAAGTACATTTTTTACAAAATGATTGTTTTAAAGTAACAGTGTGTAGCATTCAGGGGGATCTTTTGGCAGAATATATAATATTAAAAAGTTTATTTTAATGTATAATCACCTGAAAATGACCTTGAAATGAGCCATTCATGTCTACACGCGGAGCGGGTCTTTTTCATGGAGAGACTGGTTTCTACAGTAGCCCAGAACGGACCAAGCACACATTGGCTCTAGACGGGGACATTTGTGTTTTTGCGTCGGCCACCGTACTTCTCCTACACACTTGGCACACGGGAGAAGTTTGAGTTGGTTGCAATCTGCAACCTCATCACTAGATGACAACGAAACCCAAACATTGCACCTTTCATACAAGTAGGCTGGAAACATGATCAAATCAGCCAGATACAGATTAACCAACTTTAGCTTAATTAGCTCGCTAGCTACAGCTGAAAAGAAATCTACCATCAAAAGTTGTAATTTCTGTTGGCAGGGTCAGGCTGCTTTTGTCTACCTCTGTCTGAAATCGACTGTCGAAATTACCATTGTACACTGCATTATGTATCACGTGAGAATGGAAAGCTTGATATGCCTTGCAACAGTAATCTTAAGTCTATAAATGGGCATGGCATTGAGCTCCTGCAGAGTTAAGCCTGTTTCATGTGTGTGTTGGATTGTCTGGCTCTTGCCAATAAAGATCTTTTTTAAGAAGTCCTTCTTTTAATGCCTTAAAAAAAAAAAAGGCAGAGTTATTGCTCAAATATAACTCATAATGCGAGTATAGCTGTATGAAAAGTAACATGGTCATTCACTAATTCAGCCATTCAGTATGACTCTAACCTTGAGCTAAAGCACAGAGAGAGCACAATAACTGCTGGGCATGTCAGTGCTGAGACATTTGTGAAAGTGTGTGAGGAGTTAAAGGGGCAGTGCGTGGGATTTAGAGGCACCTAGAGGTGAGGTTGCAGATTGCAACCAACCGAATCTACATCGGCGATGACCCTGCCATGATGTGCCTCATCATCTACGTCAGCGTCTCCCCTCTGGCAGAAGGTACAGGTCACTAGGATGCAGGACAGAACGCCTTAACCGGAGATTCCAACCCAAGGTCGTGTAGTAGTTAAATACACAAAGGTTGTAATTGTATGTGGAGTTGTGTACTGTATATTTTTTTCTTTTTTTTACTTTTTATAGGTAAGTTCAACAGTGAATGATTTATTCTGTTTGACTAATATCAATGTTAGTGAATGTGAAAGTTCAAAGCAGAAAGAAATAAAGTATGAAAATGAAAATGTTCCTTTAACATGTCTGCTGGTGTTTTTAAGAAGATTGAATCTATTTATTACTTGGATGTAACCATGGGAAATGTGCATTTCACATTGGCCATTTTTGTAGATTTGCTGCCTCTCAAAGCCCCCCTTCCATGTCTGCTCTGGTGTTTTGCAGAGCGGTTAATAACACTCTTACAGTCTTGGTAAAAAGCATGTTGTGAGGCCATAAAGGCCTTTATCTGGAGTTCAATGGGCCAGGGAGAGGACTGATTCACGGCGACAGCAGAGCTCACGTCACTCGGGGTGTAAAAGGGACAACGCTGGAAGTGAACGTGCTATAATATGTATGCTATCATTAATAGGTAGGAGAGCATGCCGCTTACCATGAAGCAGAGACACGCTCAACACACATACTGGACAAAGCTACGCATGAAACAGACATGTAACGTGCATGCACAATTTGCAGAGACACTTGAATGAATTCTGCTCAAAGTTGAGGAATAATACCTCCATGCATTCCTAATACCTGCACCCTACTTCTGTCATTTAAAAGCCTTTTTATTTGAACCGATTCTATAAATATGCTCTGCAGCAGTCAAATCATTAGGCCTTTGTTAAAACATGACCAACTTTCTACTAAAGCCAGAGAAGGTGAATACATCCATGAACGCGTTACACCTCGGCTGCTTTTTTACGCCTTATTTGGTGCAGTTGAATCCAATCCTGGACTATATGTCCGCTTGGTTTTGGCTCCTGTCAGGAGTAGAGAATGCCTCGATCAAATCCCATCTGCATGAAACAACAGCTCCCCGGCCAGCCTGACACAGGTGATTTCATGCCACTTTCAAGTGTATTCCAGAGAGGGCAATTTAAGGTGAGAATCCAATCAAAAAAGTGCTCCCTTACAAAACCCATAATAAACTTGATTTACTGAGCTTTTTTGGCTGCTGTAATTTTCCTATGCACCTGTCCAAATACCTCCAAGACCATCTCTTACTACTTTTAAAGTCACAGTGAAATTAAAAACAATGTCCTTGATTTTATGTATTGTACTTCATGGAAAGGAGTTTGTTTATAGTGACTACAACTGGTACATAAAATCCATTTATTACCACCGAAACAGATTCTAGGACCTGAAGCTTCTCAAAGTTCAGTGACTCGCAAGATCATCGGATAGCAGTAACCTTTTCCTAAGACACAACAGATGCATCCCAGTGCTTGTGATTTTACCCTTTTGAGAAATCCATAATTTTTGACAGCTCATGATTAATAATGTTTTGTCCAATAAACAGCTGACCTGAGCAATCCTGTGACTGATTACAAATAGCCTGCTTAAATGCCGCTGTCAGTTGTTAATGGGAAAAGGGACGGAGCCGATGAGGACTGCAAAACTATTTCTGATTTGGACCAATCCAAACAAACTAGGTGAAAAACTAGGTGAAAAAAACTTCATATATAGATATATCTATATATAGATATAGATATATATATATATACAGTATATAAGAGTACTTACATGTGGCATAATCCAAGGATATTCTGGAGATGAGGAAGCATATTTTGGCTCAGAACTAATAAAACTGTTTTGAAATGGAGCTGATTTCCTTTTGTTCTTCAGGCCAAATGAGACATGTATTCTGTATGGGGACACAGCTTTAACATCTGATGACATCATAGGTCTGAGAGAGTGACCTGGAGTGAATTCTTCCTGTTGAAGTTTCTTTGCAGCTCTCCAGGGCGAGAGCGCATAACTAAAGAGTGATAATTGATTATAGCAGTGGTTCTGGTGATTTGTGAGGATCAGGATTCAGAAACTAATCATTCACTGCTCACTCACAGACACAGCTGACTCAGAGGAGCTCATTACTGTGTGTAATGGATCTCTACTGACATCTAGTGGTCTTAAAACGTAAACTCAAGTTTGGGACGATTCACAAGCTATTTTGGTTTACATACAGTGATATCATTTTAAAATGTATTACTATGGCACATTTTCTGCCAATTACTACCTCCATAAAGCAACGGCCAAAATAATCCTAGGGGCAGAGCTACATCTATAGCATCCTTTCCTATTCTTGGTCATGTCAGCTTCTCCAAAGAATAAATCACGATTAAAAGGATCGATCAATGAAGCCTCGCTTCCTGAACCCTCAGAAGCTGCAGCATTCACCTCAGCAAAGCACCAAACAGCACTGCGTCGTCTTTTGGAACTGGAAACGGGAAAATAATTCATTATATGTTAGTAACTGCCCATCAGCAGTAAGAAGTTGTTTAACCAATACAATGCCATTGTCAACCCATTTCGCATGACATGGTGATTTATTTTTAAATGGAATATTTTTGTTATTCCAAATAAGTAGAAATAAAATTATGATTGCAAATCTGTTTTCAGGCCAGCAGAGCTTGTTTATGAAAATGTGCAGGTCATTTTGTATTTTTTCCACCCAATTAAATACATATTTAGGGACGATATTCCAATTGTTGTCTTTGTCTTTAAGATAAGATATACTTTATTGTCCTGCAGGGAAATTTGTCTTTGGCTCCAAGCTGCTGCATCACACAATACACTTGCCAACAACGTCACAATCCACATGTACGCATCGAACATACACACACTCATGAATAAACATGCTGAAAAACACATGTCAACTTTAAAAAAAAGAAAAAAGTAGAAGGAATTAAAAGACAATAGTTTTGAATAATAAAGCCAAAATGAGTTGCCCATTTCATTTTGATAGTATACATTTCAAAACCTAGTACATCCAGACCCCATTTATTTTAATGATACATGGGATTTCTTTCCTCCAAACAAAATAAAATAAGATCGTATCTGTTTCTTTGTATATTTCAGTATGCATTTCCATTGATGAGGAGACAGACAGGTCTACATTTTCCCTCAGCTTTCGATAGCAGAACTTTACCATTCCATGAAAGATCTCTCACATATTGTGCTGTTAAATTGTAGGACTGAAGTTCAAGTTACTGCAAATGTCTTTATTCTTATCAATGACAACACCCTGGTCTGTAACTGTGGTCTTCATCGGGATACCATTCCCTTCTGACAGCTCACATTCCTTGAGTGGTAAACGAACAGATTTGTTCAAGTTCACTCTCAAACCAGACAAACCTCATCACTACAGCTATATATGCGTTGATCACCTCGTGTCTGTTCGTTAAGAATGTTGTGTGTGTTTTCTGCCCGTTGGGATAATCTAAATTATTTACTAAGGTCATTTAACCTTGAAATTCATCTTCTTCAACGGCCATAATTTGTGAAACAAGAATAGATAAGAGGGGGCTAAGAGGACAACCTCGTATTATCCTACAACAAATTTCAAATCTATAGTCGTACCGTGTGCTAACTTAACTGAGCTGTGGCATTCTTTATACAATATTTGGAGAGCTTCAAACTGAAATTGCCGGCTTATTGTGTCAAATGCTCTATAAACATTTGACACAATACAAACATTTGACACAAATAAATATGAATAATGTCATCCAGTCCTAATTTGAACCTTTAAGCAAAGACCAATTCAAATATCTTGGCATCGTTAGTGAACAGACTAACTGGTCTCCAATCCTCAATACTTAATCATCTTTTTTTGTTTAGAGCTTTCATTTGACCTTGTTGATCATTCCCAGGAGATGTATTATCTGTGTCAACACATTTTCATACCTCTGTTAAAGAAATGTTCTGGTAGCAAACAAATTTAAAACTGTGATAAATGCCTTTCATGTTCTTTTCTATGTCTTTAAGAAACATATTAATATTGCCTTTGTTTTCAGAATCGGTAGCAAACAACTTGTGATCTACATATTGCAACATCTCTTTTTCAACGTTGCCTTACAGTGTTACAGTGGGAAAACAGCTCATAGTTTCTCTTTTTTAAATAAAAAAAATCTTCAATGCATTGTTCACCTTGTCCTAACCGCTTCCTCCTTGACTTGACACCTCTGGCCTTTTCCTCATAGATTCTGTCCTATAGAGCTAAAGATGATCTCAGTTCCTCAGTTCCTCTCCAGATGTGCTTATAGTTTTAGTGTTTTTGTAATAATTTGAGATTCTCTTTTTTTTTTTGCTTTAGCAATTTACAAAATTGTTTAGTAAGTTTGGTTGTCTCAAATAATTCTCAAATATTTATTGGGTGTCATCTTTTGAATGCATTACTTTTTAATAGTGTTTTATATAATTTCCAGTAATCCTTATTTATGACTAACAGCCTAAAACGTAGGTTATATTAGCACTGCTTCTTCAGTCGATCAGTTCTATTTTCAATTATATTAAACTTTTGAAAAAACTATAAAACAAAGCATAAAAAAGATTATATAGCAGAATCTAGCACTGATTCTGCCTTGTTTTCTATTTCAGAGGCGGCCAACCAGAAGTGTATGCTGGATTGCTTACATTTGTTTTTATTACTCCAAGTATATATTCAATATGTCTCCAGATATCAATGAGGCCCATCCTATATACATTTCCTAATTCATATACTCTATCCATGTTTTCATCCATCACAGTTTTAAAGTCTCCTCCCCATAAAACTTTAGATGAGGGAATGTCAATAACAGCTGATTCATTTTTCTCGCTATTGTTGAAAATATAATTGCGTTTCGTTTATAATTGGAAGCATATATATATATATATATATATATATATATATATATATATATATATTAACTGAGACTTGTAAATATCTACAAGGAGGATTATCCATCTATTATTTGTATCCGTTATGTGATTGATAATATTTCCTTTAATAAACCAGCATCATTCTTTGGACGTTACGTGCGGGGCGAATACGCGGCACTTCCGGGTCTGTCCGTGCGGAGGAGAGGCGTCGTTGTGGGCGCAGCATCCACAGATACAAAGAATACGGCGACGATGGCCGATATATCTCTGTACCTCACTAACGTCAGTGTGTCCATAGGACAGAGCATGGATGTGGAGCAGGTCGGTACACAGCTCTCTCCTTTACTGCCAACACTTCGTCTCGTGTGTTTACTGCTGTGATGTCGTCCACCGCCTGTAGTGCATTGTAGTCCGCTGTGTGCCATGTCCGTCTGCTTCTCGCGATATTGCGCTAGAATTAGATATGTTTCTATTTGTCATTAAGTCATCCTAGGCCTTCAACATAGCTTTCATCCCACCTTAAAGCTGTATTCTCTCTGAACTCTCTTTATTACATATTCCCATAATAACACACACTGTCCTCATGCCTGCTGCTGATGTCCAGACTCCGGCTCCAGGCTTTGAGAGTGTGGAGCTGGGGGTGCTGGACAAGAGAGAGGAGCAGCAGAGGGAGAAGGTTCCCCGCAGGATCATCCATTTCTCCAGCGGGGAGACCATGGAGGAGTACAGCACCGACGAGGAGGAGGAGGGGGACAGGGAGCCGGAGAGGAAAGACCTGCTGTCCTCCCCGGTCGATGCAGCGAGGGTGAGGAACGCTGGAGGGACGGGGAATTCATGTGTGTGAGGGGTACAAGGAGCTAAATGAGGACAAGGGGAATGATGGAGGAAGCATGTGTGTGTGAGTGTGTAAGCATGAATATATCCTTCACAAATTGAAAAGTGTCCTCTTGACTGTACGTTGTTGTGTTGCAGTCTAAGTTGACCTGGGGTCCATACTTCTGGTTTCACATGTGGAGAGCTGCCACGTCCACCATCTCAGGTTTGTTCACATCATTACGCAAAGCCGACACCTCGGTGTAGATCACCATGGTAACTATGCTGCACCAGGTGAACTTGAGAGGATCAGATCACAACTTGTGGAATTCTGGTGGAATTCTGACCGATCCTCTCGCTGTTAGATTGAGTCATAAAGTCATGAGAAGCTATAGAGGTGTTTTTTATTAGTCAGCAGAATCATTCTGCCAACCATAATGATTATATGACAGAATATGTTTTACACAACTGTGTGTCCACGTCGGTTTTAAAGCAGGGCTTCTAACAAACAGAGAAATTGTAGTTTACCTCATCAACAGTCTAATGAATGGTGATTATAGCTGCATGGTCATTGCACACACTGCCATTAGCTCAGTATATTATTATTATTATTATTATGAATTATTTAATTATTAATACATTTCAGTCAAATAAACCTTTTTGACCTCTGCTCCTGTCTGCGTTTGCAGCAGGAAGAGCCTTACTTTACTTTAAACGTATTGATATTAGTGTATTTGTCATTATGTAAATAAACGCAAAATGAATGGATCCCTTGATTTAATTGAAAAACGACACCGTATTTAAAGGGAAATTCCGCCACCTTTTATGTGGATTTCCTAGTACGTGCTATATTGACTGATCCTATTATTATTTATTATTGTCCAGCCTGTGACTACCTGGGGGAGAGGATGGCCTCTGTCTTTGGGATAACATCAGCCAAATATCAGTACGCTATTGATGAATACTACAGGATGAAGAAGGAGGTATGTTGCCCAGAGGTTCTGTAGTTCTGTAGAATCCACGCTGTTTTGATTTTGTTCCCCGGCTGATGTGGTGCTTTCTGCTGTCTGTGTGTCAGAGGGAGGAAGAGCAAGAGGAAGACCGCCTGTCAGAAGAAGCAGAGCGATCCTTTGACCAGCTGCCGTCTCAGGAAGATGAAGACGAGCCAATCACCATGACAGACCGGCCAGAGGCGGCCGCCGCTCAGCCTGATGTGACCTATCAGATCGAAAATGAAAATCGGGCGTGTTCGAGCACCATCAGAGTCCCTGCTATCGTCACGGCAACCTAACTCACCCCAGAAATGGACGTTGGCGCTCCTATGTCTGTCTGTCCGTTAAAGAAGGAACGCTGTCTTGTTTCACCAAGCACCGTTTGGTTTGTGTACGACACAGCTTCAGATGGGCGGTGCTGCTGTATTGTGGTTGTTTGGCGAGGACAGTAGCGGTGGAGTGAGTGTCCCTATGCAACAGTGTAGCAACTGGTAAAAGTACCGGCTGGATAATGGAGTAACATATGATCTTTGAATTTATTGAGTTGTGTGTGTGTCATATTATGTTCCAATTTATCTGCCAATGCATAGATTTGTTCACATTGTGACAATTTTCCATTTTGGTTAGTTGTTACATTATTCAGCTATCGTGTTCTCAGTTGCTACAGCAGCCTCTTCTATGTGGAGTGAAGGTTCCGTGTTGCTCCCCTGTGCCTCCGATCGACCTTACACTGTGCCTAAATCATCAATACAGCCGAGTCAGTGACAGATCTGGACAAAGCATACTTGGAACATAATTGGAAATGATTCCCAGTCATTTGAAGATGTCAAATAGCCGTAGATTCAGTGAGGACACATCAAGGGGTTTTTCAAATAGTTGGTGCATGTACAACAGCTGTTTTGTCCAGATCTGACTGAACTGGTGCATTCCTGATACACCTGGCTGCACCAAAGAGCTGGCTCTTTTGACACTCCCTCACATGTTGATTTGCCCTCTGTGTTTTTGCATTAATGCATATTAAGCTTGTATTGCACTCGATGTCTGTGTGAAAGCACTGAGCAGATTTAGCCTTGGTTAGCAAATCATCTGTGGACCACCAGACAGACATTTTGTTAAAAAAGATAACAATGAAAACGGGTCTAGGTGTTCTATGTTGCTCTCATCATCACCTTATCAACTGTGGACATAAGAGTAGGGGATGTGGTATGTAACACTTTGGTAATGGCAGAGAGCATTGTTACACTAAGTCTATATAAATACATGCAAACTTACATTTCTAACTGTTTTCAGTAACATAAGATATTTATGTATTTATTTTACCACTTAATTTAAGCATATTTTCTATTGATTTGGTAATTGACACTGTCATGAACTGTTAATAAAAACCATAGTTATTGTCTTACTTTTATATTCTTTGTCTCTTTGTCATAATATTACTTTAAAGCTGTGCTGTCAAATATACGGCCTGAGGGTCTGAACCGGCCCGGTCGGGTTTCCCAAGGAAATATAATGTTCGCCGAGTCATCATGGCGAGAATAACTATAAGACAATTGAGAACAGAGAATGTAAATGAATTGTGAGAAGATTTGAGGAATCAGAAGTCTGTTTTCAGTCGTAGCCGAGAGATCAGAGACATTTCAGGCTGCTCATCTATTTAGTAAATGGATTGTTTGGATTGGGGTTTTCAGAATGTACCTGTGCTTCTTCACACGAAAAGAAAAGTTGTTTGGCCACTTTATAAAAAATCTTTCAAAGCCCAACGCTCTTCCTCGGGGATTGGCCCACTTCTTCATGTTGTAGAATAGAGTCACTTTAGCCAAACACTTAGTTACAGGCTGAACAGGTCCAATAGGAAATTTATTATTTTCCATAGTTAATATTGGCAGTTCTGCTGTCTTGTCTGCCTGTTGAAAGACTCATAGTGGTGCTACAGTGTGAGTGATGTGAGGCGTTGTCTTTGTCAATGGTAACAAAGAGCCTGTGTTGTTCTGTACGCAGACTGCTCTGAGGTCAGTCACCCCGTCCACTCGCTGCACAACGTGTCCTTTCTCAGGTTTCTGTATTCCTGAACGACCTCCTCGGCAGTCATGCCCCTCACTGCTACTGACATAAAGAACAGTCAAACATGCCCTACTCACAATCTAGAGAAAACAGCAGTAATAGCTGGAAGGTTTGATAGTTGAATCTATATTAGAACCACTAAGACATTGGCATTTAACTTGTTACATCACAGTGAATAGGTTTGTCATACAGCATCACTTTTCACCATTGTGACCTCTATTATTACATCATAGGTTGTGTAAACCAGCAAGAAAAATGGCTTTTAAAAGTACTTGAAAAAAGTTGTTTGAATTGAGAAAAAAGATTGAAATTGTCATTACATTGCAGATTCTTTCCGCCGTTTTCAAGGAGTAGTTTGACATTTTGGGAGATTTGCTTATTATTTTTCTTCCTAAGAGTCAGGTGGCTGTTTTCTCACTACGAGCCACACAGCAACTTTCTACAAGTCATTTTCAATGGAAGTCGCTGACATGAAGCTCCAAATTGACACACACTTTTATCACTCGTACTATGAACATAGCATTACTGTATGTGTGTACAGTCAACTTGATGCTACAGCCAGAAGCTGATTAGCTTAAAAACAGCTAACCTAGCTTAATCAGAAAGTCCACCTACCAGCTTCCACCAAAGCTTACTAATTAACATGTATCTCGTTTGTTTAATTTCTACATAAAAAGACATTTTTTTTCACACTTTATTTTTTGCCTTTTCACCACAGACAGACAACACATACACACACAAAAAGGATCTGGATTGCTCTGCCTCTTCAAAAACATGATAGCTCCTGTGAGATATTCAGGTTGTGTTATCGTTGACATGTAAACAGCGTCCATTTCTCCCACTTCTCACGACATCGCTCCACTTGAGCTCTTATTCTATGAGTTAACAGTTCCATATCATATATTCATTCACAATTTTCAGCCCTTCATCTTGTGATGGTGGTTCTGCCTTGTGCCATCTCTTCGTGATAGCCTTCTTACAAGCTGTTAGCAAAATGTTCAGCAGATACTTCTCTTAACACAGTGTCTGCTGTCATGTTACCAAAGTAGAGAAACATACATGACTTAGGTATGTCATAGCCCAGAATTTGGACTATAACCATACGGACATTTCCCCAAAACTGTACAATTTCCGGACATAGCCAAAATACATGGGAGTGGTTTACATTTACTGCCCCACATTTCCTCCAACATGGTTGGACAATAGACAGACATTTGTTTGTAATTTGGGGAGTAATAAAGAATCTGATTACATTCTTCCAACACTGTTCTCTCCAAGTACGCGAGGATGTTGAAGACTGTCGTGTCCTCCAAATATTCAACCGTTCATCCTCTGTAATATTCACACCAAGTTCTTGTTCCCATTTCAGTTTTACATAAAATGTTGTATTTCCTAATTGTTCCATCAGATGTTGATATATAGTCGATATGATTCTATATTTCTTTGAGTTGTAAACTCCCATTATGGTTCTAATTATTCCATTTTTATTCAAGTTAATTTTGTGCTTTATTTCTCTGTCGAAAAAGTCCCTTAATTGCAGATATCTGAAGTGATCCTGGTTATTTAGTGAGTATTTGTCTTCCAGCTCCTGGAAACTCACAACACTCCCGTCTTTAATGACTGTGCATATTGCTGTTATTCCATGTGAAATCCATCGTTTGAACCTCAGATCGAGAGTACCCGAGATAAAATCTCTATCATAGGCTATCCATCGTAGAAGCCTGAGCTCTTCTTCTAATCTGTATTTTCGTACCAATTTAAACCACATCTCTAACGTAAATCGGGTGACAACATCCACCTGTTCAAGCTGTCTCCGATAAGGCTTTGGATTTCTTTTCCTTCTACATGTCGGTTTTTCCATTTAGCTTCATAATCATTGGTACACCAATAAATTACCAGTCTAGTTTGAGTTGCATGGAAATATGCCCTAAGTTTCCCGTCTTTATGCTAGCTAAATGGACTGCACTTGTATAGCACCTTTCTTGTCATTCTAACCACTCAAAGTGCTTTCACTCTTTTCACACTTGTCGTCATTCACCCATTCACTCACTGATGGGGGAAGACTATCACATTCACACACCGTAGGCACAGCTACAAGAGCAACTTCAGGGTTAAGTGTGTTGCTCAAGGAGACATCGACATGCGACCAGCAGAACTACTGGGGATTGAACCGCCGATGAACTCTTCTAGGTTCATTCTTAAAATAAGTATGTCTCATGTGTTCAGAGACCGTGATGATCATTAAAAGTGGTAATGTGAAGCGTCACTACGAGACAAAGCACACATCTTTTGAGCAAACGTACCCACTCACATCTGAAATAAAGGCACAGAAAAAAAACGATATAAGAGTTATCAGAATCGGAACACATGAATTTACTGACCAACAATGTTAACAGAGAGGAATAGAGCTGAAACAAGTGGTTTAATACCCACAGATAAAGTCCCTGCACACACGTTTATCTTATTAGAAAATGAGAATAACATGATATCGTGTTTCTTTTGGGTGACATCACACCTGAATGAACTGAATTTAAAGCTGAAGGGCAATTCAGTGAAAGCACCTTTTCTTGAATCAAGTACTTCATTTTAAGATGCACATTTTTCAAAAGCTTTCTGTTGTGTCATTTATTCTTTAATCCAGCTCTTATTTTACTTGAAACAAGAGAAGAACTCATTCAACAGAGTGTCAAATATGTAGGTTTAATCATTTACAACAGGAAAAGGGCCGGAGGCATTGTTCACTTTTAATCAGCAGATAAAGGAAAGCTGAAGCGCTTCTAGTGAGAGACCTGTGCCCCAAATGCACCCATATAGTTCCTACGCATTGGTGTCCACAAAGATACACCGCTGGTCAGTTAAGAAAAGACGTTAACAGGAAAAATGATATGTCTCTAGTTAGTCCACTAGAGGGTAGCACTGGATTTAACACTTACTGGGCCAGTAACACCATTCAAGTTCAAACAATGTATCAAATGTTAAAGAAAGTATGATTTAAGGAAAAACTGTGCTGAAAATTGAATTCATAAAAACAAATATATATAGTGGGAAGTGGGAAAATAAAGCACATTATGAATACAAAATAAATTTAAAAAAATGATAGATGAAAAACATACATACATTAAAATGAAATGCTTGTTGTTTTTTTCTGTTTAACTTCTAAATCTGATGATTAAAAACAGTGGCTGAGTGTCTGTCATTGGTCTCTATAACCAGCAGTGCTGCAGCAGAGAGGAAACGGACTTTGTCCATTTGAGCAGCTTCCTTCTGGGAGACATGAGACACACAGCAGTCAGCAATCAGTGATTAAGAGGGAAAATCCAGAGTACAGAATTCACAATGCCATTCCTTGTGACTTAGTGTTCACTGGTGCAGCCATGAATATGTGTCTGCTTGCACAAATGGCCGTCCGCACACAAGCTTACGTGTCCGCGTGTGTGTGAAAGGGGTCCGTCCCAAACCCTCCTGTGCCAGTCCCCCGCCTGCGTGTCCACGCGCCGGCCTCGAGCTGTCTGCTTCTTCAAACATACCTGACATTTTTTGTGGGCACTGAGTGGTGGGGGTGGGGACAGTAGCTGCTTAGTGTTCTGTGGAGACCAGTTTAGCAAGTGTTTTCACAACAGATTCGCTTCACGTCTAACCACATGCCCTAAAATATACTAAACCACACCTGACTGCCATGTGTGCTGATACATCTCCGTGATTAATGGAGTTGCACGTGCCAGTTAGCCACTGGCAAAGTACTTACACAAATACTTTATATAAGTACAGTTGTGGATGGAAGACGCCCTGCGGAACAGAGTCTAGTACCTGGTTTCCTTGTGCAACAAAAATACCCAGGTAGGTTACTGGTTACACTTCTACAATCTCATTTCCTCCAGATGCAGCTGCTCCTCAGTGGTAAAAGAGACTTGCATATAAATGGAAACAGAGATGGAGGTGAGGGGATAAAGAGGGACAGTGAGACATATAGAAAGACAGAAGGAGGGAGGATGATGAGACCAGCAGCAGCCCCTTTGATGTGGGCCTCAGCTGGGCCCTGTGTGTCTAAGACGAGGCAGGCCTGTTGAGGGAAGGGGATTTCCAGCACTGCTTGGTCTCCTGTCTCACCCCCTTAGCTTTTGCTTCCTCCGTGGGCTGCAGCTTAAAAACACAGAGAGCCCGTTTAACCCCAGGACGAAGACTCTATAGGGCCAACTGTCACTCCGCAGTGACAGGCATTATCATTTTAGCAATAAGACACTGTTTTATTACCACATCCCTTTGGGGGTAAAGAAGGAGTAGAATATGTCAGATGTTAGTTTGTGGTTTGCTTTGCTGTGGAGCACCGAGAGCCTTTTCATTTGGTTTGTATGCTCCGTGATGCTAGTGTGATATTTTCAGAGTTGTGATTATGCTCACATCAGTTTGCAAGCCACACAGTATCAACATATGTAAACCCTCTATCCCATAGTTTTATTCTCCCACATTTATTTTTACATGCGTGCATGATTATGTTGTCTGTCACATTACTGCAGAGTGTCGTCTCACACTTCATGCAGTTCATGCTACGCTCACTCACTCAGTCTGTCTGCATGCACACACCCAAACGCAGAAACATGCACTTGACTGTCAAAGAAGTACTTTACACACACACACACACACACACACACACACACACACACACACACACACACACACACACACACACACACACACACACAAACTGGGTTGTGGAAAGTCCCTGGCACTGGCTGCCTCCTATCTCAGCTGCAAGTCTTCTGGTACAGGTGGCTAGGACAATGCTAAGGCAGTATGACCTGTGAACCTATACACCACCGATGCTGCACCAGCCGCACATGTATTGATTGACCTGCTGTTTGTATGAAAAAGATAAAAAGCAAAGTAAAAAGCTGAATGAAATGAAGATGGAAAGGAGGGGTTTCAGGGCTTGACATTAATACTATAGTCACCAGCTAAATCTGGCTGGCAGGCCTCAAATTCATAAATGTACTATAGAAGGTTTTCAAAGTGCATCAAAAGAAAACACTTGATGAAGGTGTAGTTTTTTAATGCTCTCACCTCATAAAAACTGATTTTAAATTGTGTCAGGCCCACAGCTGGGGTATGTTTTTCCTACATGTATTGAAGTTAAGCATGTTCTTTTTATTTAGAAATACATGTATCTGCAGAAAATGTTTCAACTGGATAAATTGAATGTATGAGACAGTTCAGTCCATTGATCAATAGAAGCCCCTGACAGTCACACACATTATGACTCAAAGCACTCGTGTGTCTTAATCACGATCTTTAACTCTCTGCTCACGTTGGCATAAGTCACGGATGATGGACTTAAGCAGTTTGTGAAAAGTCCCAGTGTGGATATTGTACTGCCTTATATTACTTTCATACTTTTTGTATACTTCTTTCAAAGTTTTAAAATTCAATTGATTTAAAAGGATGGGGTCAGACGGATGGCCAGGGATGGCATGGGTCATCCTGAATAGGTAGTTGGCTTTTTATAGATGGATTACACAAAATGTAATGAAAAACAACACAGAAAATGAGAGCTACAAAGAGACATAACACAACCAAAGAGATGCTTTCACATGTCTGTGACCAGGGCCAGTTGTCTCATAATCATAGAACCAGGAGTTTGAATTACACTCTTAACACATATTTTACAAATAAAACATGGTGGTATTGTATATGTATATATGTATGTAGCTTTATGTATATGCATAATGTCATTCCACTGAGGACAAGAAGCAGTGAGTCAGATTATTTAGTTTGAGAAAGCTTGACTGGTCTGTGGGTGTTTTGTTTTGCAGGGTGGAGGCCTGATCCCTGCTGCACGATGGCTTACATAACACACATACCTCAGGATTAAACCTAGAGTCTTTGGTGATGGATACCTCCATCTTTTTTTTAAGTAAAAAAACTGAAGTGAAATCTGTTCTTTTTTAATCATGTCACACATGTGCAATTTTAGGGTTAAAAAGCAATATATTTGAGAGTATATAAAGTCACACATCCAAGTTTGTTTTAAAACTAAGGAGAGAAAACAGAAGAATACTGAGGAGGCTGAGCTTTTAATAAAAAAGTATCGTGACCCATCCCATCCAGGTAGTTTCAGAGGAACGACTCCAAAAAGCCCAACAAAAACCAACGCAGGAAAATAATTCCTCAAACATTTCGATGCTCTTATGAGGAAAGAGCATTATTCATTTTGCTACCACCAGCGACCTGAAAGCCTCTGTGATTGAAAGATTTAATCGCACGTTGAAAACACAAATGTGGAGGTATATTCCAGCTAAATACACACACGTTACCTTGAGTTCTTACAGAGTGCTTGAGAGCTACAATAACAGTTACCAAAAATATTAAAATCACTTCTGTGCAGGAGACGTGAGAAGAACACCTCTCAAGTATTTCAAACCATGGTACATGTTCCCTTTGCTGCAAAGTTGAAGATGAATTTCAAGGAGGGAAGCATCTGGTAAGACTATCCAAACTGAGAGGAGTGTTTGATAAGAATTACAGTTTACAGTAAGCAAAGGCATACTTAGTCTACCTCCTGTGTACAAACTGAGAGATTACAACGGTCTACCTTTGGCTAACAAGCTAAAACATTAAAATTGAGATTAAAACCGCTTCAAATGTTCCTCTGGTTTTTACATATGGGAAGACTATTGTAAAATTGGATTTTAAATCTGTGCCTTCCCATTCGTCATAAACAGCAGGCTGGAGGAACAATTTGGGGGATTTCAGGAGCTCCTATGATTTACGGCTGAGGGATTGCTTCCATCTTTTCTGAATTATTTTGCTTCATCTCGCCCCTGATAAAGAAAGGCTTCGCTATGTAAAACCTCACCTTCAAACAGCAGCCAAAAGCTTTGCTTCGAACATGCCATGGCCTAACGTTAGCTAACAGTGGCAAAACACATTTGTTTCTATCTGATGATGTCATGTTGTGATATTCAAACATAACTGGTCATTGAAATTAGGTTCTTTGTTTTTATTCCTATGTTTTTTTATATATGTGAATTCTTTAACACATTTAGATGGCAGTACCTCCACGGCCCACCAGCTCTCTGAGGCCCAGTGGTTTAGAATAGCAGGTTTCAGTAACGGTTGGTCAGAAAAAACAGTAGTAAAACATCCTCTTCAGAGCAATGGGTGGACCCTGGTGCTGCTCCAAAGGACACTGAGGTCCAGATATATACTTACTTCACAGGTACTTACACAATATTCATGTTCCTTTCAGCTTGGTGTTTTGTTTCTACCAACTCCTGAGGGAAATATCTGTCTCTTTAGCTGCTAAATACTTCACTATGTTCTTTAGCTGGTCTTTAACTGACTCTGTCTGCAGTTTGGTGCTCGGCAGCTCGTGGTTTATACACTCAAAACAACTGCCTAATGAACCTGGAAATAATGCTAATGAGAGTGGTGACACAGTCAAGTTATTGGCCGAAAAGCAATCACAAACTCTCCATAGAGCTGAGGGGAACGATGGGTCATACTTCACGGGGGTTACGTCACTATACTGGTGCTCAGTGATGGAGCGGGTCATCCTTCAAATAGAAGATCGGTGATTCGATCCAAGGCTCTGCTAGTCCATGTCATTAGGTGTCCTTGGGCAAGACACTTAATGAATGGGTATGTATGATTATATGATCAGAGTTAGTCCTGATGGGCAGGTGGCACCTTACATGGTAGCTCCTGTTATCAGTGTATGAATGGGTGTGAATGGGTGAATGATGATATGTAGTGTTAAAGACTAGAAAAGCACCATACAAGTACAGTCCATTTACCATTTTATTTATTAGCAGCCCATTTGTAATATAAAAAAATGATGAGTGCAGTTTTAAACAGAAACAGAATGCAAACACCAGGAGGAAGAAATGGGCCAATAAGCCAGACAGATCCTGTATATGATGCAGGTCCAGCCAGTACTTCATCACGCTTTTGATGCCTCACATCCCAAACTGCTTCCGTCCCTGGAGGAAAGAGAGAATGTTGTGTCCCAGAGGAGGTCGAGCACTAAGTGCATCTCAGTGTAGATCACTGTCATCATGAACATCTTATCCCCAAATCTTGAAGTGCTAATACAAGGAAATCTTCCTACTTCCTGGAGGAGAGGAAACTCCCTGTTCTTGTTGTGTTCAGGCCAGCCCAGCAGCAAAACAATAGATATTTTTAGCCCTTTAGTTAGATGTAACCCACTTACCAGCACTGTTTCAATGAAATCTTTGTTTTGGAGGCTTTTTAGGCCTGTAGGGGCCTGTCTCTTGCTCGCTGCTTTGATAAAACCACTTGTGGCTGACATCTTTGCATCTTTTTTTGCCATAGCAAAGACATGTGTGGTAAGGTGCGTTCAAAACCCATGATACCAAATGCAGCTTCATGTTAAGTGCTTGTTATGTCTGTGCCTCATACACAGTACTGTATATTTACAGAAAGACTTGGCTCTTTTATCTTCCTTTCAAATGTCCTCAACACAAAGGATCCCACGCCTTCTGGAGTCGCGACCAGACCGGCTGTTTGTCTGTCTGTGGGGGAAACGGTTCATGACACACAGAGGGAAACATGAGAGGAAGAACAGAGGGAGGCAGTCAAGCGACTCATTGTCCCGAGTTGAGGATTCAGCGGGACAAAATATATGGAGAGTCGCAGAGCGAGAGAGGAATTCCCCCAGTAAGTTCAAACGATTGCAGATGTGCGCCTGGCCGACTGCTACTGCACACATCTGGGCCAGCTTCCCCGCACGCCTCCCCTTCCATCCTCTGAGCCCTCCGTGTCTTGTCTTCATAACACTTCCCTCTGCTCTGCCCTGGAAAAGCAATTAGGTAGAACACATGGCCGGTGTTAACTACTGCTCACCAGGCAGCCAGTTCACCAGCTGCGGCGGGTCCTCAGCAGAGTGTATCATGGGAGGCCTGAAAAGAGCATTATCTTGGCGGCTGGGAGGAAATATTTGGCTGAGGGAAAGTTTGGGGGATTTCAGAAGGGAGAGATGCGGCCTCTAAGTAACAGTGCTACTGGAGGTCAGCAGTAGTCAAAACTGCACTTTCAACATAAAGTACCGCAGGCTTTGCACATTGTTAAAGCTTCATTTTCATTTCCTTAAACTACTCCGAATAAAGCAGCTGTCCACCGTGCATGTGTAATTTTACTTTGTAATGCACAATGCCCTTCATGGAGCTAACTCCAAATTAAGATAAAGGAGGTTATAAGAAGAGGTGTGAATGAGTCAGCATGCATGTCTGAGTGGTTTGTTGCTAAATCTGGAGTACAGCATGTACTCCTGAACAAGGAACCTTCCTAGGTAATGATTCATAATTGGTACAAAATAACTCCCGAACAAAGAAGAGGCATCTTTGGCATCTCTCACCTGACAAAAGGTTGTTATTTATACCTCCTCGAAAGGAGACCTGCACCTGAGTCAGTCAGACTTGTTTATGCAACAGCCGCTCCACCTAGGCTGCATGCATACTCGCTGTACGCATGTGCAAACACACACTAGTGGGAAATTCCCAGCAAAAATTCTGCTCTAGCAGTCCTCTGTGAGCACATTCCTGCGTTTTTCATAACATCGTGCTGCTGAACTGGAAAGTTGAATTTACTGTTGTGGGGCAGTGTTGAGGACCCAGAGTACCCTAAAGCTAGCAATAAATCTCCCTAGACTGAGGATATTGCATGTAAGTTTATATCCCTGCTAGATTTTCTGGATGTGCGAATGTGGTCGAGCATGAAAGAACAGGCCGAGAGGACTAGAGGAGGAGGAGGAGGCAGACACCAAAGGATTTAAGAGAAAAGGTGCTGACAATGTTAAATACTGTAAGATATTACATTAAGATTAATTAAGATAGGATCTCTATTTCCAATGATATCAGTTTCTGGGAACATTTTCTCATTCCAAATTCCCCTAGCATTCCGTGAAGTGACTTCACCACTCCATGTAGAAATAAATAACAATTCCTAATTCTGTTTGACTATCTAACAACCAAATAAGATCGATGAGAGCATGTTTTCCATTTGCGGACAATGTGGACCCTCAATTAATGAATGCATAAGTGTGTGAAAGGGGGGATTTTTATAGGCGTACAGTAGTGTGCAGAAAATGAGTCATGCTTTTTAGTCATGTGGATCCCACACAGTCTCGCTCCTATAGCATGCCACCACCGTGTCTATCAAGGGCTAAAGCTCCATTATTGCCCAATATTTAGTAATACAACAGCATAATTGTTCTTGTTGGTCTTTTGCATATTGGTTTGATGTATCACTTTCATCTTCATGTATGTAATTGTCCAATGCACAGATGGTTTGGCCCTGCCGTATTGCAGCAATGCCAACATCAACTCACAGCAGGGCGTTTTCTCTTCTCTTCTTAAGCCATCAGGAGGTTACTGACACTCTGTTATTACTGAGGCCACCAGGAACAGGTCGCCCCCAAAATTACTCTGTCGATGGGTTTTCCAGGTTTTGGCTCCAGGCATACCTGGAAAATCTCTTTAGCTTCCAGTTGTAGGGTATTACTTTAATATGGCTAGGATGAAGTTTTACGTTGATGCAGATACTTTGTATCATATTATTTTAGAGAATATTTGATTTATTAAATCAGAGTTTTCTTGTAGTTGTTTTAAAGAGTAACACTGGTCTGATGAGGCAATGCTGCTCTGTCTGTTAGCTATTGTTAGCTATAGTTAGTTAGCTTGTGTTAGCGATTTCTATCATTTCTATTTCTTTCAGTTACAGTGTTAGCAGTGCTCCCGAACTGGCAGTCAGATGGAAAGTCATGAAAACTTAGGTAAGCATGTTTCTGTTATTTGTGAGAGTAGTTAGCAACCTCATAAGTAACATTTGGGGCTCCATTGCACCATGTTCGGAGCTAACAGCTGTTGGAGCACAGTGGAGCATTTAGCAGCTAAAAAGTCAGAAGAGACCAGATCAGAAACACAACTGCAACTGCTGCATGTGTAAAAAGGCAACTGGTTGCTAAAATGTGTTCAGTTAAACAGTTAAAGGCAGGACTGGTAATCTTCAAAAACATTTTTGTTGAAATGTCAAAATTAATTATTTATCTAGGTGTTGCAAATAGGTGTTTCAAAAGGTGTTGCCTTTTGAATGTTAAGTCTAACCCATGTTGTTAACCCATCAGAGTAGCTTTTTTGTTTTCTGGTTTGAGCTCATTTAAGAGAACGATATGGATTCAAAGCCTGAGGGCAAGGAGGTGTGAAGTTGCACTTGCTGTCAGCACTTGAGTAAAAAAAGAAAGATAGAGCTGGGCGAGGGGGTAATATTACAAGAAAAGAATTCAGAGACTAAAGTCATACATTTCTCAGAAGTAAACGTGTATATTTTTTCTCCGCATCCATTCTCATCCCCTTATCTGGGGCTGGGTCGCTGGAGCAGCAGACTGCAGGGTATTTCAGATGTCGCCCTCCACAGCAAACTCTCAGGTCATAATTAACCATAACCTGTGGCTCAAAAAAAAGAATTGTGTTATGTGTCTTTTCTGTGTTGTTTTCCCTTCAGATTGCCAGTTGTTAAACCGTAAAAGTATTACATGCGCAATAGAAAACACATCATTAGCATACAAAACTTCATATCTGCATCACATAACCAAAGATACATTTTAAGATTGTTTGTTGCATAATGTCTGACAAAAAAAGTGGTGCAGGCACGGAAGATACTTCCAATTGAAATATATTAGTTTAAAAATTGTGCTAAAATGAAACAAAATAACAAAAATCCTATTCGTGAACACAAATGTATATATGAACATTTGATACATGAACTGAGACTATTGTTTTTCACTTTTTCATGAAGCATGATTGACTGTGCAGGATGATAGAGAGGCATGGCTGACAAAGCTTACCAGTAGAACCTGATAGTTAAGGCCTGTCTGAATATGCCTACTGGGGAGCACTGAGCAACACTCTGCAAGGTACTCGGCCTAAAAAAAAAAACACTGAGAAAAAGAAGAAGAGGTTTGGGGTTTCCTGCTCTGTGCCACAGCAGAGTGAGACATGTTTACTTCCTCAAGTCGCTGACCTACTCTGGAGAATGGATGTTTTTGTTTTTGGAGATTTAGATTTTTCTCCAGGTCAAGTTTGATCCATGTGCGTTTTAACATGCTCTCCATTTTTATTTCTGTGCTCAGACACATTGCCATATGAGTTTCTTTGAATCATTTGATATCACATTACAGAATGTGCAAACAGCGAGCGCATCTAATTTGAAATACAAGCGCCCAGCATCTGTTAATATAATTTGTGCTTTGTCTATTTTGGGGATATTGTACAGGTTATTTAAGGTAGGATACGTAGGTTAAAACCACAGATGTACCCCCCTCCCCCCGTTCCATGCTGACTCTATTTGTCACCGCAGACACCTGTTCTTACATGGTTCACTCTTAGAGACCAGCTGATGAGGTCCCAGTCAGCTCTTACTCACTGTTCATACAGTCAATTCATAGACTCAGTCTTTACTGGAAACAGGACAGGTAACAGCCAAGGAGGGGTGAGACTGCTTCAAATCTGGTACTGAACGGTCATCGTCGCTGTCAGAAGTCTCATGAACTTCACCGTAAAGTTTTAATTACCATTATGATCCTTACTCCTGGGATTTTGCTAAATAGACTTTTGGTGGGGATTTGTCACCGACTTCACATCTCTGGACAACCTGAGATTTAAATCAAGAGTGCACGTGATAAAGTATGCAACTTTCCATATATCTCTAACTTGTCTCTAACATGAAGCAAAAGAGGGCACATGTGAAAATTGGCTCATGACTTCTGCTAACGGCAGACGGCCTGCATACAGCCGTTGCCTTTGGTTTAAAGTAAATTGCAAAGTCAACTCACCACATGACCATCAAAAATCCGCCCAAAGTCCGCCCACTGCATTGTGTTGTTGTAGCTACAAGGCTAGTCTTGTAGTATAAAGCCTAACACCGACAACGCCATGCACTCACTTTTGGTTGAATTGGAAGACACTTTCTTTCATCTAAAAAACATGGTTATCACAGTGAACTTCTGATTATGTTGTCAAAGATCAATAAAGACACAATATCAGTCACAAGCAAAGCTGATTTATTTACAGTCTGAATATCTCCACGAGAATTGTTTACAATCTGGATTCATCAATTATTCGGTTAAAATTGTCAAGACCCAGCAACACAGTATTAAAATGACTGGATAACAGCTAAACAGAGCAAAGACATGATAACCTCAATTTGACTGACAGTCCCATCAATAAAAGAGATGCATGTCATTTAAAGGCCCATACAGCACAGGTCAGGTGTAGCCTAAATTATTCACCATGTATCCATATGACTTCACAGCTTACATCCTTTAACAGTTGCTAACCATTAAAACGACAGACTGGATGCTAAAACCCGAGTTGTGATATAGAAGTAGCAGAAACAATGTAGATCTGTGTTCAGAGTAAAACCTTCTCCTGTGATGAGGCAAATCCAACTGTCACGCCAGGTGATAAGAGACAGAGACAGCTCACCTGCAACAGATAAATCAAATACAGACACAGATTGCATATTAATTCCAGGTAAGAAAACGGGGCCATAACACTCACTGACATGAGATATGAAGGCAGAATCTGAAATGTTCTTTATCTACCGTGAGAGATTAAAACGGATGCTATTATGCAAGAGCTGAGTGGTGTTTTGCTTTCTATTACAAGCGAACTACAGTGTAGATTTGCTTTTCCTATTCTTAATACATCCACTGTTTAGCTGGAAGATAATTACAGCAGCTCTGAAGGGAATTTGGTCACAAAACCAAAGATATTAGTAAATGAGTGGAGAAATGCAGGCCGTAAAAAAATACTTGGCAATTAGTTCAGGAAATAAAAAATGTATTAAAGTAGGCCTGACATAGCTGGCGTTCCACCAACTCATTGATGGCCTAAACAGGAACAGAGGAGCACATGTGTAGTTGGAGAGAATTAAAGCCGGTGTTTTCCAGTTTGTGTGTCAATTATGTTTTTAAAGGACATGAAGCTCGGAGAGTTAGACCAATAATTGAGGATATTAGATCAGGAGATCATGCAGCCTTGTTTTATTAAATGAACCGATATATATAAATATAAAGCAGGTTTGTGTTTATTTTAGAAGCTTGCTTGCTCTGTGCTGCAGAGTAAAGCTTATCTAAAAACCCTCATTGCATACATGAGTACACCACCCTGAAGAAGTGTGCTGTCTCACTGCCAACCAATCCTTAGGAATTAAGTGAAACCACTAATTGCAACACACCTTGAGGCTACTGTGCAACCATTCGAGTGCTTGCAACATGAGAAACCACTAGATCATTTAAAAGGAACAGTGTGCAAATTCTAGAGAGGTTTGTAGTAAAAGGAAGCGAGCACACACCATTGTTATCACACACACACTCAGCCGACTTCACTTTGGCCTCATGCTGCGTGTTAGTCCACTTCAGATAAGCCGTTTCTGAGAAGCTGCTCACTGCATTCAGGTTCTTAGAAACTGTGTGCTGTAAAATATGATGAATTGTTTGTCTTTGTAAGATAAATGAGATATTCTGCTTTATATCTTCATGCTTTTTTAGAGCAACCAAATGTACATCGTGGTTCTGGGCTCAGCGTTTGTACAGAGAACAACATACAGAAGATTGTTTCAAAGAAGTATATTTGGGGGATTTTAAATACTCATGTAAAAGATCAATGGTTAGAAAAAGAAAAGCTGGTTAAAAATGTTACATATATAGAAAATGAGTCAAAACTACTAATGGTTCGTTTTAACTTATGAGGGCTTTCAGAGAAAGGCCTCATCATAGTGTTTCCTCTATACCTAACATTTACACTTTTTTGCTTGGAAAACATTAGCCAGACTGTGGCTTTGCACTGTGAAGAAACATTGTCATAGATGTTGGAGATCCCCCCCAGATAACCCCACAAGTCTGTCCCACGCCGCTTCTCTTAGACCCGGGGGTGGGGGTCTTTCTGGGTTCAAATGTGAATACAGTATGCAAGTGTAGAGTGAGAACGGAGGTGGGGAAGAGAACACGAAAGGGGCAGAAAGTATGTAGAAGGGTCTCAAAGCAAAGGTGCAGATGTTTTAGCAACATAATCTAGAAGCAAATGTATGCTTTGCCTTTTAGTCATCAGACCTCAGACAGCATCCAAATTGGACCTTATATTTGAAATGTATTGTTTTATAAAATGAATGTAATCTAAACTCCCCAACTCATGCAATTAATGAAGGCTGTATAAAGGTGATCTTAAAACTGTGTATTTTAGAATAGAATAGTCTACCCGTGGTTGTGCAGGAGTGGACAAACCTTTTGCAATACTGGATTTTGTATGAATTTTTTAATGATTCACTTTTTATCAAAATACTTGCATACACAGTGTGTGATTGTGTCACATATTTCAGGCATGGGGTCAATTAGAAACACTCTTATGTACGTCATCTATGTCACAAATCATATAGTTTTTAAAACAGGATAATGATGTGGAAACCTAACAGGGACTTTTTGCTATAAAACCAGATCAGAACACTTGATAGAAGATAAACACTGTTGGCATTGCAGACACTTTTGGCAACTTAGTTTCAACTGCTCATCACTGATCATGATTCCGCTCTGAGTATCCTTATGAGTCACTATCTAAATGTGTGAGTAACTTATAAAGAGGAAGCAAACTTCCTCTCTTCAGCTGCAGCAGTTACCTGGGGACAGAGGGAAAATCCCACACGACACATACACATTTGCATTATTTTTGTTTTTTGCAGTAACAACAAAATGGGAATCTTATGCTTATCAGGGGATATGGTTTTATTCCACGAAAATGTTCCATTTTAAAGATGGCATTATCTTGGCTTGGCTTGTCATGTGATAGGGGAAAGTAAACCCGTGGTATCATAAGAGAATCTGTTTTCTTCGCTGTGCAGCTTATGCAGAAATAATGTTGGCAAAAAGAAGCTGCTTAGTCAACACCATATTAGTAATATAATAGCTAATGTATCACTATTGTTAAATCTTAAATAACAAAAAAAGGAGCAGGGGCTAAAAAGACTAGACACAGTTGATGTATTGCAAATATACTAAATTCACATTGAACAATGTGGCATAATTAACTCCCCAGTTTCAATATTTTGTTAAAAATGTTGTTTATTATAATAAGATTCAGACAGGTAGTTTAGGCCCACAGCAGATATGTTGACTTGTCATTAATGATGGCACCTTCCCATGTTAGTGTTCCAGTAAGCCATGTCAATGGGCCAGCATGCACAGGGCCTGTTTCATGGGGCAGATAATCAAATGAAGGACTAGTTCCAGGTATTGTTCATGCTCACTGACACTTGAGTGTATCACAACATCATTGGTGTACAACAGTATGACAAGTCAAAATGTCAGCTAATTTCAGCTACTTAACATACTGCCTGTTATCTTAATCCATAATGGTATCATAGTTTATTAGTTGATTTAAAAGTTTGTATTAATAATCGAAATCTGCAAAGAAGGTTTATTAAAGGTATACAATAAATGTAGTGGAATTCCCTCTGAAATGTAGTGGAGTAAAAGCATAAAAGTATAAAATACTGTTATGTTATGTGAAAGCTGGTCAAGGTACAGCACATGTGTAATACTTTATTTATTGTTGGGTACTTATGGCCATACAGTAACGTTTATAACTATAGCTGTCATATAAATAAATATAAATCATTCTGAAATGTAGTGGATATAAAAAGCAACAGAAAACGGAAATACTCAAGCCAGTATGAGTAACTTTAACTCAAAATGTTACTTTTGAAGACGTAGCATTTGAGTATGATATCACCATGGAAACGAAGCAGGCCTCTGACACCGGATGAAGTTTGGATCCCATCATTCAACTTCCGGGTAAAATATTGTGCATGAAGTAAAATCTGCTCGCAAATTCATTTGGACGAACTTCTCGACTTTACCTTGTAAAATGTCCCGAGGCTCAAGTGCAGGGTTTGATCGACACATCACCATCTTCTCTCCCGAAGGAAGGCTCTATCAAGTCGGTCAGTATGTGGACCTGCTCACACCAAAGCCGGCTCGCAGGATTACCTGTTTGCTAGCTAGCTAAATGCTCTGTCATGGTTCGTGTAGCTTGGCTTCTAGCTCATAAACGACACCGCGCCAAAGCGAAAGTAGTATCATATAAAGCCACTGAAGTTGTCCATGTCTAGTGTCAGTTGTTCTTTAACGTCTACTTCATTCTCCAATTACAAAAAAAGCGCGACTCACAATAGCTAGCTAGCTAGGATGCTAGTTAGCATGTTTAGCATTGCAGTCAAGCGAGCTGAGAGCAGACTTGCCATTGACTAAAATGTTACTGTTACTTAATTTAGTTTTATTATTTTTGATTATACTACTTTCGGTTGTTTTTGAAAAACTAAAATATAAACTATGAAGCCCATGTGTTTCTACAGTTGGTGTAATTGATCCTATCCTTTAAGATGGACTGGACATGGACAGGACTTTTGTTGATGTCATCTGATCAACAACAATCAGGAGACAGATCATGAAGCTGCTCCACAAACCTTTAATAACAAAACAGATCTTTGTATTCCTTGATGTGCAGCCATAAAACTCCCTCTATGATTATGTTACGCTAACTCATCAAATGACTGATAACACTCCTTTGCGTGTTGCTTCAGATTTCCTGCCTGTGTGTGTACATATTGAATGCTGTGCTTGTTTTGTACATTCCTACCTCGCATTCCTGTTTTCAGATGAACATGTAAACTTAAAGACACCCTATTGTCTTGTTTATTTGCAGAATATGCTTTCAAGGCCATAAACCAAGGTGGACTTACGTCAGTAGCAGTCAGAGGAAAGGACTGTGCAATTGTTGTAACACAAAAGAAAGTACCGGTGAGTCTTTGTGTTCACACTGCTGTGTGAGTGGAAGCACTGTGAGCATTGTAACCTATTCACTCTAGAGCTCTTTACATGTGACATTTTCATGGCAACTTGATATGCCTCATTCATTGGTTAGTGATCAATGCACCAGAGTTTCTCTCTGGTTGCATCTACTTAAAGTACTGGTACAATAGTTCACATCTAAGAGGTATATATCGTGTGTGTGTGTGTGTGTGTGTGTGTGTGTGTGTGTGTGTGTGTGTGTGTGTGTGTGTGTGTGTGTGTGTATATATATATATATATATATATATCTCAAAAGAGAAAAAAGCAAGAAATTAAAAGCATTTTTTACGTTTCAACACATTTGTGACAATACTTATATTGATGTAGTTTTGTTTTCATTTACATAGCTTTTTATTTGCAGGAGACATAATTGCATTTCTACTGTGTGCATGTAATATTTAACTGCATTTGAGTTTATTCTGATCACATGAATACCCAAGACACTTTTTAGTTCTATTAAATCTTTTGGATGCAGTAATGCCATAAAATGATGAGGAAGCTGTCCCTTTTATCACATAATCGTCATTTTGTGATGAAACCCTTTCCTCCTCGTAACAGGACAAGCTTCTGGATTCTGCCACAGTGACCCACCTCTTCAGAATAACAGATAGTATTGGATGTGTAATGTCTGGGATGACAGGTAAGCTACATTAAGCTACATCACACTAAAACTGAAAAACGATCTCCGTCTATACTAGCACGCCTGGAAACGAATATCACATGACTATGCACGTACACTGAGCATGCTGATGTAAACAGTAGATTGGTTGCTTAGTTACATAAAATACAACAAAGTAGTCTTTAATATTAACAGGCAGTGCTTTATACTTAAGATCTTCCTCTATAAACTCAAACAGACACATTTCTTGGAAAGTTTTAAAAGTTTTATTTGTCTAACTAAGTTACAACGCTGCAGGCCATTCTCTCTCTCTCACTCACTCACACACACACACACACACACACATCAAATTTACTTCTAAAGATTATGGTCCATAAATGTGGTCATCACACGTCTCTCACTCATTTCCTCTGTTTTGTTCTTTCTGTTCTCACTCGTAGCTCAGCTGGTGTCTAAAGTCGTACAGGAGAGCATTTCATGTTTTGTTCCTTTACATTTCATCTTCACAATAGTTGTGCAGAACAAAATAAGCATTAATAAGAAAAGGAAAGTCCTCCGTTTTGTGTCCATTGTCCTCCTCAAAGCCGCTAACTGTGACTTCAGACGGCCGCTCTGTAGGGCTGATGACGCCGGTGCTCAGCCGCTCACTGATCGCTCCATTAACAGCTGCTTCCTCCGCAATAATGCAGACTTTAACTGAACAGCTGCTAGTAAAGACAACAAGGTCAGCATCGCCTGTAATCAGTTGTCCATGTTGAATTAACCTGGTAGTCGATCGGTAATCAATGTTGTTGTTTATGATTTCCGGGACACGGTCACGTGATAGGGATGTGACTAATCAGGGAAGGAGACGTCGTGACTGCTAAGAACCAATCAAGTAGTGAACGCGGGTGTGTCGTCATCGTTTCAAAGGTTATGCGGTTGTGCCTGTCCACATTACAAGGTTACCCCGGTGTTTTCAAACTCACAGCTTCGGGAGCGTTTTCAAACTCCTCCGTTTTCGGTGCTCTGAAACTCCGGAGTAGTGTGGACGCTCAGTGTAAACGTAGCAAAAGAAACGGAATAGTGTGCATGTAGCCTTCATGTTTATAGTAAGCAGTCTGTTGTTAATCAATAGGGTTTATTAGTTTTAGATTTTATGAATGTAGCTGAGGAATTAATTAAAAGGTAGTAAAACAGAATTTTGATGGATACAACTTTCAGCCCCTCTGCAGTCAATCTGTTTTTAGTTGCTTAGTTTTTTTCTTACATGTTCAGCAGAGTGTTTTTTTGTTCTTCTCATTTTCCTCTTCACTCTCTATTAACTGAAGCATTTAAAGTATTGCTCGTCGTAAACTTGCCACCGTTGTGAACCATATGACTCTACAGGGAATGCAGTAGTTTTTCAGTATATAAGCGGGAGAAAAAATACCTCTTTTCAAAAGTAGTATTTTTCTTTTTAAATTGAAAGTGATGAGTCTTACGGATCGTTTGACGTCTCTGTTCTTCTCAATCACAGCATTCACTGTAGCTGACGGTTCCTCTTTCCACACAAATGTTATTTTTGCCATGAGAGCAGCTTTCTCTTGGTTATCATTGAATGCATGAGAGATGAGGAGTACCTTTGTGACTGTGGGACATTAAAACGGGGGCTTTGAACCGATCACCCTCTTTTCTCTCCTCGCCTCCTTCAGCTGACAGCAGGTCCCAAGTCCAGCGAGCTCGCTACGAGGCAGCCAACTGGAAGTACAAGTACGGTTATGAGATTCCAGTGGACATGCTGTGTAAGAGGCTTGCTGACATCTCACAAGTCTACACGCAGAATGCTGAGATGCGACCACTGGGCTGCTGTAAGTATCTTTCTTTATTTGCTGTCCCGTTCAGGGTTTTCTCATGACAGTAAAGTAGTGATCTATCAGTGCAAAACACTGGAGCCAAATGTCCCAATCCTCTCTGTTTGCTGTTGCCTGCAGGCATGATCATGATCGGCATAGACGAGGAGCACGGCGCCCAGGTGTACAAATGCGACCCAGCAGGCTACTACTGCGGCTTCAAGGCCACCGCCGCCGGAGTGAAGCAGACAGAAGCCACCAGCTTCCTGGAGAAGAAAGTGAAAAAGAAACTGGACTGGACCTTTAAACAAACTATTGAGGTACAAAAATGTTTTTACAGGGATGTAACACAGGTTGATGAGGAAGGAGCATGACTGACAGTAACCTTAGAGGTGGTTTCCAGCTGTGTGGTTTCTAATTTTAGCATTATGTTAATGTTGAGTAAATACTTAGAAAGGATGTAATAGAAATAACACAGTCTCCATGTTTCTCCCCTTCAGACGGCAATCTCTTGTCTGTCAACCGTTCTCTCCATTGACTTCAAGCCCTCTGAGCTCGAGGTGGGCATTGTCACAATGCAGGACCCCAAGTTCAGGTAACTGACCAGCACCACTTTGTTGCCCCTGTAAGATGAGAATAACAGTGGACCAAATAGATTTCTCTCACCTTTGGTTATTGGCGCTCACATTCAGCATGATGTTTGAGGAACTATTTAGAGAAACATATGTAGGCCCTTAAGACACTCTAGATACGTTTGGGTCAGGGATGAAACAATCGATTGGTTTCCGATAATCTGCAGCAATCGATGAATTGTTTTGTCTATAAAATGTCAGAAAACAGTAAACATGCCAGTTGTAATTTCTCTCAGCATGAGGTAATGTACTCAAACTGCTCAATTTATTCAACCAGCAGACCAACAGTCCACTTCCTCTCATATATGGTAATAGCCTTACTGGCTGCTCTTTGTTGATGAATGATGGTAGTTACATTATATGTTGGGATAGAATCGTCGTCATCCTCCCCGTCTTCTCTCTCCAGGATTCTGACGGAGACTGAAGTGGACGTTCACCTGGTGTCCCTGGCAGAGCGGGACTGAGCGAGCAAAGACGCGTCGCTTGTCTGATTTAAGTGCATGATGGGATATGCAGTTCCCAGATGGAGGCTGGTGTTATCTTTGTTTGCTGTACATTCACCCCCACTGTTTCATTCAACAATAAAAAAAGTTTTTCAAGTAAAATAACCATTGTCTCTCAACCTGTTTTTGTATTTATTGTGAAGCTAGTGATTCTTTTTTGCACATGGAGCTGTATGCATTTTTCAGACAAATGTACGCTATGAATATGTACGTAAGCTTGTTAACTCTTGGCCTCTGTTATGGTCTGTGAGTTGAGTTTAGCAGCAGGGGGAAACGTTTCTGGGAACGAGCGTGAGCAGAGCTCAACCTCTGAGCTTCCTGTTGTGGCTCTGAACGCACTAAAATCACATGACATACCGACGTACTGCGGAGAGCATGTTTTACTACAAAGTGCTGGAGACCTTAGTTGACCTCATTTTCTCAACATTTCAGCTTTTTATTTTATTTTTACACATATGGAGCATGTCAGAAATAGACTGCTTGCACTCACCGGGTATGTCTTACAAGTAGTTTCTCTATGCAAACGGGACATTTGTTCCCCTTTCAAAATGGTTTTGACAAAGCTGACATGGCCTCTGGTGTGTGTCGTGGGGAAACGGTGGCTCCAGCTCAGCATTTAATTTATATGATCATCAGTAAAACTATTTCCCTTCAGTCTGCTGCTATTACAGAATCAGAACGACGGCTCAAATGTATTTTTTGCTGTATGAATTCATATTTAATGCCAGTCTCTTAGGTAATTTCCACTGCCCTTAAAAGGCAACAACTTTGACCTTTGGAAAATCCCCCTGTAGTCCTGTTTAGGTTTAGTTCATGTTTATGAGGACTATTACAGGCAACATACAGTACACACTGCTTACACCCAATCACTGTGGGACATTTTCTCCGTGTCGCCTTCAGGTCTACTTCATACTGGGAATTAGAGCAAGTTCATGGTTATTTCAGGTCATTATTCTCTGGAAGATTCTTGACAATTCTACACTACTATCAACAGATAGTTGTGTAGAATCTTGTGCTTCCCAGACTCCTCCAAAGTTCCCTGGTCATTGTGACAACAGTTAGACTGATGACTACCTCTGGCCCATTCCCAGTATTGGTAAAAGACGCTTCCTAGTACAAAAGTTGCTCTGTATTTCTAGCAAGTGCCAGCTGCCACTCAGCGGTAGCATCGGGGCGGAAAGTTTACGTACAGCATGTTCCTCTTATGCCGCCCAGGGACTTTCAAACGCAGTGACTCAGAGACCTGGTGACCTCGCCCCAACAAGGAAATCCCAGACTGTTCTAAGTGGGATTGTTTTTGTCTTTCACAAGTCTGGGCGATGACCGTCTTCCTCGTCACTTTGTTTAAGTGACAAATGATGCTCATTTTAAAATGTGGAAAGGCCGTGAAACACAGAAGGAAATAAAACTCAACATTCACAGCTGTGTATATTTATAAACTTCTTTTTATTCAGAACAACTGTTTGTTAATAGTGTTTAAATTCACACATATGTACAGGTACAAAAATAATATCTCTGTATTTACAATATATTACACACGTCTTGTCTGGTATATACACAATGTATATTTACAGTATATAGAAGGACTATGGAGGTCGTGGTCTTGCTGTTTTATGGTGTTTCGGTGCAGATCATTCTGTGATCCGGACCGGGCTTGACCAGACCGGACACCGTCTTCATCCACGTTCTTTGGATCCCAGGACCAGGACCTGTGGACTTGGGCCTGGACGGGGGACGTGGACTGATGTGTCCCTCGTTGGGGGCCGTGGCTGGGCCACATAGTAGCAGCTTCACTGTCGTTCACACCACCGGTAGACGGGGTGCTTCTGTTTACTTTCCGAACTTTATGTCATCGTACAGCTGCAGGAGAGAAAATAAAAGACGTTAGGAACCCAGACTTTAAAAACAAGATCATATGAAATCTTCAGGCTCTTTTGTCTTTGAGGACCCTGATTCAAAAACTAACCTCATCCTCCGATGAATCCAGATCCTCCATATCGCTCTCATCTGATTCGCTGTCAGGCAGCTCCCTCAGCTCCTGCGGCGTCCTCTCGTACAGCTGGCAGCGGATCTCCTCGCTCTGGCGTCCGTAGGTGAGGTGGTACGGCGTGAAGCCACCGTAGTTCAAGCAGTTCACGTCAGCGCCGAGCTCGAGGAGGCGCCGGACCAGTGTGGGGTTCTGGAGGTCTACGGCCAGATGGAGCGACGTCCGTCCACTGCACTGTTCCTATGAGCAACAACGTAAAGAAACACGGTTAGGTCGCTGCGGCATCACACAGAGGTTGTCCTTCAGACATCCCTTTTGTTAAACTGGCTGCCTCTTGGGCTGATGACACATACCTGTGCGTTGATGTCTGCACCCAGCCGAACGAGGCTTTCAACCAATGAGATGTAGCCGTTAATGGATGCCAAGTGGAGACAGTTATGTCCTGTGGAGAGGAAAAGCTCAGTTAATAACCAAATTCAAGAACTTCTTAAGTGAGACATGAAAGTCTGTGTGTCTTCAGGTGTTCCATTTTAACTCTGTACTTACCACTGTAGTTGGGGAAGGACGCCATAGAGGTGATGTGGCGCTGGCAGTTCTGGGTGATGACACCGAAGCAGGCGAGGGAGCCCTTCTTGCAGGCGATGTGGAGAGCCGTGTTCCCGCTGTCGTCGGCTAGACGTGGGTCACTGCCGGCCTTCAGGAGCCTCTCCACTAACTGAGGCTGCTCTGTGATCACTGCCAGGTGGAGGGCAGTCTGGGGAGGACACATTCAGAAAATATATTTAATTATCATCCTGACTTCAAAGGTCATTTGTGTGTATGAGGAGGAAGGTGTGGCTTTGTATTTAATCATTTCTTTGGGGTTATTACCTGTCTCTGGTGGTTCTGTGCATTGAGGAAGGGGTGATTGTGAGAAAGTTTGATCATCTGAAAGGCATGTTCTGTGGCTTCATGGATGATGGCCAAGTGGAGGAGCCTGTGTGGTGAGGAGGAGGGGGGAAAGAAAATTATTAAAAGAGTGCTTTTAAAAAAAAAAAAGATTTACCCACTGAGGAAGTGGTTCCAGCTAAGTGCGAAATAACAAAGCCCGAGCAGTGGAGCGTTTCGCAAGACCGGAGTTTTGTCGGGTTATTTCCACCAGTTGTTGCTTGACACATCTGATGCTTTATCAGTTCCTGGCACCAGGCCAGGGACTTTCCTGAACGCGCAGAGCGGACTTTAGCACCGCCCAGACTGCGCTCTCAGCCAAAGTACACACACACTCACTGAGGACGCGCTTTGTTGCACGCGCATACACTTTTTAAAGGCCTCTTGTTTTTGTGCAACTTTCGACATTTTCATGCGTAATTTCGCAGCTTTTTCATAGCTTTTCTATGCATTCAATTTGAACTGTGCATGCTGCGCTCGAGTGCTTTTGATTTACGCACATCTGATTTACGCAGAAGAAACGTGAGAATGCGCTGTGCATGATTAATTATCTACAACAAAAAATCAACTTACGTGTCACCGTCGTCAGTCACTGCAGATCTCCACGGTTCGTATTCCTGTGTGAGCTCCTCGCTTATGTTCACATGCATGTCCTCAAACTCGTTCACCAGCTCGTCCTCCTTCAGGGAATCCAGGCCGCTGTCGACACGGTCCTCTTGGCAAGGCAGCATTTTCCCGTGTTTGGGCTCCATGCTTTCGAAGTTATAATCCATTTGATTGCGGTTAGATACTCGGTGGACGTCCATGGTGTCTTTGCGACTGTCAGAAAAAACAGCTCCGTCTTTCTCCAAATGTCAGGGCAGAGTAGTGCAGCTAAGGCAAGCGCCTGGGTTTTGTGCGCTCGGTGGGCGGGGCTTCAGCGGGGAATTCCGATTGACTTATCTTAGGTCTGACAAGGGAAATCACACCGAGCTTGTGCTTTTGTTAGAAAAATCCCCCCCCCCCCCCCCTCCCTCCCAAAGAGACTCAGAATGAAATCTTGTAGTTTCCTATTAGACACCTATTTTCACCTGTGATGTAGGTTAGGGAACATGTCATGATTTATGTCAATGAATGAGACACCATGGGCATGAATGAGAGGGAGTCAGCCCCAAACTGGCTCTTGAAGAATTCCCTTCTGCACTGGGGAAATTATCTATTTCAAGTGGCTAACCAAAGTGTATAAATATATATACATACATACGTATATATATACTTACATACGTATATATATATTCCATTTACTTACTTTTGGCCTAATTGAAATCAGTTTAACAAGAGACATCCATATTTAGTTTACAATTTACACTGAAGATTAACTATAGCCCACACCTATACACTAGTAATAACCACATGTCATAGCCATGCTATGACTCATTTGACTTGCAAAGCACATTGATATTGTTGCTCCATGTACAGTCTCTTATGTAAATACCACAGAATGTAAGGGAGACCATCTTATTTGACTTAAATTGTGTGTTGATCAGATTTGTGCTGTTACTTTACTGAAGAAGAGTTTGCAGCATTAGGCTATAGTGTTCCACTGAGCAGGGTAAAACATCAGTGTTTTGTTATGTATATTGTTATTCTACTTAAGACTTGCATTCTCTGTCACCATCAAATAATGTTACAGTCTCAAAAGAGGTGACAAGCTAGTTAATGTTTCGTTTTTGTGATCAGACCTGCCAAACTCGCCCTTTGCCCTGAGGAAGGTTATGCTTTTGTAACCTGCTATGGGATTTGCAAAAATAGTGCATGTGATGCAAAAACATAAAAAAACCTTCAGACAGAAGAAGATGGCAGGATTTCATCAATCATGTCTGTACAAGGTTACACTACAAAGTGAATTTATGCAGCACACGGAGTGCAGAGGAAAGGGAAAGACTCTAAAGTTTCCTCGTGGAGACTTATGAAACCAACACTGCATGTTCCACAATAGAATGTTCTGGACTTACCCGTGTATCATTGCACATGCTTAACACACCGCTGGAGGTCAAATCCTGCACAAATTAGCTTTGATCCTGGAAAACACAGCTTTTACACATGCATAAAATGTATGACTTTTGCTAGGAATTTTGAATATTTTCCTTTACTTTTTTTTACAGTGTTGTGACTTTCCTTGTGATCTTTTTTTTCTGCATTTGTCCCATAGTTGTTTTTAGGCAAGGCTTTAAAAGGAAATTACTTTCTGTTGCGCAACATGGTGGTAAAGTGCGTGACAGAGCTACCTGCATGTGCTCCCCTGACATTTAAGATAAAACTCCCAGGATCCCTTCTGTTTACATTTCATTGTGAAAGGTAGGCTTGGTGAAAACATAGCAACAGTATCCAAGAGCGGTGTAGCATTCACACCTCTATGGGGCAACCCTCAATCAAACACACACACACACATATACACTCCCATCATGGCTGTGATGTCATCTAATGCAGCAGTATCTCTGTCTGCGTGTCTGTGGGTGCGTCAGATCAGACAAATCACTCGTACTGGCGGCCGTCAAGTCCTTTGTATCTAACTTGAATTCCACACATTTTTTAATCCCTGCCAAATATCACCATGAGGCATCTGGGGACAAACTGTTCTTGCTGCTCTGTGGTATTTCTCCCGTTGCCAAGATTGTGTGCTTGTGTGTTAGTATGGTCAGATATTTACCTCACACGGGAAATACTGGGACTTCCACTTTACATACTTGAGATGTTTAATTTTTTTTGTAAAGCTTTGCAAGTGCTCTTGTCTCCACTAGCCTATGTTTACCGCAGGTTGCTATGGACACCAACCGCTGAAAAAGCACTGACGCCAGTTCATTGTCAAGAGCTGCACATTGCCTTCTATCTGAGTCAGTACAGTGCCTCAGGGGGCATCACACCCTGTTGGTGAAGTGCTAAAGTCATGAAACTATCCCTTTTTCTCTATTGACCAACTAACACCAACCTCACCACAGCCTTTGAAAAAAGGGTTGCTGTGCGCTACACTTAGATGCAGTCTAATACCACAGCTCTGTAATAAATCCTACCTTTATGGGGGTTATAATGTTCAGTTCTTGTTGGATGTGTTCAGTGTTAATTCCACTTTACAATCACTTTGGAGCCTGTTTTTGTTGCTGTTCAATTATATATATAGTGGTGTTCATACGTCTACCCTTGACATAAATGGAGTGGAGAGCATAATACAATTCTTCAGCACGAAGCCTCCTAAATTATCTTTATTTGAATAAACACATCTCTAAAAAAGGAAACTTATAACCATCATGAAGGTACAGAGCTGCATTAGTTCAGTGTATGAGGTTGGGTTTTTAGGTGTAACTAAACTGTCAACTAAATGATTAATCCAGGCAACAAAAAATATGCCATTACCAAATATGGTATTTGGAGACATATCTTTGATAAATATAAATAAAGCAGAATAAAGCAGCCTACACAACCAAATTAGTTAGTTTGAATGTCCCACAATTAGAAGCTTTAGTGATTTTTTGTATACTTTTATTCCAGTAGTCATTTTACAGTAATAGGTACCCAACATTGTTTACAGTGACGGCTTAGGAAGGGGTAAAATACTGCTGATGAGCAAGTCAAATAAAAGTAGGCTACTCAAATGACATCATAGGTAATTTGTGAAACTGAGACAATTATCATTTTTGGAAAGCATCTGTACACCAAGGAAGTATTTTGACATTTTGGGACATATACCTCCTGAGAGTCAGAATGCGGTAGTTATAGAGCTAGAGCCAAGATACAATTAGCTTAGCATACAAATTGGATGCAGGGGAAACAAATACGTATATATACATATATACATACATACCAGCACCTTATATCATATTATATCTCTTTTGTTTCATTTGCACAGATTGACATGAGATAGAACCTATTCATTAGTACACTTTTGGTGGTAGGTTTTTAGGTAGGAATAATCTTAAACTTTGTAGCTGCCTGCTTCCAGTTTTTAAGCCAAGCTAATAGCCAAATGGCTCCATTGTCATGATTAGCATACAGTCAAACCTATATCTCACTTGTATCTATTTGTGTAATGATTAAACAAAAGTTATGTGGTAACAAAGCTGAAGAGATGCTGGTTTGTGTATTTCCTTTTACATTGCACAGAGCCAGTCTCTCTCTTCTGCTTCCCGTCTTTAAGCTAACCTAAGCTAATATAGCTTCCTAGTAATAGTTCCATAGTTAGCGTACAGATATGCCTGTATCTCACCTTTATGTGTATGTGTACAGATACAAGTTATATAAGTTAGTAGCAAAGCTTAAGAGGTGCTGGTTTGTGTACATAGTTTACCCTACAAAGAGCCAGCTAACTGTTTCTGCTGCTTTCTGTCTTTAAGCTAATGGCCTCCTGGCTCTAGCTCCATGAGTCATATAGACATGAGAGTGATATTGATTTACACATCTAACTCGTGGGAGGAAAGCAAATAAGCCTTATTCCCCAAATGTTGAACTATTTGCTTAAATCACTTACTTATCTATTTGTCCAGACACATTTTTCAAAAGGGTCACATCGTCACATTGTTATGTAAAGCCAGATGTTTTTATTTGGAATCCGTCAAGTCAGTATTTTTTATCAGGGATCTGTTAGTTGTTCAGCTGTCTGAAAATAGCCTCAGTTTCCCAGATCTCTGCATGTCATTCATGACAACTTCCCTCCTGTTTCAAAAGGAAGCTATCACTCCATTGTTACAGTAATCACTCAATGGATAGTCAACCTCAACCAGTCCAATTCTTGTGTGGGCTTGGTGACACAGCAGCTCTACACCCAGAGTTTACACAAACTACACCCACTTTATGTTTTCACAATGTGTGGCTCGGTGTAAAAAGGAGTATTTTAGTATTACAAGTTCACGCATGGCTGTTTTCCATTGTATCAAACATGCTAGCTGTTTAATGATGTGTCAGGCTGTTTCTTAGTCAGAGGGACTTAACCACAACCATGCAAGGCTATATGAAAGGTTGTTATCTCATGTAATTACATAATGTGTGACTGTCATACAGCATTTGCCATGATTTTATTAGAGTCACGAGGAGAATGAAGATTTGAGTTTCAACCGGACAGAAAGTACAAGGAAGGTCATTAATCCTGTGTGTTTCCCAGAACAAACAAACCGCTGTATAAACAGGTTTCCGTACCTGTAAAAAAAAGAATGTTGTTTGCTTTCAGTGGCATGAGATGATCATGAGAATTTGGGGTGAAAAATGGTGTTTCAGCATCTTCTGTCTTTCTTTTTTTTGCTATAGCTTCTAAAAAAGTCATGGAAGACATCTGACACACAGGTTATTGAAACTTTCAAACTGAGGTGAGATCCTCCCCTTTGTTGCCTCAGTTTCACGCTGAATGTGCAAATGCATATTTTTTCGAGGAAGCGTGGGTGTTTTTCGGAGAAGGGGTAATACCTTTATTTCCCTCCCCAGGCATTCCCACGGTGTTATAGGCCAGTCATTCCCACAGACTGGGCTGTGGGTCCCGACCCAGTCTGTGGGAAGAATTTGTATAATTTGTCCCATAGTCTTATCTTATTAAACATTTATATCTGCAGTACACCTTTGAGCCACATGAGGAAGCCTGAATGTCTGTATTCTGATAATTGTCGCCTACTAAAACTTTTATCTAATATGAAAGGCTGGCATACATTCTTTATGTTCAACTGATGAGAGGAAACAACAAAAGCCTGTTTACTCTGCCTAAATGCATTTATTTGGTCTAATTACAAAATGCAGTTTTTAAATGATGATTTCATTTATTAGGGGAAAAAAGCTATCCAACCCTACCTGGCCCTATGTGTAAAAGTAATTGCTCCCCCTTGATAAATCATGAATGAACTGTGATTAACCACCTTTTTTGGAAGTTGAGTTCAATTTCACTAGCCACATCCAGGCCTGATTACTGCCAGACCTGTTGAATCATGAAATTACTTAAATAGAACCTGTCTGACAAAGTGAAGTAGGCTAAAAGGTCCAAAAAAACTACACATCATGCCGCAATCTAAAGAAATTCAAGAATAGATGAGAAACAAAGTAATTGACATGTATCAGTCTGGAAAGGGTTGCAAAGCCATTTCTAAGGCTTTGGGACTCCAGCGAACCATAGTGAGAGCCATTATCCACAAATGGAGAAGACATGGAATAGTGGTGAACCTTCCCAGGAGGGGCCGGCCTACCAAAACTACTCCAAGAGCGCATCGACGACCCAGGAGGTCATAAAAGACCCCAGAACAACATCTAAAGACCTGCAGGCCTCACTTGTCAGTGTTGATGATTCAACAATAACAAGAATTCCAAGGCGAAAGCCACTGCTGAGCAGAAATAACACAAAGGCTCGTCTCACATTTGCCAGAAAACATCTTGATGATCCCCAAGACTTTCGAGCAAATATTCTGTAGACTGACGAGACAAAAGTTGAACTTTTTGGAAGGTGTGCATCCCGTTACATCTGGCATAAAACTAACACAGAATTTCATAAAAACAACATCATACCAACAGTCAAACATGGTGGTGGTAGTGTGATGGTCTGGGGCTGCTTTGCAGCTTCAGGACCTGGACGACTTGCCATAATTGATGGAACCATGAATTCTGCTTTCTACCAGAAAATCCTGAAGGAGAATGTCCGGCCATCAGCTCGTGACCTCAAGCTCAAGCACACTTGGGTTATGCAGTAGGACAATGATCCGAAACACACCAGCAAGTTCACCTCTGAATGGCTCAAAAAAAGCCAAATGAAGGTTTTGGAGTGGTCTAGTCAAAGTCCGGACTTCAATCCGATTGAGATGCTGTGGCATGACCTTAAACAAGCCGTTTATATATATATATATATAGATATATATATATAGTCATTTTCTCATAGACTTCTATACAACCAGAGGAGTCGCCCCCTGATGGTCATTAGAGAGAATGTAGCTTTAAGGCACTTCCGCATTAACTTTACTTTTCAGAACCGGAGGTTGCCGCCTGTATGCGACGTACCAGGCTTTCAACTAACTCCAATACAAAGCCTCCCACAGCATTAGTGGATGGTAAGAGCATGTGACAGTATAAAGTCTGTGAGATTCTGCTTAGGTTGGGTGGTGAATGGGTCAAATAAACACAGGAGATTGGTGTTCGAGTCCCAAGCTAAACTTAAAGTGAACTATAACATTTTGTCACGTGACTTGTTTGCCACCCTAGTCAGTCAAGTTAACGCCGACCACGATTTCTTCCTAAATCTACCAAACTGGTTTTGTTGCCTAAACCTAACTTCCTGTGAAGAGGGAATTTTATTTTGAAAGGACATGAGTGTATATTGAAACGCCGACCCTCAACGTTGAAGAAATAGTTCCAGCGGGCCGACATTCTTTTAAATCTGGGTCCAGTGAATACTTTACAGTGGCCCACTGCTCCTAATGTTTAGGATGGGTTAAATGCATGAATGAATTGTATGTATGTATCAGAGTATGTGACAGAAATAAAGTTCTTAAACGTTGTTTCTGTCATCACATACAGTGAAAACAAAATACAAAATTTGAATACAAAAATTGTGGTAGTTTGGCTATTTAAAATTAGTGGGTTTATGCAGGATGTCCCATTTTGTACATGTGACAAAGTGGTCTGCAATGTTTTAACTCCACCTTCTAGTATCGGCTCAGCTTGATTGAGGGACAATCCACAACTTTTACCAATAGGAAAAACCCCCAAAAGACCGTACCATGCAGTGGAAATGCGGCCTCAGTCAGATTTAGAGGTACTGGTATGCATAAGGCCGTTGTTTTTTTTTACTTTTGGAGTGAACCAGACCAGCTTTTTCCATTCTTTATGCTAAGCTAAGCTGCTGGCTGTAGCTTCATATTTAGCATAGAGACCTAAATGTTATTGATTGATATTCATTGAATCTGTAAACAAGAAAGCAAAGGGTTCAAACATGATCATTCAAATTAGAATATAATATTATAGTGGTAAGCAGAGGGGAATTGCTAACGTTGGGGATTTACAAACACTTTGCTTGGCCCCAATTCAAATACTTTCTGCTATATTGAACAAGCCAGAGATGTCACGGTGACTTTTGATGCTAGTTCAAAGGAGATAAGATAAAAGCATTAGAGACCTCAACGTCTTGTTTGATTTTCATTTTTCAAGTGTAGGGAGCAAGTGTTCACTTGCATCTATCTGCTCTTTAAGAGTTGAGTCAATAATCTAACCATGGGGTTTGTTGTGAGAGATAGCAGTCTGTGTACGCATGCAGGTATAACTTGAGGTTAAAGATTAACATTGACTACACATTATCACAATGCTGACTCTCGTGTGAGTGCACATGCAAAATGTTGTTTTTTAAATGTCAGTAACATTGCACTAGGAACTGCAGAGACAGAGTTTTAGCACAGCTTTAAACAATGAAATTGGAAGAGACTTGGAAAACATGCCCATTGATCATAAACTGTGGTTCACTGTTTGGTTGTCTGCTCATTCTTGAGTTGTGTGCAACATTATTGATCATCCACTGTGTCAGCAGTGTCCACTCCACTGGACCGTTTGAGACCACGAGGGGGGGAAAAAGCACAGTTTTATGAAATAAACCACAAAGACAGCTTCTGACTTTCTGCTAGCACGCTGTTCAACCCTAAATACAAATTAGACCAGCGAAGTTTCCTGACACACTTACAGCAGTGTGAAAATGGATCTGACTGGCAGCGCTACGCACCACGGAAATAGTGAGGCTGCAAGACAAACCGCAAAACAACTGAGCGAAATCTGTCACTGTTTAATAATCTCATATCTAATTTAGCATTTTGTGAGGATTGAGCAGGCCGTCTGTCTGTTATGTCAGCTCATGTGTCACAGTTAAAACTCCAGCTTCCTGTTTTGTCTTCTGATGTCAGCACACATGTGCTTGATGCTTAATGTACAGTTTTTACTAATATGTTACTTGAATTGAGCAATATATTAATCAATGCATTCTGCCTCTTTGTTGCATATATATATGTATATATATATATATATATATATATATATATATATATATATATATATATATATATATATATATAATGTCCCAATCTGTATTTTCATTCATCCATTTATTTATAAATCTAGTCATCCATTCATTAACCATGTTTCTTTTATAGTTGTTATTAATGCTTCCTCTTTCAGTACTAGAATAGTCCATACCCTCCAGGAATGGATTATAAGATTTGGTCAGCTGCTGTTTGACCACCTAGCAGAGGTCTTTATCGCCCCCCTGTGGTTCTACTGTGAACTGCTGATCATGGGATTGTATCCAGCATAAAATGCACTCAAACTCTTAGAAAGATACATAAATAGAAGTGGGCTATGTGGATAAAACCTTCTATCATAATATTTGTCATTTCATAATGCAATACAGTCCTTTCTGTAAAATCTGGATCGGATTACCAGGCAAGACATTTCTGTTTGGGCTAATAAAGCAAATAGTTGATTCAAGCTACTTTTTATTACATTGATCATACAATCTATGTTTGCCATATTTATGTTGACAACAATGTTGCTTAAATGTGTGATATTAAATGATAGTTCCAAATGGTTTGACAAAGTCTCTGACCGTTAAAAACTGTTTATATGTTGAGGTGATTCATGTGAATTGTCCTACTTTCAACCACTACACAATCAACCAGCACTACAGTACAATCTGTCACTAGTAAAGGATTTGGATGCAGCTGATCAATTAGTGGACTTTACTTAAAGATACAGAGTCGATCCGATTGGACATTTGGTGCTTTTATATATTTTCTAATTAGAACACATCCTGAAGACTTATGCCCAAATTCTGGAATAGAGGAATATTATTTTGTTTTTAAAAAGTGCTGCAATACTTTTCGAGTGAAAGACTTAATACACACACACACACACACACACACACACACACACACACACACACACACACACACACTTGCACACACTTACAGCTGTCCATCACACTCGTAGACATCAGCACAGCTTCAGCCTCCACACTGCTCTCAGTCTGTCCATCAGTGACAACCAGGTGAATGAGGAAAGAGTGTAGCAGTGAGCTGTGACAGCCTGAGCCCCGTCAGTCAGCTAGCAGAGGCTCTCTGGCACCTCTTCACCATATTCCGCTGTGAAAACCCTTCCGTTTGCTTCAAGTGCAGAAAAGTGACTAAGATGATGGCACTGACTGCATGCGTTTGAGTCTGGAGCTACAGCACATTCTCATCATGACTCAGCAGTCAGCACATATGATTCTTCCTCTTATAAAGAGTTTCTAAGTTTTGAATAAAAGTTGCATTTATATTATTGGCTTATAACTGATCAATATAAATCAGTTATAAGCCAATCAATAAGAACACTTTTTGTGTTGCCGGGTTGTGAAGCGGAACGTCAGGAGATATTTGCTGAATTTGATTAAAGGTGTATTGATAGAATAGCTGACAGAACCTTTAATAGACATTAATAGAATAAGTAACTAAATGTTAGTAATTAATGAAGGATAATAAACCATCAAGGCTAAATGTTAAAAAAAAACATGAATTTGAAATTGAAACCATCAGAAAAAAGTTTCTAAATCCTCTGTAGTCATAAATGTTCATAAATCACTCAAAAAATGGTTATTACAATAATCCAGGAAGGCAGTTGTTAATAAATGAAATCAGGTACAGACATCCCGTTACAGAAGGTCAGGGGTCCATTGTGGGGTATTCATGGTGAACTAAAGAGCTGAAAAGACAAAGCATGAGTAAATGATTTACTAACCATTAATCAAGATTTGTTTTACATAACTCTTTTATGAATGGTAATTTGGAAAGTAGTACCCATAACATATTGTTGGATTCAAAAAGTAGCCTATTGTGTTGGTAAGATTATAACAAACAAACAAAACTACATATCATATAATGATAATATAATGTTTCCAAACACCTAAAAACAAATCAGTGCAGTATGTTAGCTGTATCCTGCACAAGCAGAAAGCTACGTATTAGTTATTAGGACAAAGTTTAAGAAACTACAAATCCCTGAAACCTTTACCCAGCAATAAGATACGCATACCAACATCTGATTGGACAGAGTCAGTAAGGCTCCGTGTGATTGGCCAACGGTGGCCATGTTTGCATTACCAGCTGTCTAGATGCGGGCTAGCTAACCGGTTAGCTGTTTGAGGTACGTTCGCCTCTTTATTCGGCGTAAACGTAACGAACAGCCTCTCCACGGCTGGTAACACCCGCTCATCTGTACGTCGCAATGCCGGTTCACTCCCGGGAGAAGAAAGAAAGTAACCACGAAGAAATGGAGGTGGATTTTCCCGAGCAGGACGGCAGCAGCACAGACGAGGAGGACACTGTTAGCTCGTCCGTATCTGAAGATGGAGACAGCTCGGGTAGGACACACATTGTTCGGCATTAAATATCAACCCACAGCCAAAAATACCCGTCTGTCACACAAGGGGTGTGTATGATATGCTAAAATGGCATTTCAACCAACGTAGAGCATGAGGGGGGGGGGGGGGGGGGTCAGTCACTATGATGATGATGATGATGATGATGATGATGGTGATGGATGAAAAGAACAACAGTGTATGGAGGTGGTGTCAGACCTGTCATGTCTCTGTGAACAGAGATGGATGATGAGGACTGTGAGAGGAGGAGGATGGAGTGCCTAGATGAGATGACCACTCTGGAGAAACAGTTCACCGACCTGAAGGAGCAGTAAGTCCCTCCCCATGTTCCCATCTCATGACTCCACCTACTGCTGTCTGGTCTGAGTCAACAGTGAGCTTCATGTTCAAGTTGAACCACTGAGGTCTGTGTGAGAGGCTTGTCATTTCATCTGGTTGCTTGGGATACTTGGGACCTTTTACTGGACCTTATTCAGAGTGATGGTCATCCAGATCCTCCCCACCGCTGTACAAACAGGTGGCAATCTGTAAACGTTATCACAATGATCCGTATACAGTGGTTATTGTTTATTATTAGCTGACGCCTGACGTAAAACAAACCGTTAAAACAGTACAGTCAGAATAGTTCAAATAGTACAGTCAGATACAAAGTACAGTCGGAGAGTAGGGTGTATAGTATCAGAACCAACCGTATACATTATGCATCCTTCAAAGAAGGATCAGGAGTCTAAGAAGGCAGTGGAGTCCTAGTCATATGCTCATTGGCCTTAGCTGAGCCTGTATAAGTTCTATACATACATGGAATTGGAGCCCTATATTGAGCTGCTGTAAAGCGCCCGGGGAGCCCGAACTACCAACTCTGTGTTTAAAGCACGACGCGCTCCATCCACTGAGCCAACGTTGCCCCATCTGGGTGACAAATGTACATCAACCAATTGCCTTCTTTTTGTTGATCTTTTATGCGTCAGATACAATATTTCCTATCAGCATTTTTGAAAAAATGACCATCAATATGAGGTGAAAATGGCTCATAATAATAAACTTGGTCGGTCTATTTGAGACAACATCAGCCATTCTGGCAGGTGCATTAATAGACAGCTTCCTGTTCTGGAGAGACGAGGACACTATATTACTGTTCTGCACACCAGTGAGAGTTCAGAAAGTTCATTTCTCATTTATTACCACTGTTTTTAACTTGCTTACAAGATATTTTGAAATTGAACACTAAAATGCTAGAATGGCTCTGGGGTTCCTTGTTTTGCTGTTCAGGTTGTACAAGGAGCGTCTGAGCCAGGTGGACATCAAGCTGCAGGAGGTGATGGCTGGCTGTGCCCAGGAGTACCTGGAACCTTTGGCCAACCTGCAGGAGAACATGCAGATCAGGACCAAAGTAGCTGGTGGGTCAATGTGACAAGCTTTTCTGTATTATAGTTTGATATTTAAATTAGTCTTAAAGGTGGAGTCAGCCTTACTGGAATAAGATTGTTGATATCTGAACTCACAGACTGGAAGCTAGCGGGCCGGGAGGAGAATTTGGCAAAAAGTGTATTGGATTAGAGTCTTTTAATGTGACAGAGTTTGACTTTAGATGCACGTATGACGCTGAGTTAGGATGTGTTATGTCACATTTATGAAATCAACTTGACTAAGGCAAAGGATCCTCTTTGTTGACATTCTTTTGTGTATCTTACATCTATACTGATAGATTGAGGCACTTTTACAAGTATCTTTTAATGATATGCAGCTAAACCTAATGCCTTTTTGCAGTTTAATAAAGGCTATATAGTCACTTTGATTAAAGTGTAATGCTTGTCACAGGGATCTACAGGGAGCTGTGCTTGGAGTCAGTGAAGAACAAGTACGAGTGTGAGATCCAGGCTGCCTGCCAACACTGGGAGGTAAGAGAGCAACCAATGAGTCAGGGCTTATGTGGGGGTCAGGTTTGTGTTTTCCACAGCAAAACACATCTTGTTCAAGTAGATTACTGCCTCTAGAGTGATGGATATCCACTCTAATGTTGGGGTTTGGGATTCAGCCACAGTACCCACCAGCTAGACAGAATTCAACCTGTCTTCTGATTTGAATCATCATTTTGTATCTTGCTCCCTTGTTTCTGTCTCCCAGAGTGAGAAGCTGCTGCTGTTTGACACTGTGCAGAGTGAACTGGAGGAGAAGATAAGAAGATTGGAGGAAGACAGACACAGTATTGACATTACCTCAGGTACCTACATTCTGGCAGCGTCCCCTAAACCCACACTGTTCAGTTTATATAGAGAGAAGCATTCCTCAGTCTCATTTAGTTCAGCAGCAGATAGTTTGTGTTTAATAGTAAATAAAACAATTCATTTATCAAAATTGGAATCTTTCACCTGACGACCTATCAATTAATTGTTTGGATTGCTTTATTAATTCATTAATAAGAGATACAGAGTAGTGGTATTAAAGAACAGTCACAGAATATACAGAGGGCTTTTGATCAAGAATATGTAAACCAACAAGATGCATCTATAAAACAGAAATATACAGAAGCACAGTGCTCCTCCTCTCTGTAATCTGTCCTCTCTGCCCTCCAGAGTTGTGGAATGATGGATTGCACTCACGGAAAAACAAGAAGAAAGACCCATTCTGCCCCGTCAAGAAGAAGAAGCCCGTCGTTGTCTCTGATATCCTTTTCCCTTGGTCCTGTTCTTGTCTTATTCCTCATCATTCATCTGCACCACATGTCACCTCGGTGACGTGCTGCTAACACAGATGTTTCACTGGACATTTGTCCTTAACCGCTCTGTTACGGCCTTATATTGTTTATATGCTGCAGGACCTTGATATTCTGGAAGACTGGACCGCGATAAGAAAGGTATTGTGGAATCGGACAATGGAGTCGCCCGGTGAATGTTTTTTGTGATTTGACTTTTTAGTTGTGTCTGTTCCCCTCTCCCCCACAGGCGATGGCATCGCTGGGGCCACACAGGGTGAAGGTGGATGGTAAGAGTCTCTCCTCGTCCTTGGTTACAGTCAATCTCTGGCTGAGTGCAGCCATCGACCCACAGTTGTACAGGAGCCACTGATTCGATGCTTTCAGCTAGAAGTACTCGAGTTCATAGTTGAGAAGGAGACAGATGTTGTCCACCTTTTTTCTATTTTGTGGTCTGTTTCTTTTAAACTTACACTGTCCCCTTTGTCCTTCTAATGCTGTCCCTCCAGTCCCTGCAGTCAAGCCTGACCGACATCAACATGTGGCGCGCCTCGAGGACGGACGGCTTTTCTACGACAACCAGTGGTACTGCAGGGGACAGGCCATCTGCATCAACAGGAAGGACGAGTACCCGGCTAGGTGTGTTTGCGTGTGAGCAGGGTTTATTGTATGATGTTGATTAAAGCACCTGTCGGTTATGATGCTAAAAGGTGTGTGCACTCGTCTGTAAAAGTGAGTGTGACTCTGGGTCACGTGGTGGATTCGTTGGTAATGGAAATGACAAAGACTGTGAGTATTAGGCTGAATGATTGTGGATCCACATTCTGCCCTGTGTGTCAGTGAATAGAGAGAATGTATTGATGTTTCCACAGCACCGCTGAGTGGAGACGACAGGTGGCTGCTATGAACGGGTAGAGCTGGACATCCATGCAGCAGAGCCCACCACACAGCTGGTGGACATTAACATGTAGCCAGGAATGAAGTTTTCCTGCACCAGATCTCACCTTAACTGAACACCTCTGGAGGATACAATCATCAAAAGAGGAATAAAGTTTATTAATGCGGTTCATCCCAACAGAGAGACACTTCTGTGCTACGGAGCACCAGGGGCCAGATGCTTAGAACTCTGTGTAGGTTCACAGCTTAAAGTCTCGGCGTGTCCCAAATACTTCTGTATACTCATTCTAAGCTGGTTTTTAGTATGTTGTGGTGTTCACACTGCAATGCACAAAGGAAATAAAGGAGCTACTCACAGCTGTGAAATCAAATATGTTGTGGGTGTCCGTAAACCTGCTCCAGGAAGATCTTGGAAAACAAAAATAAGTTACCAATCTTAAGAAAGACATTGTGCTTACTAGTTGTGGAGTTTAACTTGCCAATTGGACAATCCGCCAACATTATCTGCCAGCTACCCTTGTGCAAGGCTGAGGCTATCTACAGCACCATTTCATTGATTTATCTCATGTACCTGTACAAGTCGTTTCTCTTTGGCCTTCACTTCACACCAGCATGGTACAAAGAGCTTCACTCTCTCAGTTACAGTGCGAAGGACCTAAACACGGGGAAATGGTTCCTTTTGATCCCACAGAAGATAGTCAGCATTTTACTGAGTGTATGCTGTAGAAGAAAGTACAACACAACTAGTGAAGTAGATTAGGTCAGCACATATTCTGTTGTATACATGGTTTTCATTCTCTCTACAACCAGCATCCTGGACGCTGGTCCTATTTGGCAACCTGATCACATACACAAGTTTTTCAAGTGATATTCTGGATGATAAGATTTGATCACGCGTTTTAATCGTGCAGCATTAGTTCATTGTTGCCCTGCCCTTTAGAGAGTATTGCTTCTCCTCTCTGTAGCTGTCTGTCTGTAAAACCTTCTCTTTGTGCAGTTGAATGCCTCTTTACCACTTGAGCAGAGTATTCCTTCGTCATTTTCCCTGTAAATACATGATTATATGCGACCTGGGGACCTCTGCAAACAGCGATGTCACGTGTTGGTTGTGAGGATCAGGAAGTGCCGTTGCGCTAACATTGTGTGTGTTTGTGTCACGCAGCGCCATCATCACCACCATCAACAACGACGAGGTGTGGTTCAAACGACTGGACGGCACCAAGTCCAAGCTGTACATCTCCCAGCTGCAGAAAGGCAAATACACTATCAAGCACTCGTAAAAACACACACAGACATCATCTCTGCTGCGTTTCTTTTAGTCTCCTTTCCGTGTGCTATCTGTCTACATTCTTGCCATGTGTACAGTCACACACTCTGTGTATAAGTAACAAAAGACAGACATACAAATATCAACTGACCCTTCTAGTCTTAGGAGACGATCTTCCCTGTAAATATGTATGTATGTGTATATTATTGACAAGGTCACAAAGTGTCATTTTCTCTGGAACGGAGATCAATGCAAAGTGCTGCTAAAAAGAACCGGGCGAGGAACCGGAGCAGTGGTGAACTTTGAAGTGCGGAGCTCAGTCGCGTGCCTTTCTAAGACGGAACCGTCCTGAACTACTAATATCAATGCAGCGAAGCCTTACTCTGTACTATCACCAAGAAGACTGAAGCGGGTCAGTGACTCTGATCCAGGTGAGGATTGGGTCAACAGTGTGTTTGATTGGCCTCTCTGGACGCACCGGTTCAACTTGAATTTCATGCTCCATAGAGCCTAATGAATCATTTAGTAAAAGCAATGAACATGTGTGAGATAGATTATGATTAATACATTTTGAGGAAGATATTCTAATGTGAAAATAAGAAGATAAAACTGTTCTTCAAGAACGCCCACTTGAATTTTGTTAAAGCCACTGTACTAAGTGATCTGTTGATGTTTTAGTGTCATTTTCACAGCACGATATTGAAAGTTCAACCCAAGGCCAGACCCATGCACTAAGAGACACTAAAGCCTAAACTGTATGTTAGTCACACAGAGATGTGAGGTGGCCTGTATATAGAGATGACTGTGTTTCGTCTTCACTGTGATTCTCCGTCTCTTCTCATGTTGCCATGCCTCTCATAGTGCCTACTGTAGAATGTAACATTGAAGGCAGGGAACAGGCTGAAGTTGCTCTACTCCACAGCTGTGGTGGTGGACTCAAACAGCCTCAACGTTTGTAATTCATAGTGCCATTTTTTGTTTGTCTTTATTCAACCCGTTTTGCGTGTGCTAGGATTGCTGGTTAAGTCCTGCAGTGTAAATGTTACACATAACAAATCAAAAGTATCTCCCATTCTCCGTCCCGCCTCCTTGTCGCGTCCTTTTAATCGTCACTTCTCTGTCCCTGTTCCCCGTCGTCTACGTCCTTGCTGTCAGTTAAACTGTTCAACAGTACAATTAGAAAGCAGGATTAAGAGTTTTTGTGTACAATCCGTCCAATACAACCTTCTGTCTATGTGTAAATGATGCTTGATTCAATGAAGGGGACTTTGCTTTGTATTTACGGTGCTTTATATTGTCAGCATTGCATACATATTTCAAAGTATTAGCTGCCAGCAGTATTGTAAAGAGCGGTAACATTACATCATGAATATAAACAAAGTGTCCCGCTGTGGCGTCAACTGATAAGAACTTTTCATCATTTGTTTCTCCGCTTCGGTTTTACCTTTTTATGCATTTTGGTTCCATTACCACGTTTGAGGTAATAAAAAATATGTGACATTGTGCCAATGCATGTACAGCTGATTAAAGATTTTGTTTGTATCATTTGACGAGAGTCAAACCTGCGCATAATTATTGATCCTTTATAAGCAAAAAGAGAGAGTACACAGTTTCTACTGTACTTTATGACCACGTTGTTGGCACAAAGGGAAGTGTCTGCATGTAGGTGATTACACTATCAACATGCACTGCAAGCTAATTTCCTCTTCTTGCACTTAAGAGCTTTGGATAAAAATAAATATCAGAGCTTTGCATAGAACTTAAATGTGCTTTGGATTTGGCCTCGCACGCACAAAAAAGCCCAGATACAATCTTATATAATACTCCAGTGTACAAAGGGAGAAAGTCCCTGACAGTGCTCAACCCAAAGTCACCCCAGAGGTTCTGAACCCTGGCTACACACCTCAAATAATAGAAGTAGCTTATTTGGGAGAAACATGCTGAGCTCGTCCCATTTGATAATGGCTCTTTGCTCCGCTGTGCTGTTCAACCTTTCAGTCACTTATATCTGCCAGAGGGACACTCACTAGATTAACTCCACACACTGCTATTGATTCAGGCCCCCCCCCCCTACACTGCCCATCTGCCTGTCCTCAGGCCTGAGCAGACACCTCATGCAGTACCCCTTCAACCTTTGATTGATCTATTGGGAACATTGATCAGATACAGCAGTGCAGCCAGCAATTAAAAGCGAATCAATTGAAAGGCTAATTAGATTATTTTCCCCTTTAGATGGAGCCTTATTACCAAAACTGTTCTATAGGAATATTATTTGTTCACACTTTATCAACACCATGAAGTTCAAGAACAATAATGTAGGCCCTCCTTTCACCTCCCCGTGGAATTCCATGTTCCCGGTCACAAGGTGTCAGTAGTGCTCCACAGTGGAGAGCAGTCAGCCCCTGCACTGGATGGGAGGGGGGAGGTGGTCTGTGAATCTGGGGCACCCTGCTGCTGAAGCCCTCCAGCTGATGAGAGGGAGCGAAGAGGAGGGATGAAGGCACAGTTTGATCACAGCTCGCTGGCCACGTCTGCTACCGCAACAGAGAAAGAGGGAGAGTCAGAAAGAGGAAAATCCCCATCACCGCGTCAAAGGCAGCAGCAGCAGCAGCAAGCAACAGGGCTGTCTGTCTCTACGCACCATGCAGCATCTCTCTAGAGCTTTCTTTGAGTCGGCTTCACACACTCCTGTCAGCGAGTACACACACCATCGCACATGGGGTTCCTTGTTTCCTAAGGTTCTGGCCATCTTCAGCCCCATCTATACTTGATGAGTAGCCAGAACTGGAGGGTCATTGGGACGTGTTTACTGCAACACTGGGGCTAATTAGACCGTGAAAGTGTCACACTGTGATAAATTACTTATATGCTTGCCCCGCTGTGTGACGTGTGAGCGTGTGCATCGCTACGAGTTTTCAAGAGAGCGAGACTGTGTATGTGGGTCTCTTTGTGCATGCATGCATGTGCTGTGTGCCGGGCTTGTGCGTGGGCTTGTACCGTTGATGCTGATTGTGTAAGAGAAGGCTGAATGCATGCATCTATAGGTTAACATCAAAGGGAGGAGGCAGTCATCAGGATGACGAGGAGGGAGGCGAGAGCGAGGTGCATGTAAGCGGACGGTGCTGCAGCCTGAGACCTGTGTTCTAGATGAGCTTGGTGTCTCCTCTCTAGGTGTGTCAGTGGCCTACGATTCACCATTAGCACTCAAGTGCAGAGCCGTTTCTCCATCTTATACTCACTATGCTGTCTCTTCTTGCATCAAGTTCAGGGCCCAATCACAAGGGTTGCTGGGACAGGTAACATGTCCCATTGGGCCAGTAAACCTAGAAACTTACCCGCCCGATTTGGCAAGTAGTAAAAAAGAATTAAACACATTGTTCTTTCCGGAGCAGATGGAAGTAGCTAAGGAGTGAGCCATCTCACTTCCTTCTCATCTCAAAAATTTACTTTGATTTCTGACCGACTTGCCCATCAGGTCGGTCGGTTAAAAAAACATTATCGTTGAACTCTGAAGTTGCTACTTCCTTAAAGAGGAGATTAATTTGCCTTCCACACTGAATTGTTTTACTGCAGCTGTAAAAAATGTTTAGATACCTCTCTTTTAAAATATACATTCCTTTAGAGTCGTGAGATGGTTGCTTCTAACTATTAAAGCAGCCACAGTGTAAAAACGTCGACAGCTAAAATTTAAAGTCCAAAAAAGACATATTTGCCTCCTTCGTACATGCCCCTCAGCAATAAAACCCCCCCAAAAAATGTTCTGCTTTAATTTGTGCACTTTTAAACCAAACCAGACTAAATAGAACACAAACCCAAGCGATCAGTTTCACTCTTGACTCGGACTAGCCTCATGGACTACAGCTGGTGGAAGCGCCCTTAGTTACCCATTTATTTATTTCATATAACCCTCACCAGAAATGTTTTTTTTATTTAAATTGTTGTATTTGTCAAGTAAACAATAAGTGATTCACTCTTGGTATAAATGCTCTAGCATAAATACAGGATCTTTTCTCCCACAGGGTGACGAATGTCTGGTGAAGTAAAATGTCAAATTCAACAACAATGCAATCACTTAGTAGTACATCCTAAAGGACAACATGTATAATGTTTTGGTAAGTAGGTGCATTAGTGAACTCATGATGGTATACTCGCAATTGATGTTGATCCATTTGTTGCAGTCAGCCGTGTGCAGCAGTTGTTGAAACACGCATGAAACACTAGCCCTAGTCCTGCTTAGATCGCTCCCCAGTAAGTTTGTTGTACACGATAATCATTGCCCTGATCTCCAACTTTCTGGACTTTACAAAAGTGATCAGGAAGACTGACATGCTATGCCACTGCATCCATCCACAGATGTCTTGGCATCTGCGACGTACCACTGACCTTTCACCTGTGTCCCAAAACTACCTTTTGCAGGGAGAACAAAGGACAAGAAGATGGAATATCATCAATCGATATCTCCCCTATGATCAAGTCAGCGATTGCAGGAAACAGCTTGGGAGGTGTTGGTCTCAATCAAAAGGAACGGATGACGAAGTCTCACCTGTTCAGAAGCTGCTTCTTCTATCTTACACAGCGGCTTAGATGACTGGTCGAAATTACATTTGTAGCTACTGTCACATCCGAAACTACTGTTGAGTATCTCATGTCTGACATGATTCCCGACAGCATTGGGAGAGCGCGGTCTTCATGGATGCCCAGCTCTGACCCAAAAGACACGGCAGAGCGGTGACAGCCTTGATTGTCAGGCCTCAACGCAGAACAGCTTCTCCCTAACCACTCAACATCATCTACCCTTGAGAATGGATATGTTTGCTCATGGGACAGAACCAAAGAGGTTTCATAACATTTTGCATCTCCTCCACCTGATCCTTAAGCTGTCAGGACTGTCAATCTCTCGGACTGAGCAACAGTCTTTTGATATGCTGAGGTATCCCAGCTAATGCAAACTAAAACCCAATGCTGGGGAGTTTTGTCACAGTCGAATTGCATGAACCTGGGGCAGCCTCTCAGGAGTGGATCTAGGATTGACTCCAGCACTGATGGAGAAAAGTCCAGCCATTTCTGTCTACAAGGCTAAACGGCTGGGCTGTTAGAAGTGTTGTGAGGAGAGGGAGTTGACCCTTGAGCTACCTTATTTGTTTTGTTCCTGTTCCTCTTTCCTGTCTGTCACATACTACTAAGGTGTATGCATCAGTGATCTCTTCCTGTCACTTAGGGTTTGGAGAGAGTTTATTTTTAACCACCCTCTACTGAATTTGACTAAGATGTCTGTATTATGTGGAACACTCCTCTGTCCCTCAGCTGATATTGACCATTCGGTAAGTCCTGCTCCTCGAACGCAGACTGGCCAAATACAGCATAGCATCAACCAGCTCTGTCCAGGGTCCGACAACTATTGTACCTCATAGACTGTTATAGACTCTAATGCAGTTGTTTTAGATTTTCTTTCATTCTCAGGCTGGTTTTGTGAATTTCAAGTTAGCATGGTTAAAAATTAGTTCATAGTGAAACTCGTTACCCGGACAGGTTGGTGAGCTAACATCAGCAGAGTACATTAGCACATCATTAACTAGCGTTAGCACTTCTATGCTAAGCCAGCTACTGAATGTATACTGAATGTGTGCACATGCTGCTTTAGGTTATTAAATGTGGAATAGTGAATAAAGATCTACCTTTTTTACAGGAACAGTGTTGTTCCTTCATTTCATTGTCTTGTGTCTCGATCACCAGGTGATGTGGTGGTTCACTTTAACACTGTGCTATGTAGCTTTAGCTTCTTTATCAGTTTGACATCTTCGATAAATCCTTCAAACACATATTGTAGACCCTTCTGTCTGCTACTCTGCTACTTTGTCTCTTTCCAGAGTGTGCCGTTAGTGACAGTGTGGGCTCCATGGTAGCTCTGGCAGCTTGACAGAATAGCAGCCGGGCATAGCGAAGTCAATTGCCATCTTAGATCCACTGGGCAGTCACCTCTAAAGCTGTTATCCATCAAGGCTCTATTGCTGTGACAGCCAAGAGGGTGGATAAGTTGTGTGACCTGTTGTACCACCCAAACTGCATGCTTAGTCGCAAGAAGCTACCTTCAGATTGAAACTTCCCTTTTAGTCAGTAAATATTAAACTATGTTTAGGTACAGGACGCTTCAGTGTCAGTGCTTTTTACTCTCAACCCCACAGGAGACAGAGAAATGGAAATATCACATCTTCTATTCCCTGTTTGAGCTTTGGCATGATATGCACTTTGCTGCGCTTTTTTCTACTCTGCGGGCAGTGTTGTTGGTAAACCCCCTAAGGCTCAGCGAATGGCTGTGCAAGGGTGTCTTGGAAGAAACCCCCTTGGCTGTCTGTGTACACTCAACAAAGGCATGGTTGCTCAGTGAGGACATCTGTATGTTAGCATCGAGAATGAGGTCTTGCATTTTTATCAGGTTTTACCTGTTGGATGTTGGTACCGGTGAAAGACCTGTGAGTTGCTGTCAGAAGTATCCCTCTGTTCTTCCTGTAGGGTCTTAGACCAGACATCCTCTAGCTCGGTCACCAGTACTCCCTGCAGCAGAGGCAGGTGAGGTGTATTATTAAACGTTGCTAAATTACTGCCCAGTAAACAGGTGGCAGCCTTGTCACTTGGTGTAGGATACTGCACTTTCACCAAGTAGGATAATGTGTATCCATCATTAGCATTCCTAATAAACAAATGTGCAATACGCTATATAGCAGGAGATTTTGATGACTTTTCAACAGATATTTCTGTCTGATATGTCCCGCTGAGAAATTTAATGTTAATATTACGTTTAAATCAATGTATATTATACATCTATTTGTCTGTAGAGGTTTTATTCAAATACAGTTATTTAAGGTTTAAAAGTGAATGTCTTGCCTAGCATTTGTTACGATATTATTAAACAGAATCTGTGTACATGAAAAAATATCAACAGTTGTACAGGGGTGTGCAGTACCATGTTGAATATTTATAAAATGCATAAAACATTTTTAAAACATGGTCTAAAATTGGGCTGTAAGGAGCCATACATCCTGGTCTATATCAGAGCTTAAGCATAGATGCAATGATGAAATGGTTTGGATTGCTCATGTTTTGATATTAGAACTCTTAAACACTTAAAAATGATTTTTACATCCCTTTAGAGTTAAGTCCTATCACTAATAGAGCTGTGATCATTGTTATAACTCTGTTTGTCTTGAGAGCTTGAAACTGAGGCTCCCCAACAGGCCGGCAGCCCTGTATGTGTGTGAGGTTTTATTAAGCTGACCAAACGAGGTGGCAGTATAACCTTCCATCTCCACACCCACTGTCCTCAGACACTGTGCCGTATCTCCTCATTATGTCAGGTCTGATATGCAAAGTAGCCCCGGGAACCACTGTAGCATGGCAGAGGCAGACAGGGGCAGTGTGTGTGTGTGTGTGTGTGTGTGTGTGTGTGTGTGTGTGTGTGTGTGTGTGCCCTTCTCTCTCTGTATTTGTGTGTCTGGATCATAATCTGGATGGACTCTCCAGCCAATGGCAGCACTGTAGCTATGATTTTACTTGGAGAGGGTATAAAGTTCAGCATCATGTCCTCAAACAGATAAACACACAACTTACCCGCCCTCCTGCAGGCCTAGCCTTAAGTGCTTAGTGCAGGCTCAATATGGAAATATAGTCAAATGGCCAACTGGCATCAGCGACGGGACAAGAGAGTGCAGAGAGTTGGTAATGAGGGCGATTCTGCTGCATCAAGATTTAGATACAGGCTTCCTTTCGTTCAGGATGCAGGTTGTGTTTGTTCACAGTACAAAAACGTGAGCATATATGTGTGTGCGCTCACATTTTTCATTTGAACGTACACTTGAATGTGTGCCGACCTTGTTTACTGCATGTGTGAGTGTGAGCATGTCAGGGTGTGTATGTTTGTGCTGGATGCAGAGTCAGTGGAGTGAGAAACAGAGAGCTCACCCAGCCTTTTGGCTGCAGCCCTAATTGGCTGTGTGTTGTTGACAGGACGCTGACAGAGCACATCGCACAGACAGGTACTCTGTTTCTCTCTTTTTCATCTCCTGGGTTTGTGAAACTATTTCCTCGGAGGAATTCCCTGCTCATTTTACTCGTTTTCAGGCACACAAAAAGCCTTAAGTGGCGCCCTTTGACAAGTTACGAAGCTGGATGTTTTTCTAGTGTTTGGATAGAGAAAACAGGGAATGGAGAGGCAGGAGATAGGCCAGCCTTAATGAGACTCTTTCTGCCTCTTTACTGTTCACTGACCTGCTGGGCATCTGAGTGTGTGTGTGGACGCAAACATGCACTATGCAAAATTCATGACTGGAATTCCTGTTATGTATAATGTAAGCATGGAAAGGTATGTGCACAAATACAGACACCCTACTAATGAACTTTGCACTTAAAACGTAGAGAGACGAACATCCTGGGTTCAGATAATCAAAGGTACCACTCATCATAATGGCAAACTTGACTCGCATGCACGTGCTCACATGGGACTTTTGATTGACAGTAAAGACCACTGGCATGCAGCATCTGAAACAAACCATATCTAAAGACGGGAAAGATTGCTGCCTCAGGGGGCTTTTACCCAACACTTTGATATCACTTAATGCACTTCTTTCTCCTAATTCATAAATACACTTACTGAATCTGAGACCCCTTCAGGTGACTCTTCACACATTGTGCACATTTTATGTGGAGTTATGTCCTGGGTGTTTACTTGAACAATAAACTGGACTGGACTGATCACACACATGCACTTTACAAAAAGGGTCAGAGCAGACTATCTGCTGAGGAGACTGAGGTCTTTTGGAGTGCAGGGAGCACTCCTGAGGACCTTCTTTGACTCTGTGGTGGCATCAGCCATCTTTTATGGAGTGGTCTGCTGGGGCGGCAGCATCTCGACAGCCGACAGGAACAGACTCAACAAACTCATCAAGGATGCCAGCAGTGACACCCCAGCTGTGAGGTGGTGGGAGACAGGAGGATGATGGCTAAACTATCATCCCTGATGGACAACACCTCCCACCCCATGCAGGATGCCCTGGCAGCTCTGTGCAGCTCCTTCAGCCACCGGTTGATTCACCCCCGGTGTGTGAAGGAGAGGTACCGCAGGTCCTTCCTTCCTGCTGCTGTCAGGCTGCACAACCAGCTGTGCTCCCAGTAGACCACACAACACCAACACTATAACAAATCAGTGCAATAATTACACTATGCAATAAAAATACTCTGTCTGTACTTTTTTACTAGTTGATATTCTTTACTGTTTATTACTTATTTATAATACTTGCTGCTTTTGTTTCTTTTTCACCATGTATCTTGTGAGCACTGTCCAATTTGCTGCTGTGATCCTGTAAATTTCCCCACTGCGGGACTAAAAAAGGATTATCTTATCTTATCTTATGTCATACACTAAATAGTCATGTCCGTCAGTCAGTCTAGACTCAAGGATGAAGAGGATGTTGTGCTTTTGCCATCATGGCTTCTTGCCTGAAGAAGCTAAGTCAACAAAATCGATGCACTCTTCTTCCCCGATTTCTTTCTCTATTCTCGTTATTCTTTCAGTGTGATTTACACAGGAGTCTGCTTTGATACTGCTCCCAGACCTGAAATAGTTTGATACTTATGCTGCATTCACACACATGCAGAAATGGATGAACAGAAAAACATCCTTTTATTACGACTTGGGTTCGCCCATTATTCTAAGATGGTTGGAATCCTTGTAGTTGTAACATTGAACAGTCTAAATAAGATTTTGTTGTGTGACCTATTTAGAGCTCTTAATTAAAAAGTGACACATGATACAAACAAACAAGCTAAATTAGCATAATCAATTGTACTAGTTTTGAAATGATTGATGGAACTGCCAGCGATGGTGGTTTGGCCACCATTTTGCCAGCAGTTTGTTGACACTTCCTGATAAGCTCAATACTGAATTATGACTAGCAGGCTGCTTGTAATTGTGGCCCGACCAATAGTGAACGCAGCAAATAGTTGTTTTTACCATGGCCATAGGAAGCATTGGAAATGTGGGTGGGACAATCTAATGGGTTCTGAGGGTCCTCCCCCAGAACATTTTTACAGAGTAGACAGAGTAGAGGTGGCTTAATACTTTTTTCTGGCTGTACTAGCAATAGAAAAATAATGACTACATTTTGTAGTTTCATCCAGGGAAGTGGTTGGCCCTAGATCACATATTTGAAGCTGTTAAAAAGTACAGAACTTGTTTTGAATGGCTAATTCTGAGCTATCTTTAATAATAACACTCATTGTTTATTTAAACGTGAAGATCTCTTTATGCTTGCATGCAATTTTTAATGTATGTTAGATTAACTGCTATGAAGAGTCACCAGGCGCTGAGGCCTATGTCTGAAAGTATACTGTTGACACACACATTTTTACACACATAACACTGCTACAGAGAAGCACTCCACATAAATACATTAAAGGCAGCATTTCATGACAAGCGTCCTCAATATAACAAACATCTGCTACCAATAGTCTTCAATTTATAGCTTTGAGGAGTGTGTGTGTGGTAGCTTGATAACGTCATAAAAGCTTTGTGTAACAGACCCCTGATATACTTTTGAGAGTAATGAGTCAATGGCAATTACATCAAATGAGGTGCACCAAGCTATAAATAAACTGTCCGAAGGCAAAGCAAGTGGTTTAGACCATATTACTGCTGAACACCTTAAAGTTGCTAGTCCGAGGTTAGCTCCTCTCCTCGCTATTTGTTTTACTGGCTTCATGATTCATGGCTTGTTACCAGACTCAATGCTGTCTGTTCTCTTAGTGCCAGTCATTAAAAACAAAGCTGGTAAAGTATGGAGCCTAGATAATTACAGGCCCATTGCTTTGGCCAGCGTACTGTCGAAAATCCTAGAAAGAATCCTGCTGGACAGAATATATGAGTTTATCACCTCCACAGATAACCAGTTTGGCTTTAAAGCCAAACATGGCACTGACTTGTGTTTATATGCCTTAAAGGAAATTGTCAACAAATACAGAGGTCAAAACTCATCAGTTCTTGTGTGTTTTATTGATGCCTCCAAAGCTTTTGATCGTGTTAATCATAGTAAGTTGTTTTTTAAACTGAGCCAAAGAGGAGTCCCCACATACATTGTGAGAATTCTGGCTCACTGGTACGCGCACCAGACTATGCATGTAAAATGGGGTAAAAGTGTCTCAGCCCCATTTGGGGTTAACAATGGTGTCCGACAAGTTCTGTTTAATCTATACATTGATGATCTGTCCAAGCAATTGAAAGCCTGTAATACTGGGTGCATGATTGGAAATACTCTGGTTAACCACATCATGTATGCAGATGATCTGGTGATCTTTAGTCCATGTAGTGCTGGTCTTCAGCAGCTCCTCACTATATGTACTGTGTATGGTGTGGAACATGACATCAAATACAACGCCAGTAAGAGTGCTATCTTGATCTGTCGAACCAAAGAGGACAAAGGTCTAAACTTCCCTAACTTCAAAAAAATCTTGGAGTCTGTGATGAAGTAAAATATCTTGGTCATGTTATAACAGAACACATGACCGATGATAAAGGCATTTATATGTCGTAGGATGTATGCACAAGCAAACAGTCTCTCACGCAAGTTTGGTATGTGTACAGATGTCTCTGTTCAGAGCATATTGTGCACCACTCTACTGCACACTTGTGGTCAAACTACAAAAAAAAGCGCTTACAGAGACTTCAAGTAGCTTATAATGATGCCATGAGGATACTGCTAAAGAGACTGAGATGGAGTAGTGCCAGTGAAATGTTTGTGGCTGCACGAGTCAATACTTTCCAAACTGTTTTAAGAAATCTCATGTATAAATTCATTTGTCGACTTAATGACTCTGAAAATGAGATCATATTGGTTTTAACAAACATAAGGTTTAGTACACACACTGCCAGTCCCAGCTGTGGCGACATTGGTACAGCTGTCTCTTTGTAAGGCATTGCTGGGCCGATGTACTTTTATTGTTTGTGTATGTCATTTTATGTATTTGTCTCTCTGGACCCTGAGTCTGAAATAAAGTCTATCTATCTATCTATCTATCTATCTATCTATCTATCTATACTGTATACTTTTTTGGCTAAAAATTCAAATCTCATGAAATATTGACATGAATGGGACACAATTTACAACCAACAATGACTTGAGGTGGTTGATGCTTTTTGCTATTTCTTTATTTCATAAATTACGTAACCTCAAAAACACAATCATCAGGTACCCAGTTGTATTGTAATGGTGGCACTGCAATAACAGTTAAAAATGTCGAGATAATAATACAAAATAAAATATATCATATATGTTCATTTTTATGATTTGGACAGGAAGCTAATGCTACTTTTTAGCATACTAACACTCAAAGTAAGATGGTAATCATAGTCAATATTGTTCCTGCTAAACATCATCATGTTAGCATCACGAGCATGTTAGCATGCTCATAGCATTTAGCTCAAAGCACCGCTGTGCCTCAGTACAACCTCACAGAGCAGCTAGCATGTTTATGTATAGCTTGTTGATAAGGTATTCACCACATTAATATGCTGATTAAAATAAATTGTGGAAAAATAAAGTTTATTGTGATTATAGCCTACAGTTTATGTCATGACACCAGAACATTAATTTAACACTTTTCTCAAGGAATGGAGGAGAGTAATGTTTGAGGCTCAGCATTGAGAGGAGCTGAAGCGTCCTTAACTCCCTTAAACTGGAGGGAGTTTAAAAGGTGAAACCGCTGTGGGGCTGAGTGCAGGAAGCTTGTCATGGGATGACCCCACATTTCTCGGTGTTGTGCTCCCTCCTCTCCAACAGCCTATTTAATGTTACATCACCTTTTCTCTCTCTTACACTCTCATTCTCTCCTGAAACCTGGTCCCTCTGTACATGTTCTGTTGTGAAGTGAAGCCTTTACTTGGGATTTAAAGTGTTTTTCCTTTGTTGGACATGAGGCACATTTCTCCTTTCTGCTTAACTGATAACCAACAGCTCATAGATTCATTGGGTAAATTAGTAAATTCACTGAAGATGGCTTAAGAGGAAATGACTTGAGAGACTTTCAAGTTCAGTGAGTTCACCTCATGTTGCTATAAAAGTTCAGGGGATTTCTCCCAACAGCACCAAACCAAATAAGTGTTTAGAACAGCAGATGTAAAGGCTTGCATCAGCTTGCAAACAGTGATTGAAAGAACACTTGTACACTCAGCCATGCTTTCACAATTGTATTTCAGACAAAGCAATCAGTGTAATGGAAAGCTACACACAGTGCATCATTGATTTCCAAAATTGACTTCCACTTGTGCCTGTGTCACCCACATCTCACTCCAAATGCCACATCAAATGTGCAGCTGTGAGCTGAGCAGCACCCGGGGATCACAGAGTGCTGCAGTAATACGAGGGGGCTTCTCACTGACTGGGCCCATAGGCTCGGCCTCGTCACAACTTTTCAAAGCTGACATCGGATTGGCTGTCGTCTCCTTTTATTATCAAGAGTCCCTGCCTCTGTACTGTTGTACTGTAGCTGTAGCTCCCCAACCTGTGAAGTTGAAAGGCAGGTGTTGATCACGTGGTGCGGAGCCATCCGAGGACACGATGAGAAGCACTGACTCATGAACACGAACGAGAACACGGTGTGAATTTGTGCTGAGATGATGCCTCTCCAAATCAATTCATTAGGTGGTGCAGAGGTACGGCTCATTACAGCTTCAGCATGTGTGCGCTTGATAGGCCAATAATGTGGAGGAGAAGCAGCTGTCCAGATATGGATTCATCCCAAATCATTTACTTACACTTTTGAATATCAACTCAACTCATTATGCAGGACAGCTGCTGAACTATGGGTACAAATTGACGAAGGAGCTCGTGGAGGAAAAGTGAAGATGTGGACCACAGTGTTCACCAGCCGGGCCGCGTAAACATGAAAGCATGTAGGTGGATTCAAGTCCGTGCACCTGCACGTGCGTCCGTTTCGACATTTTGATGTGCGTGGGCAGACGAGATGTCAGAGGAAGACGGAGAAACTGAGAGAAACTGCACCACCACTCATGCATACTGTACTGCACGGGTGTACTTGTGTGTTTTCGCACGATTGGGGATTTCTCTGCGCTGATCTCAGCAAATTCTGTTGCCTTTGGCAACATGAATATTCATGAGGTCCTCTTGTCTTCGGTAAAAGCCTCATGTGGTTCCACAGGGGCTGCTCGAGGGGCGGTCTGAGGGGGGTGCAGGCTTTGTGTGCACCGGTGAATCAATGTTTCATGGCACTTTCACCTTTTCTGCGTCTGGAAGAGCCGGGGTAGGTCCTGTTAATCAGGACTGTGTTGAAGGCTTTTACATTTTGCAAACAGGTGTGCATTCTTGTCCCTGTCAAGATCAGCTTGTGTGACACTGAGAAACCTAGCATTTTACCAGGCCCCTGATTTATTTCTGTGTGTAATTATTATCACATTTAAAAAAGCTCACCCACACCATGTGAATGTGTTGAGCCCTCGAGCTCTCTGTTTATGAATAAGTAAAAAATATTTCCTGTCCAGCAGTGGCTCCATTTGCCTCAGCCCAGCCCACCGCTTCTAGGCGGGGGTTTTTCTCTCTCACATGGTCCTCTCCAACACAAACACAATCCCCCCTTTGGCTAAACAGGCTTACTTTCACCTCCGGATGCAACAGCGCCGGCATGCCTGCATCTTTCATTCTTATGCAACCCTCAGAAGGAGGGCAAGCAGAGGAGCAGGCTCGCTCCGTCTTTATGTGCTGGCTTCACTGAGCCTCAGTGATGCCCAGGGGTGTGTGTTAAGCCCTGCAGACTGCGCGCTGGATCATACATAAAGACGCAGCAACACGTGGCCCCCTTCTACCTGACCCCTCCATCCACTTGCATGTTTAAAGCGGAAATTAATAGGCAGATGTGTCTGTGTCATCTTTATAAGAAAACATTCTGTTCCCTTTATCTGTCAGTGAACTAATGCAGGAGGGCTGGGGAAAGAAAAAAGGGCTTTTATTGTGAAATGGATGCATCCTTTAATGGGTTAGAGAGGGAGGAAAAGAGAGAGTTAACATGAGCAGGAGGATGCAGAGAAAAGAGAGGAGGCACTAATGGAATTCACTATCATCCAACCATTTTCAAGTCCAAATAATTCCAATAGGCTTTTTATAGTGACAAATTTGCTCTACTGCTGAGGTGATTAGAACTGTACACAGTCTGATGTAACTATACCTTATTATGGCATAAAGAAATATATGAGCGATGCACTTCCAAAAAGGTTGAGAGACAGATTTTCCCAGTGGGATTATAAAGAGTACACCTGCTCTCATTATTGTTTCATCAGGTCAGGGTTAACAGCAGCATCGGCAGAAAGCCCCAGCTGGTCTTCAGCACCATAACGAATACCTGCTTATCAGCGCTGATCAAACACTGTGGCTGTGTTAGATGTTCGCCTCATGGCAAAAAGGGCCGGGGTTCAAACCTCACTGGAGCATTTCTGAGTGGAGCTTGAACATTCTCCCCACGTTCATGTAGGTTTCCTCCAGGTGTCAAGTTTTCTACAGGCATTCATCAGGCACGTGAGCTGAAATGGAAACTACATTTCAAATAGGTGTGAATGTATTTGTGCAGTGCAGAGAAGTCCATATTTTTCACCCGAAACTGTGGCACATTTAAAAATACATACGATCTTACATTGTGTCAATTGTGTTTACACACTGACTTGGAAACTTTCATTCATCATAAAAGGTTTCGGAACAAGTTCGCTTCTCTGCGTTTTTTTGCATCATTTATAAAAGACAAAAGAGGGATGTTTGACCTCTCTGAGCTACCGTCCAAAGTGGGATCTGATAAACATTCAATCTGTCTTCCAGAACAAAGTAAATGGTAAATTCATTTGTACTTGTATAGCACCTTTCTAGTCTTCCGACCACTCAAAGCTCTTTAACACTACATGTCATCATTCACCCATTCACACACTGATGACAGGAGCTACCATGCAAGGTGCCACCTGCCCATCAGGACTATATAACATTCACACCCATTCATACACTGCAGGCACAGCTTGCTGGAGCAATTTGAGGTTTAGTGTCTTATACAGAGATGTAGAATTTAAAACTAGGTTATGGCAGGTGATTTCAGAACAGCTTTGAATCGGGGTGTGATCGCAAAATAAAGGATGTAGGAAAGATTAGAAGGCAATGATTGTGTTCTAGGCAGCTGTACGATAGCTTCTTGCTAATTCCAATCATTTATTAGCCCTGTTTGTGACAAGTACTAACCATTGCACACACGTAATTAATTCAGTTTTGTCTTGCATTGCGAATTTTTGCAAAAAGTAGCACAATAAAATGCATCAAACTCAAGGTTTCTCTGCGTTCCGCTTTTCACCAGATGACAGATTTAATAAACACATACATAAAACAGTTACTTGGAGTGCAAAGGCCTTCAGACTGTTCATTCGGCAAAAAAAATAATTTAAAGACATCCTCTTGGCTGTGAAATAATAGTTATCTCTATTGTCGAACATCATACAGACTAAATGATTACAACACGTTTAAAAGAAAATAAGATTATTATTCAAATTTGAGCTAGTTGATAATTCAACTATTCAACAATTCAACTAATTGATAAATCTGAAGACTAATTGGGAAGCATTTGCTCTATAAAGCATAGAGTCAAAAACAGTCAAAAATATATTCACTGTTATTTTCAGCTATAGAATTCAAAATATTCACATATTCAAAGCTAGAACCACCATTTTTTGCAATTTTGCTTAAAATTGACTTCAAATAGTTAATCAGTTTCCAGTCATTCAACAAATTGACTATTGCTGAATATAAATAGAAGTTTGTTTTGTCTGCTGTCTATGATAAGAACTGATTGAATTATTCTTTTATCCTTGCAAATGGATTTTATTTTCATTTTACATAACTTTTTTTTCTTTTATCAAATAAAACCAAAGCACATGTTGAATGTGGTCTAAACAATGCAACCATGCTGGTTTAACCCACTTCTATGGGGTCAGATCAGTCTCAATAATCGCAAATGCACACAGATAGACTCACAAATGCAAACAGAAAGATTCACAAATGCGCACAAATATATTCGATTTACAAATGCACACAGAAGGATTTACAAATATATTCGATTTACAAATGCACGCAGAACAATTCACAAATACATTCCAATGCACAAATAAATAAATTACGATTTATATAAATGTAAAAAAAAAAATCACAAATATATTTCTGCATTTGTATGTATTTGTGTGTGGATTTGTATGTATTTGTGTGTGGATTTGTATGTATTTGTGTGTGGATCGCACTGCATTCATTTGCAAATCGCTTCACATTCGTGTATGGATTTTTGAGACTGTTCTGCCTTCGCTGGATTCACAAATGCGTTTTTTTTCAACATAGACCTGTCTGTAGCCAATCAGATGTCAGCCTCATTTTCAACCAATCACATGAGCGCAGCTTCATACATATTCATACATATTGTAGCCGTCTGTGTTCACCCAGAGCTCTACGATACCTCATATCAGTAGAGACCGGACCAAACTATGTGTGTGTAAACCATATGGTACAAACAATGAGGCCACTAGGCTGCCAGCGTAATGCTGCGGTTCACACCAAACACGATTCGCGCCGCGTTAATCGCGCCGCCGTTCTCGCCGGGGGACTATTTGTGTTCATTCGCGTGAATCGGTGAATCGCGCTGGACACGCCGGTGAGGGAGCGCGGCATAGTCCGGAGGAGCTCCGTGGAGCTCCGTGGATTTCATCGAACTGTATTCACTGTGTCTAGCAAGCCACACGTCGGCTGTTTACCATAGCTGTATGAACACAACATAAACTGATTTGGCTATGATTTAACGGCAATAAACCAACAAAAAGGAACTCCGAAATAACATTTATACACATAGTTTGGTCCGGTCTCTACTGATATGAGGAATACAGAATACAGTTCGATGAAATCCACGGAGCTCCTCCGGACTATGTTATGAACCAGACATGACGGCGTTTGGTTCCCCGTGATATCTGGGACTTCCACAACACATACTAAGCAGAAATAGAGGTTATTTTTTCCACAGTTGACGGCGGACAGTTGAACGGCTATCAGGGCGATAAGCCGCGCTCCCTCACCGGCGTGTCCAGCGCGATTCACCGATTCACGCGAATGAACACAAATAGTCCCCCGGCGAGAACGGCGGCGCGATTAACGCGGCGCGAATCGTGTTTGGTGTGAACCGCAGCATTACGCTAGCAGCCTAGTGGCCTCATTGTTTGTACCATATGGTTTACACACACATAGTTTGGTCCGGTCTCTACTGATATGAGGTATCGTAGAGCTCTGGGTGAACACAGACGGCTACAATATGTATGAATATGTATGAAGCTGCGCTCATGTGATTGGTTGAAAATGAGGCTGACATCTGATTGGCTACAGACAGGTCTATGTTGAAAAAAACGCATTTGTGAATCCAGCGAAGGCAGAACAGTCTCAAAAATCCATACACGAATGTGAAGCGATTTGCAAATGAATGCAGTGCGATCCACACACAAATACATACAAATCCACACACAAATACATACAAATGCAGAAATATATTTGTGATTTTTTTTTTTACATTTATATAAATCGTAATTTATTTATTTGTGCATTGGAATGTATTTGTGAATTGTTCTGCGTGCATTTGTAAATCGAATATATTTGTAAATCCTTCTGTGTGCATTTGTAAATCGAATATATTTGTGAATTGTTCTGTGCGCATTTGTGAATCTTTCTGTTTGCATTTGTGAGTCTATCTGTGTGCATTTGCGATTATTGAGACTGATCTGACCCTATACACTTCAACCGAAAGATATTTCATGCTGGCTTTTTGTATGTGACAGATATTTGGTGCTCATTAATAGAGACAAATAAGAACAATCCCAGGTTTCTCTTCAGCACTGTAGCCAGGCTGACAGGTATGAAGGCAAATCACTGTCAAAATCCGAGAGCGCAAATGAGATCCATGTGCGCGAGAAAATCAAGCAGCCGTGCGCGTATTTTACTTTGACGAGCACTTTTACATCACTCCGCAAGCAAAATTCACTCTTGCGCGAGCAAAAGTCGCTTGCGAAGCTTAAACCTGTTCGCTGCGAAACTTTATTCTGCTCGCTCGCGAGTCTTTTACCTGCCTGCTCGCGAGTAGTTTTTCTTTTTGACAGTAAGTGGGAGGACCCAGTCTCCATTGTATCTCTACATCTAATTGGTTACAATGCTCGTCTTTGGATAAACCGGATATCACTGACACAGACGCCAGGTCTGTTAGAGGTGGTTATCAATCCGCCACTAAACACTCCACTACATCTCAGGATGTTTTACATTTGTCTGACAGGTTTTGTAAACTTTTCAGACTGTAGAGGCTGATGAAATACAAATGATGTTAATAGCGTTGTTAAATACAATAATACAAAATGTGTTAAAGTCAAGTTGCTCAGATTGGTTTAAATTCACTCCATCATTCTATTACAGACAATGTGTGTTTGATAGTCAAACTGTGACAAACAGCTCAAAGACACTCTTTGATCTTAATTGATTAAAACATGATGCGATCATATTTAATCATACTGTTGTGTTTACAGAAGAGATATAATGTAGTTGTATATAATATGAGCAACAATTTGGACCTGCTCAAAGATCTGGAGCCAAGATTAGGGACCACTGTTTGTATATTAACTGTTAAATCACTGACAAGTAGTTAGTGGATGAAAAAGTATTCAGATCCTCAGTAAACGTACTAATACCATACTGATGAAACAATAATCCACTAAAATACCTGCATTCAAAACCTTAGTCAAGTATGTTATTATCAGCAAAATGTACTTTAAGTGCAGTAAAATGTACATTATTTGCCCCTGACCTGTAGCGCAATCTGAAAATCTCCCCCTGACAGAGTGATATCCGGTTTATCCAAAGACGAGGATTGTGACCAATTAGATGTCGAGATACAATGGAGACTGGGTCCGCCCACTTACTGTCAAAAAGGAAAACTACTTGCGAGCGAGCAGAAAAAGACTCGCTCGTGAGCAGATTAAAGTTTCGCGAGCGAGCCGGTTAAAGTTTCGCGAGCGACTTTTGCTCGCGGAGTGATGTAAAAGCGCTCGTCAAAGTAAAATACGCACGCACGTGGATCTCATTTGCGCTCTCGGATTTTGACAGTGATTTGCCTTCATAGACAGAGAGTCACAGCTCTGTTGAGCCATGTAGACCTCAGTAGTAATGACTTCATGAACTTCTTTAATGATAAGATTATAACTATTAGAGAGAACATTAATAATCTTCTTCCCTCAACCCCTACCGGTTTATCCTCAAATAGAGTAACCTTAGAAACAGCTGTAAGCCTTGATATATATTTAGATGGCTTTTCTTCCATAGACCTTGACAAATTGACTTCAACAATTTCTACGTCTAAACCTTCTACCTGTCTTTTAGAACCCATCCCGACTAGGCTGCTTAAAGAAGTGTTACCGTTAATTAGCACATCTTTACTAAATATGATCAATCTGTCTTGACTAACAGGCCATGTTAGTAGTAGCTGTAATTCTTAAGAAATCACTCTTGATCCAGAGGTGCTGGCTAACTATAGACCGATCTCTAACCTTCCCCTCCTCTCTAAGATCCTTGTGAAAGCAGTAGCTAATCAGTTGTGTGACTTTTTGCGTAACAATAATTTATTTCAGGATTTTCAGTCAGGATTTAGAAAGCATCAGAGCACAGAGACAGCACTGGTGAATTGTATTCACCTCATATTTGCTTTCATGAAGCAATATTATCAGAAAAAACTCTATAAACTTTCATTATTATACAGATGATACCCAATTATATCCATCGACCAAGCGAGATGAAATCAACCAGTTCACTAAACTTCAAGCAGCCTTAAGGACATAAAAACCTGGATGACCTGCAACTTCCTGATGTTAAACTCAGACAAAACTATAATGATTCTACTAGGCCGAGAACACCTGATTGGTCAGGCACCATCATATGTTAAGGAGCTTATTGTATCCTATTAGCCCACCAGAGAGCTGCGCTCCCTAAAGTCAGGGTTACTTGTGGTTCCTAAAATCTCAAAAAGTAGGATGGGAGCCAGAGCCTTCAGTAATCAAGCTCCTCTTCTGTGGAACCAACTTCCAGTTTCAGTCCAGGGTTCAGACACACTCACCACATCTAAGAGTAGGCTTAAGACGTTCCTCTTTGATAACACTTATAGATATAGGGCTGGCTCAGGTTTAAGGCTGGTTCAGGTTTATAGTTAGGACTGGCTCAGGTTTATAGTTAAGACTGGCTCAGGTTTATAGTCAGGGCGGGCTCAGGTTTATAGTTAGGGCTGGCTCAGGTTTATAGTTAAGACTGGCTCAGGTTTATAGTTAAGACTGGCTCAGGTTTATAGTTAGGGCTGGCTCAGGTTTATAGTTAGGGCTGGCTCAGGTTTATAGTTAAGACTGGCTCAGGTTTATAGTTAGGGCTGGCTCAGGTTTATAGTTAAGACTGGCTCAGGTTTATAGTTAGGGCTGGCTCAGGTTTATAGTTAAGACTGGCTCAGGTTTATAGTTAGGGCTGGCTCAGGTTTATAGTTAGGGCTGGCTCAGGTTTATAGTTAAGACTGGCTCAGGTTTATAGTCAGGGCGGGCTCAGGTTTATAGTTAGGGCTGGCTCAGGTTTATAGTTAAGACTGGCTCAGGTTTATAGTTAAGACTGGCTCAGGTTTATAGTTAGGGCTGGCTCAGGTTTATAGTTAGGGCTGGCTCAGGTTTATAGTTAAGACTGGCTCAGGTTTATAGTTAGGGCTGGCTCAGGTTTATAGTTAAGACTGGCTCAGGTTTATAGTTAGGGCTGGCTCAGGTTTATAGTTAAGACTGGCTCAGGTTTATAGTTAGGGCTGGCTCAGGTTTATAGTTAGGGCTGGCTCAGGTTTATAGTTAAGACTGGCTCAGGTTTATAGTTAGGACTGGCTCAGGTTTATAGTTAAGACTGGCTCAGGTTTATAGTTAGGACTGGCTCAGGTCTATAGTTAAGACTGGCTCAGGTTTATAGTTAGGGCTGGCTCAGGTTTATAGTTAAGACTGGCTCAGGTTTATAGTTAGGGCTGGCTCAGGTTTATAGTTAGGGCTGGCTCAGGTTTATAGTTAAGACTGGCTCAGGTTTATAGTTAGGGCTGGCTCAGGTTTATAGTTAAGACTGGCTCAGGTTTATAGTTAGGGCGGGCTCAGGTTTATAGTTAGGGCGGGCTCAGGTTTATAGTTAGGGCTGGCTCAGGTTTATAGTTAGGGCTGGCTCAGGTTTATAGTTAAGACTGGCTCAGGTTTATAGTTAGGGCGGGCTCAGGTTTATAGTTAGGGCGGGCTCAGGTTTATAGTTAGGGCGGGCTCAGGTTTATAGTTAAGACTGGCTCAGGTTTATAGTTAGGGCGGGCTCAGGTTTATAGTTAGGGCGGGCTCAGGTTTATAGTTAGGGCTGGCTCAGGTTTGCCTTGGACCAGCCCTAGATGCTGCTGTAGGCCTAGACTGTAGACTTCCAAGGATACACTGAGCTCCTCTCTCCTCTTCTTCATCTCCTTCTGTATAAATGAATGTCCCATTAATGCTCATTACTAACTTTGTTTCTTCCCTGGAGTCTTTGTGCCTTCTTGCCTCACAGGTTTCCATGGATCATGGTTATATCTGAACTCTGGTCTTGCCTCCTGCCGTGGTCCCGCTGACACTCACTGTTACTATCATTATTATTAGTAGTCACATTACTATTTATATTACCTAAACCATTACTGCTTTTTTATCATTATTCTACTATATCCACTGCTGCTGTTATTATTAGTGGTAGTTTTTCCATCATTATTATGCTTACTACTCTCATTATGAATCATATGAATTGAATGTGTTGTAACCCTATTATGTTGTTCATTCTGTACACATGACATCTATCACACTTCTGTCCATCGATAGAGGGATACTTCCTCTGTTGTAAAGATTGTAAAGCCCTCTGAGGCAAAATTTGTGATTTTGGGCGATACAATATAAATGGAATTGAATTGAATGAGCACATTTCCATCTATACCTGAATCTACTGCTATCATTGACTGCTGCTCAATATACTGTTGGGTCTCATTATCTCTGTTCTGTGTCACTGACCCTGGACCTGCTCGGTGCCTGGTGCCGCCAGGCTCTGTGACTCTTGGCCTTTGTTTGCCCCTCTCCCGTGATGCCCCTGTCCTGAGGCTCAGTGTGAGCCTCTAAACGTTGGCCAGCAGCCTGGTGAGTTCACCTGCCCTCACCAGGCTACACCCACTCTATTATTCATCAGCCATCTCAGGTGACCTTCCATAAACATTCTGTTATCGTTTAGGATCCAATGTCTCATTAGCGGTCCATTCGGCTTCCTCAAATATTGCTTTTGTGACCGCTGCCCTCACCCGACCGATTAATCCCTTGCCGTCTGTCATTTGCCAGCCGGCGCCGGCACTGGTGAATCATTGTCATTGGCCCTCGTCGGAGAGGCTACTCCGGCAGAAACTGAAGATGCCTCTGCCACCAGTAGCAAGTTTCAACAGGCCACTGCTGCCGTCTCAGGTTTTCATCTTCTAAGTCCCCCGTCTCCACGGTAACCGTTGATGAAGTGCACTTCTTTCATCCCCCCCTTATATGTGTATATACATTCCCCCGGAGAATGTCAAATAAAAGGATATTTTTAGTTCTACAACCTCTGTGTGTTTAGCCGTTGACCCTCCATTAACCCTGATCTGGCTTCAGTGGCAAAAACCTTTGTCCGCTTAGATTGGGCTTTTGACACTAAACACAGCAGCTCCATTACTTTGCAGTTTGCCTTGAGCAGTGACATAAAGTATGCATTGATGCTTTTGTAAAGCCTAGCCTAGTGTGTGTGTGTGTGTGTGTGTGTGTGTGTGTGTGATGATGTGTGTGTGTGTGTGTGTGTGAAAAATATTCAAGAATTACAGTACATTGTAGTTGGCAATGGTTAAGACTAGAATAACTCCATCGCGGTTGTTTGCCTCTGTCAACCAGTCAACTTGCAGTTTACATTCCTGTCCAAAATTGTATCATTTCATTAATTTATCCTATTAGACATTTGTATTAAATTGACATAATTATCATATGAAATATTTCCTCAAATTCTAATCAGTTCATCCTTGAGATCTGACATTCCTGAGATATCAGGGTCACAAGAATGGGATGGATGGTGTTGGCATAAAATGGAACAAGTTTATTTTCTCCTCCCAATCCTCAAAATAAAACACAAATAAAAAAAGAAAATGTCTGACCTCTTCCTGTTCCTTTCCCTATGCTCTGTCTTTGCTGTAGTGATTAGATTTCAAGAACATTTCCAATTGTTGGTCCCGTTAGTGTGTCCAGCGCCTTCAGCATCTCAGGGCGGATCTCATCCACCCCCGGCGCCTTGCCACCAAGGAGCTTTTTGACTACGTTAGCGACCTCCGCCAAGGATATGGGTGAGCCCCCCCCTGGTCTTCAGGCGCTGCCTCCTCTGCAGAGGACATGTTGGTCGGGTTTAGGAGTTCCTCAAAGTGCTCTTTCCACCGCCCGACGATGTCCCCCGTCCGGGTCAGCAGTTCCCCCGCCCCCGCTGAGAACAGCCTGGAGTAGGCCCTGCTTTCCCTTCCTGAGCCGTTTGATGGTTTGCCAGAACCTCCTTGAGGCCAACCGAAAGTCCTTCTCCATGGCCTCCCCGAACTCCTCCCATGCCCGAGTTTTGCCCTTCTGGCCTGCCGGTACCTCTCAGCTGCTTCAGGAGACCCCTGGGCCAGCCATTCCCTGAAGGTCTCCTTCTTCAGCTTGACGGCTTCCCTCACCTCCGGTGACCACCACCGGGTTCTCGGGTTGCCACCACGAAAGGCACCGATGACCTTCCGGCCACAGCATCTAGCGGCCGCATCCACAATAGAGGCTTTGAACATGGTCTATTCGGATTCCATGTCCCCAACCTCCCTCGGGATGTGTGAGAAGTTCATCCGGGGGTGGGAGTTAAAGACCTCCCGGACAGGGTCCTCCGCCAGACGTTCCCAGTTCACCCTCACTATACGTTTGGGCTTGCCGGGTCTTTCCAACCGGTTCCCCCGCCATCTGATCCAACTCACCACCAGGTGGTGATCAGTTGACAGCTCTGCTCCTCTCTTCACCCGAGTGTCCAAGACATACGGCCGCAGATCAGATGATACGATTACGAAGTTGATCATTGATCTCTGGCCTAAGGTGTTCTGGTACCAGGTACACTTATGAGCCACCTTATGTTCGAACATGGTGTTCGTTATGGCCAAACCATGGCTAGCACAGAAGTCCAATAACGAGACACCACTCGGGTTCAGATCGGGCAAGCCATTCCTCCCAATCACCCCCCGCCAGGTTTCTTAGTCGTTGCCCACATGAGCGTTGAAGTCCCCCAGGAGAACTATGGAGTCGGCAGGCCAAGAAGGCCGGATCCGAACTGCTGTTTGGTGCATAAGCACAAACCACAGTCAGAGCCTTGCTCCCCGCAACCCGGTCTGCATTGCACCCGACCCCGATGCTTGTCCCTGCGGGTGGTGGGTCCACAGGGTGGCTGCTCCATGTTGTTTCTTCGGGCTGAGCCCGACCGGGCCCCATGGGCGAAGGCCCGGCCACCAGACGCTCGCCGACGAGCTCCCCTCCTGGGTCTGGCTCCAGGAGGGTACCCCGGTTTCCCTGGTCCGGTCGAGGTGGCTGAAGACCATGGGCTGCTTATCATCAGGGTTCTTGGTGAAGAGAGAGCTGAGCCGGAAGGCTACTCCTTCGCGTCGAAAGGAGTCAGGTGGTTCGGTGGTTCGGGCATCTAATTAGGATGCCTCCTGGACGCCTCCCACTGGAGGTTTTCCGGGCACGTCCAAATGGGAGGAGACCTCAGGAAAGACCAAGAACACGCTGGAGGGATTATATCTCCCAGCTGGCCTGGGAACGCCTCGGGATCCCCCAGTATGAGCTGGAAAATGTTGCGGGCGAGAGGGAAGTCTGGGTCAGCCTACTTGGCCGGCTGCCACTGCGACCCGACCCCGGATAAGCGGAGGAAAATGGATGGATGGATGGGTCCCGTTAGGCCTCTGTGCCGGCGACAGCTGTGGCTGGAAGCGTAATGCTTTCTGGTTGTCTGTCTATCTGTCCAGTCCATTCTCAGGAACGCGATATCTCAGCAACTAATGGAGGGAATTTCTTCATGTTTTGCACAAATATCCACCTGGATTCAAGGATGAACTGATTAGAATTCAGTGGTCAAAGGTCACTGTGACCTCACAAAACCTTTTTGGTTATAAGTCAACAATTAATATGTTAATTATTTAACACTAATATTGAATAGTATAAAATGATGAATTGATAACATTTGGGACTGTGAGACGATAATTCCAGTTTTTGTCTCACTGTTTGACCATCATATGTAAGGAGCTCCACCTGGAACCAGCCATTTAGACATTAACTTTGACAATCTGCTGCTTTATTGCCAGCAAACAATGATGTACCGTACAGCCTACTGAGCACTACTCCTCTACACACTATACAGTAAATGCCAAACCACATGGTGTGACTTCCCCCACCATTTTGATGTTGGGTGGCGAGGCCTTTATTTGTCTGGATGTTAGCTAGGACTGAGTCTTTATTAGATGCTCTACTCTCTGCCAGTGTTTTCAAAAAACAAGCCTAGATAGGCTGCTAATTAAGGGCCAGGCTTCTGTTTGTATTTAATGAAAGAATCCTCCTCATTAGTTTGCCAGGCAGTAATTAGAGAGAAATCAGAGAGGGGGGGTGGGGGAGCAAGGAAAGGGATGAAGACTGACTCCACTCAGCACTAGGCACTGTACTGTACATCAGTGGGTGTTTGATGAACAAAGTATGGTGTTAGGTATGGTGTACAATTGAGTAGAAAATTGACAGCTACACCTTTTTGATCAGGTAATATCAATAGATTGAATGGATTAGTTCTCTTTGACTACGAATGATAAAACTGAGCATTAAACAACAACAAAACAGGGCAGTGTTTTGCCTGGACAGTCAAACAGATAGAAGCTTTGTTTAAGGACTCAAACAGCAAACTATGACGTATTTTTAATAAATAAAAAGGAATAAATACAACTTAATTAAAAACAGGTATTTTCCTTTTGCAAAAAGTCATTTTAACATTCAAACAGCAGCTCTACTTTGAAACTCCCATGCTTTTGAGGATCTCTATGAGCTGTTATAACCACATGGACAAGAAGGCCCCTCTCGTGTTCAGTTCTTCACTAATGCTTTAGTTGTTCAGGGTCAGTCCAACCAGAGGCACTTGTTTAATATGATGGGAACCACTTAGGGAGGTTTTGAATGCCTTGTGTGATTGTTTTTAAACCCATTTACTTTTTACATTACATTTACATTAACCGCGTCTGTTTCTATTTGCTCGAACGATGTGAGAATGAGCCAAGCTCACAATGACTCATACATTTCTCAAAATTCTTAACCATCGCTTTGAATCCTCGGCGAAAGATCATCAAAGGGGGATGATGGCATAACTATTTATATCAAGGTAATTCTCTGTTCTGAATCAGCCACTGCTCATCTCTGTGGCAGGGGTAGATATGTGTGTGGAGATGAAGAGATGGAATCATCTTCTTTTGGCTGGGGAAACCATACTCTCTCTGTTTCCAGTGGACAGGAGGCCTTAGTTGGCCAATGAGAGTGGACTGCCCACCTGGTGACTAGGCCTCTGTGTGGGTGGACACGGCGGAGAGGACACTGCTGCTTCCCAGCCCTGTCTCTGTGGTTGCATGTACAGACACACATTTGCTTTCATATGCAGAAGGCCTTAATACAATTCTGTGCTATTCAAAGCAAATAACTGGATTCGCCCATCTTCATTTGTTAATATGACATATTTGAAATTTGATGGGTAGACATTTCAGTTCATTTTGACAAAACATTCAAGGTTTTATGCATTATTTCATATGTATTTGTTTTTCAGAATCAGGTTCAGTATCAAAATCAGCCTTTGACCTTTCTTGCTTGCATACAGTCAAATTTTCCTCCAATGGTAGAATCAGAGATTTTATAAAAATATTCAAGTTCATTATCTGACTGTTGCTCTGTGCTCCACTATGTTCACCAGTTAGTTGCTACATGTGTCTGTTTAATTCTCCTATCTTATGAACCTACTGACTATTTTAACCTTTATACCTTCTTTTTTTCAAACTTTATGTTCTGTGCAATTATTGTAGGGGTTTCTACGTAACCCGTACAGTCTAATGTGATCCAATACAATAGCTATAAACCTTACATCTGTGAAACTTACAATGTTTAGTTTGTATTTATAGTGTCGGAAAAGTATTGATTTAACTTTATACATTTTATTGAAGAGTGTTTCTAGTAATTTGTCCACACCATATACAAGCAGGCCATAGAATACTGAAATCGTAACGCCTATTAGTATTTTACAGTCCAGAACCACCACAGATATTTCATTGATTTATTGTATTCAAAACCCCGGAAAACACATTGAAGGTGAACCCTAATTTACTATGATGCTGAGGTATACATGAAGTAAATGACACATAGCTAAAATCGAATAGCAATAAAAAAAAGAATGCACCGCTATAACATTTAAAACAACAATAACTTTGAAGCATATGGTGAAGTACGGTGCACAGTAACAAAAATAACATTTAATTCATGACAACTGCTGTGACTGTGAGCGGGTACAATGGTTACCAACATTTTAAGAAAGCAGGGCTGAGAGATGGATGGGGGGGGGCTTTTGTAGAATAGCTTCATGAATAAATGGGTACAAATGCTGCTCCCTCCTCAGTCACTTTGTTTTTTATATAGTTTATATATATTGGGTGTCCCATAAGTATCTCCAGTGATCGAAGTGATCAATCTTAAGGCGATAACCCAATGCATGCCCTATACGCTATGACATTTAAGACAAAACTATACATAACTTATTAATGACTTCTTTTGTGACATACTATACTCTAACTTTTGATGACATACTATATTATACATCTTTAGGGACTTTTCTAAAATGTATTACACAATGACTTCTTTATTGACATTTTAATGACATACTGTATATTACTGTATTAAGGTCTTTTTTGTGACTATACTATGACTTTTATAATGATTTTTAAAAAAAATACTAACCATACTATGACTTTATGACATATTATATTATGACTTTTTTATGACATTGTTATGACAAATTATACCAACACTTTTTCTTTACATTTTAATGATATACCATACAATGATTTTGTTTTAATTACATACTGTTATGGCATTTTCATGACATACTATGATCCGTGCACAAAGTATATTTCACTTGCCATTGTTCACATCGTATAATGAACAATGTCAGTATTACCTAATCTCATTGGTCTACTTGTGTTAATGTAATCCCTGTGTTATTGTTGTATTGACGTGCAATGCAATTCAGCGCAACAAAACGTCAACTTGTTCTATTATCCATTGAATACTGCTGTCCCAGGTAAAATCCTTCACATGGGACTTGAATGATTTTACATGGGATAGCTTAGTAGCGTTATTGTCATGACAACAGAGCCAGCAATAATGTCACATTTCAAGGTAAATCAACTGTTTTTACAGTCAAACTCTTAACACGTCTCCTATACAGCCTGAAACATTCACCCAAACAGTTTAAGAAGCCTTTCTTTAAATAAATAAATTGATGATATAATGAATCATTACATACAAATAATTCAGTGTTTGCACCCTTTGGCAGTTTATTCATGTTCAATTGTGGGAAAGTGGCAGAAATATGACTTTATCACAGTTATATATTATGTTCATTATTTCGACAATTTGTTCATTTATTTAATTTAGCTCTCCATAAATTGATCGCTGGAGCAAACACGTTTGAAAACGCACAACTTTAACTTTGAAGGCGAGCTGTCTCTGTTTCCAACTGTCCTATACTCAATTCTCATTATTACAGTTAGATAATAGAACAAGCTGATGTTCTGTTGCGCTGTATTGCATTGCACGTGTTCATTCAATGCGACAATAACACAGACAAAGCGTTCACCACGTTTCAACAGACTTGACTCAATTGAGCTTTCTGATGCTGCTGCTGAATTTCTTTGAAGATACCAGTCAGAAAGGAAACTAAACAGGAAGATTGCAAACAAGCCTGTGTTTAGTTTTGGTTTGGTTAGTTTTTAATTGTGTAGCAGAGTTTTACTGGATTTACTCA